>NC_137609.1:14530533-14533033 GCF_963280865.1 Gymnoscopelus braueri | reverse complement strand
TGCGTGCGTGCGTGCGTGCGTGCGTGCGTGCGTGCGTGCGTGCGTGCGAGCGTGCGTGCGTGCGTGCGTGCGTGCGTGCGTGCGTGCGTGCGTGCGTGCGTGCGTGCGTGCGGGCGGGCGGGCGGGCGGGGCGGGCGCGGCGGCGGGCGGGCGGGCGCGTGTGTGTGTGTGTGTGTGTGTATGTGAGGCCTTACTAGCGTGTGTGTGAGAATCTCAGTAGTGTGTGTGAGAGACAGTCACTATATGGCAATTTAGTGTAGTGGTTAGGGCATTCGCCTTGCAAGCAAGAGGTTGAGTGTTCAAACCTGACTCAGGGTAGACATTAGAATAGAAATGGAAAATCAAATGCAATTTATCCAGGTTCCACCACATCAATTAGGTTCAGTAGTGAGCCAATTCTCCAGAATCAAGGAAACCTTGTCTTGTTGTTGGGAGAACTAGGTTCATATGTCTGTAGTAGTATTACATACAAGGTCATTACATTTATTTGATGTATGTCCAAATGAAGCTTGGCAATTGACATTGAAATCAAAGCATTAATCACAAGTAAGACGCGCGAATGCGGGAAGCGAACGTAGCTCGAAAATAACAATAAGAAGAATCGAAAGGAATGAGCAATTGTAGAGAAGTGGGTGGTACAGTTTTTGTCTTTTTTAAATTGTTATGTTTGTTTGTTGTGTTTTTTTTTTTTTTGTAAATGTGTTTTGTCTTTGTAGTTTTAGTACAGTCAAACACTTAGTCTAAAAAGGACTTGCGGTCTTCTTTCCATTGTGGTCCTAGGTGTCCAATTCATCAACATATAAAATATCACCAAAAAATATATATATCATCACTACATAATAAAAAACACTTTATGTAGGCCTACAACGTAGAAAAGAAAGGGGAAGGGGGGGGGTGCCTGTCTAATGGAGAAGTGATGACTTGTTGCTGTTGATGTTCAATGTTGCTTCAGCAGCAGGGGTCTTCAACACGGGGTCCGGGACCCGAAGGGGGTCCTCAGAGTTACTACAGGGGGTCCACAAAATCTCTTTTTGTATTTTTTACACTAACCCCATGCAGCATCCCTATTCTGGGGGTGAACATTCACCGAAAATAGCCGATCCACAAGCTGACCACGCATCCTGCTGCACCTGAGTACAATGGTTTATGCCGCAAGTGAGCATTTTTCATTTTTCATTTTGAAGAAGATGTGCTCATTTGAATCTGGTTATCTATAATAGTGCAGGGGACTTCTTTCCTATACATTAGAAGAGTTAGGACGTCACATTCTAATACAGCCCAAATTCCTAAATTTAGCATCGGCTTTAGTGGCGCACCTCGCTAATCACTTGACTCTAAAACCATTGCCACTGGTAGTCTGGGTTCGACTCCCGCTTAGGACAATATTTTTTCAAACAACCGCGGACTCCTTTTTTTCGCCGATAAAGTATAGTTTTGGACCATGACGGAGGCGCGCCGACTCAGCAGACCTTGAGGCCGAGGAATCGCGCCCGAGCGCCTCCAGGCGCGAGTGCCCGCGACGACCGGCCGATGGTCTGCTAGTCGACTAAGCGCCGTCCGAGTTATGTACCAATAGGCACAGAATCATAAATGATGTTGTGGGGACTGCGTTTGCCCCAACTGCCACTCAGTGCACTAACATAGCTCACGTCGCCAGGCTCTCTCCCCACCCGCCACCCGCCCCCTTGCGCTTAAACTACATGCAAAAAGGCTGTTCGCCTCTCAGCTCCAGGTAATGGGCGTGAACAATGTGTAATTTATTCAGCCTAGCCACTCCTCTAATCACTCCCCCATGCTGTCCACTCTATTTAGTGCCAGGGACCCCCATAGAGGATCTGTGTTGTAAAAAATAGGCATATTAAGTCATCATCATCATCATACATTTAATAAAAAAATATTTGAAAATAGCAGATATACAAGCTCACAATGCATGCTTGTAGATCGGCAATTTTTGGTGAAGAAGTTTGGCATAGAGGCAAAAAAAACACTAAGTACAGAGCCAAATGACAAGTTTACTAAGTCATATGTGGTTAAATGTCTGGAAAATACACAACATCAACATGAATCCAAAATATGAAAAAGCGTGTAAATAAACCAAATAAACAAAGAAAAACATTGATTTGAAGAACACTGATGATAGAGCGGTCAAACAAGTCTATGAAGCTATGACAAAGTTGGAATCTGCAACACATATACAATGTAGTTGGGGGGGTCCCTGCTTCATCTCCCTCTCTCAGCTAAGGGGTCCGGACTCCTCAGCCTGAAAAAAGTTGAAGACCCCTGCCCGAGAGTAGGCTGAAGCAACATTGAACATCAACAGCAACACTTGAGCACTTCTCCATTAGACAGGCACCCCCCCCCCCTTCCCCTTTTTTTCCTATGTTGTACATAAAGTGTTTTTTATTATGTAGTGATGATATAAAAATGTTTTGGTGCTATTTGATATGTTGATGAATTGGACACCTGTAGGACTACAATGGAAAGAAGACCGCAAGTCCTT
>NC_137609.1:14325533-14525533 GCF_963280865.1 Gymnoscopelus braueri | reverse complement strand
GGGTATATAGATAATTCTTTCTATGAAAACAAATAATAAATAGAAATTAATTACAGAATAAATAATAATACAATGAAAACAATAAAAGCATCATTCAACCAAATGTAAATTCTATGCAACATAGGTGTTGAGGTGACATCTAGTGGTTGCCTACTGTATTGCCTCTTTAACTGAGCGTGTACAAATGCAACCAAATGGACTTGGCTGTGACACTGAGGATTTTACTGTAAGCAGCTTACAGCATCTCACTTTTAAATGAGTCTGTTCTTCCCGGCCGGGGGGCTAAGAGACAGGTGTTCTGTCTCTAGCCTGGAAACCAGACGAATCTGTCAGAGCACATTTTTATTTATATGATATTAGTCTGGCCATGCCAGGCTCCGTCTCTATTTCTGTAGATGCACAACATATTGAAAACAAATTCACATAAAACCGTGGGTCCATTTTCACCCTCTCATGTTTAAATGAACACCGAGCGAGCATTTTGCATGTTGTCCATAGGCATGTGTGTATTGTATGCAACAGTGCACCTTCAGACTACACAGGCTTGTGGACAGACACATGCACACACAAAATGCACACATGTGTAACCAGTGTCTTAATACACACACACACACACACACACACACACACACACACACACACACACACACACACACACACACACACACACACACACACACACACACACACACACACACACACACACACACACCAGCTCGGGCATGGTACTAGATGCTGTCAGTCACAGTGTTTTACTGCAGAGGGGCCAGGCAATGGGATGGCAGCTGCAGCTTTGCAATGGCAGAGTCAGGTTTCTCCCTCTATTACTAACACTGTCCCTCTGCCCGCTGCCTGATTCACTGTTCAGCTTTTAGAACACTGGCCTATATTTATAAGCAGTTAACACTTACTCGACTACCCCACCCATCCTCGTTGTCTTTCCGACACACACGCCGCATACACACATGCACACACACAGGCACACAAGGAGAGAGAGGGAAAGCTGTAAAGATAACAATGATCTTGATGTAGAAGTTCTCATGAGGAACTTTGAGTCGAGGGAACCATTCACTGCACAGACCAGTGCACATCTTTAATTGTTGCTTAATTGTTGTATTTTTTTCCTAATTAATCTAATTTGTTTTCCTTCCTTCGTTTCCCCCTTCCTTTCTTATTTCCTTCCCTCCTAAGATGAGACAAAACGAGACAAAACTTGATTAATCCCAGAGGGGAATTTTGTTCTTTCCAGTAGTTAAAATGTAGTCCTAGTTTTAGTTTCCATTTTCAAGAGCCAGAAGTGACAGGCTGGAGCAGTAAGTCCCCTGTCTTCCTAAATAAAGGTTTGCATATTCCCTGGATCATGTCGTAGTCTCTCCAGACTCATGTTTCTCAGCAGGAGAGCTGAGACCTGTGTTCTGTCCAGGGATCATCATCCAGCCCCTCCATGACTCCATGCCAGGCGTACCTCTAACCATGCTCCGTGTCAATCCCCAGCATGAGTACTGTATTTATTCTGCATCATAATTGGCCCCATGGCTGCTGGCTAGCCCACTAATACGTCCCTGCTTTTAGAAGGTTGCATCATACCAGGATTCTCCACATGTGTTTCCACAACTCTAGGGGGACATAGCTGGCGAGACGAAGGCCGGTGCAGATAACCTGTCTGTTTCCGTCTGTCTGGCTGCCTGTCTCTCTGTCTGACTGCCCGATTCTGCCTGTCTACGTGACTGTCTCCTTGCTGAACTATCTGCCTGCTATGCTGTCTGTCTACCCACATAACTATATTCTTATCCTGCGTGTCTTTCAGTCGGACATCTCATTACTGTTGTTCAGTTAGAGGACATGGCTCATTTATAAGTGCAGCGCTGTGTTGCTATGTTGTGGTGTCACACAAGAAGCCCCTATAAAGTTTCGCTCCGAGCCCTTTTATGAGACAGAGAAAGACATTGAGCCACTGCCAGTTGGCCTATGCATTGGAAGGCATTGTTTCTTGGGTGAGGGTATGGGAGGCATGAAACAAACAATATTAATGACCAAATAAACAAACTATGTTCAAGTAAGAAATCCACCTTAGCCACATCAACAGCATCAGCAACAAGAGACCAAATGCATTTCTATACTAAGAAAATACAGAAATATTTTTATAATAAATAATACAATTTAAATAAAGCACCTTACTGACTTGAGTTTTGATCTTGGTTTTGCTCTAATAGACATAAAAGATGTGGGGGAACTCTCTCAGACGATACCAGACCTGGAGCAGCGACTACAGGTATGAGTAAACCTTTGTGTGTGTGTGCGTGCGTGCTTTAAATTGATGACTTATCAAATTCTGTGACTCCAATAGTTGATGTTTTTGCAATTTCAAGTGATCTGTCGTACAAGGGAGAGCAAGACTTAATTTTTTGGATAATGGCCATCAGAATCTTCAGTGAATAGACCTCAAACCCAATCCTAAAAGCCGGGGAGGTGTGGGAGAAGAATGAATAGAGTTAAGTTTAAAGAAGACCAGGGTAAAGGCTTGGATTCTGGCTGGTCTTGCGTGTCATCTCACCTGTACCCCCACTGCCTCTATAATCTCTTCATTGCTCTGACTGAGTTAAGCCTAGTCTAGAAAATGTAAAAAGTGAAGCACAGTAGTGTAGATAAGAATATTGTAACATGAAACTGACACAAGAGGGAGTGCTATAACGTGAGATGTTGGCACTGGTGTGTTGCAAATGTGGAAAATATTCACACCCAGCACCATGCTTTTTATACAAGGACATAACATACCCAAGAGAGCAAAGCAGCATACAGCACCTGAATGTCTCAGTCTTCACAGAGGCAGTATTGTGAAGAGTTAGTTGCTTTGGAAAGTCCACTGCCGCCTTTGGCTTTGTGATGTCAAAGTATGACTTTCCATACTTGCTCCTTGTTGCACCACCATCTATTCTGTAGAGCTGCTTTGTGTGAACTTGCTCCAGCTTACTTGGGGCAGTTTTATCAGGCAGTTGTGGTCAGAAGTATTTCTGTATGTCCTATTGATTAGTTACAATGTGTTTGTAGTTATCTAATTCACTATCTTATGTAAAGTTGCCTTACCTTTTCTATGATGTTATGATATCTTAGGATGAATGGTACAGTAGAAAAATGTCATAACTCCATCCCGGGTCCGCCACAGCTTAAAACGTGCGCCAAGCCTTGCGTTAGATCACGTATTTTAATAGCTTTTCTTTTCTTTTCTTTTTTTAGATCTGACGTTCATAGTGACAGAACACTATGCCAAAAAACAAACAAACGGAAGTCTCGCTAGACGAGATTTCAATCTCGTCTAGCATAGTGTTCTGTCACTATGAATGTCCGATCTCACCAAAAAAAAGCTATTAAAATACGCGATCTAACGCAAGGCCTATTGGCACACGTTTTAAGCTGTGGCGGACCTAGGTTGAAATACCTGATCAAATACGGCCCACCACACACAGTCTGTGTCCAAAGAATGAAACAAAATAAATAAAATAAAATAGTTAAGGAACTAAACTGTAGCACAGAAAGGAGGTCGCACTTCAGGGTATACCCTAACCCTAACCTACCCTGAAGACCTTTTATTGTCGAAACATTGGTAAAAAAAAAAAAATTATTGCATCGTGGCTACGAGCTGTGCGACCTCCTTTCTTTGCAACATATTCATAGAATTGACACACAATCAATCTTATGACTGAGCTTCCCTACAGCCAGTAGGGATGCAAGGATGCAGAGATGGGGGACTGGGGGTGCAGCGCTCCCCTAACCTATCAGCAATCTGTCTCCTTGTTGCATTTACTGTCATCTCCATCACAAGCTTCCTTTGATATTGCCTGTTTGTGCTAATGTGCAGGGGAGGTGCACTTTGCGATGACACACAATGCACTTAAAAATGAAAAGCGGGAGTGCGCATGAGCAGGAAGATGGTGTAGACGCACATTTCGCCGGCTCCCACTGACAAACTTTTAAATCCAACTTTAGCCCTGTTTTACCGTGTACAAAGTTACTTTTTTTTTGTGTTAAATAATTTCTGAAACCATTTATCAACCTACACGATGCCGACGGTGAAAAAAAGCAAACTGCCCGGTGCTGGCAAAGAAACTGAGGACGACGACAACAATCCGGCCCCTGTAACAATGGCGGATATATCTACATTACTTGACCAACTCAGATCAGCGCTCGCTTTGGATATTAAAACATCGTTTGATACCCTGGAGAAGAAACTGGATGGCATAAAAGCCACAGCCGATAACCAAGGCCAGCGCATATCAGATCTTGAATCCAACGCCGAGGCGATTGCAAAACGACTTGAACAGCTGGAGGCAGCTAATGCTATGCTACTGCAAGACAACAAATCAATGAAAATTAAACTTTCAGATTTGGAAGGACGCAGTCGGAGATCAAACGTCCGTATAGTCAACTTGGCCGAGAAAATTGAGGGTCCGCGACCCACAACCTTTTTCTCTCAACTGTTTGTGGATGTTTTTGGTGACCAGGTCTTATCCTCCCCCCCCGAGCTTTGTAGGGCTCATCGCGTTAATGCTTTTCACCCAGGTGCCAAGGATAAGCCGCGCAGTGTTATCGTCTGCTTTCATCGTTTCCAGATCAAAGAATTGATCATGCATGAGGCACGTAAGCGCGGCGGCTCCTTGGATTATCGTGGCCATAAAATCAGGTTCTATGAAGACTACACTGCGGAGGTGCTGAAGCAGCGTGGCGAGTACAAGACCCAGATGGCTGAGCTCTACAAGATGGACCTCCGCCCGTCTCTACTTTTCCCCGCAAAACTACGCATAACGCTCCCGGGTGGCGAGAGGAAATGGCTCGGGTCCCCCTCGGTGGCTACCAGCTTCATCCAGGGCTATGGAGGAGACACTGGTTAGTCCCGGTCGCGGACATTACACTGTCTTTTGTTTTGGGACTGTCGGGACATGCCGTGACAATGGAGACATGAGTGAGTAGATCAAAGCATAACAAGAATACAGTTCGGTTGAATGATGAGTAGATCAAAGCATAACAAAATACAGTTTGGTTGAATGAATGAGCGCGCGCACGCGGGTGCGCGCGCGGACACACACACACGCGCGCATCTCTGGAAACTATTGTACGTTGCCTCTTTTTTCTTTTTTTTTCTCTCTTTCTCTCCCCCTTTTTTCGTCTCTTTTTTTTTTTTTTCTTCCTCTTCTCTCTTCCCTCTCATGGACGAAACCCTTTAAAAAAAAATGTTTATTTATTTTTAAATGTATTTGGAAATACTTTCTCAGCCAATACCTAATAAGAATTGTATGACAAATATGCTGTCAGTGTTTTTCGTTTCCCCCCCCTTTTTTTTCCCCTCTCTCTTTTTCTCTCTGTTCTTGCGATGATTACACTCCTATATCCTCTGGACTTTACGTGAAATATGGACATGAGTGCCTGGGAGTGACTCACTCCCGGGCTCCCAGTCGAGTGAGTGGATCACATAATGAGGGGAGTAGGGGACTGGGATGATGGTTTCGTGCGGTCTTGTGGCGGGGGCGTGCGCGCGCGCGGTCGTTCCCCGCGCGCCCCGGGCCGCGGGACCTATTGTGCGGTCTTGTGGCCCGGGGCGCGCGGGGTGCGTGCGCGCGCGCGCGCGCGCGCCGCCCGCTGCTGCATGCCTGTGAGTGTCATTGGAATTCACTGCCTCGCCTTTTTTTTTTTTTTCTCTCTTTTTCTCATGGACTCAATTCTTGAATACTTTTTTCATCTAAACATGCATACTGTCAACTTTTTTGTTTTGTTTTTTGCCTCCCCCCTTTTTTCTTCCTGGAGTTTATCTTTTTGACTCTAATTATTGGATTTTAAGGGAAATTATGTTTGCACATTTGAAATGGTTGAGTTAGTATTATTATTATTTTCAAGCTTGTGCAATGTTGGCAGGGAATTTATATTACCAGTGCCTGTAGCTGCTAATTTGTGGGTTCAGTTAACCAAATGTCTTTCAACCTAATAACTGTTATGGTTTTGTTTTGTCTGTTTTCTTTTTTCTGATATATGAAGTTATCAGTATATTTCATTGTTTTCCCTCTGCTCACTCTATTGTCATTATTACCTTTTTCATTTTATTTTATATATAGTCTAGGTTCTTATTCTGTTGGTTTTTATTTTAATTTTTCCATTGTTCTTATTTACTGAATGAATAGAACGTCCGATGGCATCGTTTGATTGGGCTGTTATTATTATTATTATTATTATTATTATTATTATCTGTTTTTGTTGCTTGGCTGTTCTGACAAGGACTAGAACACCTTTCTGATGTTTGCAGTCGTTTCCGCAGGTTTAATACACCTCGATTCATTGGTGGTGGGTCTGACAGGTTTTGTTGTCAGTGGTTTTTGGTTTCTTTTTCTTTTTTTTCCTCTTTTCTTGTGTCTAGTGACTTGTTCCTTAATATTATGTGAGTGGGCCATGAACGATAGCCTGGTTAATTAAGTTGACATTATTTAAGGTGGCAAGCTTTTGCTGGGCCCAAAGCTATTTTTGGCTCTCTATAGGTTTCAATGTGGTGGTCTTATAGGCCAATAGGTAATCTGGAGTGTGTTACATAAGCCACATTATTTCCAATGTGGCTCTCACTTCAAGATAATTCCTAATTGGCCCTGTCCAGTATGGCAGTAATGTTTGAACAATTTATACAATAATACAAAAAATTATCCCTACCGCTGTTTCTTTTGATATGCCTTGAAGGCTCTCCGTTCATTGATTTACTCAACATAAATACTCTTGATACAGGGACAAATACAATGTTTAATGTTTGTGGGGATATGGTGGAAGTAGGTAGAGAGTGGTCTATCCTGAATGGCCTCCATAGGACTCAAAGGCATTCCTTTGGGTTTGCTGTTTTTTCAGCAATTTTTGGTTTGGGGTTTAGGGAGGCGTGGGTGGGGGGTGGAAGTGGGTGGTACGGGGGAACGGGTGGCTGGATTGAACAACGTTTTTGATTTTCTTTTTCTTTTTTACCACATAATATTTTTTGCACTGCTTTTATTTTATTGTTTTGTGTCCTTCCATTACAAAATGTTCTATGTAATTTTGATTTCTAGTCTTGTTTCTGTATTGGCCTTCACCTTGACAAGTACTTCATTGCACCGTTACTCAATTTGGAATATCACTGTTAGGAGATCTGCACACCCCAATAGCATCGCACTATGACTAACATTAATTTGAAAGGGAACGCAGTCAGGTTCCTTTCTTGGAATGTTGGTGGTATTAATGGGACAGTTAAAAGGGCTAAGGTTTTTGACCACATTAAAAAATTTAAAGCTGACATTACATTTCTTCAAGAAACACATCTACGCACTGCAGACCAGATGAGGCTTTCTAGACCATGGATTGGACAAATTTTTCATTCCAAATTTGACACTAAAACACGGGGAACAGCTATATTGATTAATAAGAATGTACAGTTTACTTCTACTTCTACTATCTCAGACTCGTATGGTCGCTTTATAATTGTAACTGGGTCACTATATCAGACCCCAGTTGTTCTTGTTAATGTATATGCACCTAATTGGGATGATGTTAACTTTAT
Organism: Gymnoscopelus braueri; assembly: GCF_963280865.1. Lineage (NCBI taxonomy): Eukaryota > Metazoa > Chordata > Actinopteri > Myctophiformes > Myctophidae > Gymnoscopelus > Gymnoscopelus braueri. The sequence goes on along the minus strand of NC_137609.1, from coordinate 14,517,978 downwards.
GAAAAGATTTTTGTCTTCACTTCCTAATTCGAACACTCACCGCTTGATACTGGCAGGCGACTTGAATCTTTTTATAAATAACCTTCTTGATAGATCTAGTTCTAGAACTGCCGTGCCCTCCAAGATGTCTCAAACCTTTTCCACGTTCATGAATCAGTGTGGCTGCATCGACCCATGGAGATTTCTGTACCCAACGGTAAAACAGTTCTCATTTTTTTCTCATGTACACCATTCTTACACACGTATAGATTACTTCTTTATTGATAGGGCCCTGTTGCCTTCCCTGGTCTCAGCTAACTACTCTGCTATAACCGTCTCAGACCATGCCCCTGTGATCCTTGATCTGACTTTTAAATCTAGGCCCAGAGAGACTCGCGTTTGGAGGTTAGATGTTGCCATGCTCTCATCTGATGAGTTTTGTACAACTGTCTCACAAGCTATTGATGTCTTTCTCATGACTAATAAGAATAGTGAAACCTCACCTTCATTGTTATGGGAGACATTGAAGGCTAATGTCCGCGGTGTAATAATCTCGTATACAGCACATGCCAACAAGCTTCGTTCTGTGAGACAGAGAGAACTGATGGCTCTCATCACAGACATTGATCGCCGTTATGCCATTGATCCGACCCCAGAACTCTACAGGGACAGAGTTACGTTTCAGACAGAATACAACCTTTTAACAACTAGAGATGCAGAGCGGCTCCTTCTCAGATCTCGCGGCGCTTTGTATGAACATGGGGATAAGGCGGGACGACTTCTTGCCCACCAGTTGAAGGGCAGGTTGGCCTCACAATCAATTTCACAGATTCGTGATGACTTAGGATCGCTGACTACAGACCCAAAACTAATTAATGATGCTTTCACATCATTTTATTCCCAACTCTATACATCCCAAGCGTCAGAGGACACTTCGGTAATGTTAGATTTTTTTTCAAAACAAACGGTTCCCCAAATTTCTCCAGAAGATTGTCACAGTCTAGATCAGTCATTGAGGCTTGGCGAGATTACATCTGCTATCCAGTTGATGCAGAGCGGGAAGTCTCCGGGCCCCGATGGCTACCCGGTAGAATTCTTTAAGAAATTTTCAGACCAATTATCCCCCCTGCTCCTGGAAATGTTTGAGGACTCATTACAAAAGGGTATTTTACCACCAACCCTAACTCAAGCCTCCATTTCTCTTCTACTCAAGAAGGATAAAGATCCCACGTGTTGCTCTTCGTATCGTCCAATTTCACTCCTTAATGTGGATGTAAAAATATTGGCTAAGGTGCTGGCTGGCAGACTGGAAAATGTCCTTCCCACAGTAATATCTGAAGACCAGACAGGCTTCATTAAAAATCGTCACTCATTTGCAAATGTTCGCAGACTATTAAGCATCATTAATTCCCCTAGTTCTGGAATAAAGCCGGAAGTGGTAATTTCGTTGGACGCGGAGAAGGCTTTTGATAGAGTAGAGTGGAGGTACTTGTTCTTTACGCTGGAGAAATTTGGTTTTGGGGAAAAAATCATGTCATGGATACGTTTACTTTATACTAACCCACAGGCTTGTGTTACAACCAGTAATTCTCGCTCTACATTTTTCCCACTTACACGCGCGACTCGCCAAGGTTGCCCTTTGTCCCCCTTGCTCTTCGCCGCCGCCATCGAGCCATTGTCCATAGCGCTGAAGGCTGACACTCTGTTCTCTGGGATAAGGAGAGGGGGTATTGAGCATAGAGTGTCCCTCTATGCAGACGACTTGTTACTCTATATATCTGATCCAGTGCCCAGTATTCCATACATTTTATCCCTTCTTGACTCTTTTGGAAGCTTTTCTGGTTACAAATTAAATTTACAAAAAAGTGAGTGCTTTCCGATTAATGATTTGGCCCGTCACATCTCCCAATCCCTCCAGCCATTCCATTTGGCAAGTAATGGCTTTAAATATTTGGGCGTACATGTTACCCAATCTTTCGGCTCTCTTCGGGAACAAAACTTTACTGCTTTAACAACTAAGGTCAAAGCTGACTTACAGAGGTGGAACACTCTGCCCCTTTCTCTGGCTGGTAGAGTGCAGTCCATTAAAATGAACATATTGCCTAGGTACTTGTATCTTTTTCAATGCCTCCCCATATTTCTCCCTAAATCGTTTTTCACTAAATTAGATTCTACTATTTCCTCTTTTATTTGGGAGAATAAAACTCCGAGAATCAAACTGTCTTTACTGCAGAGAGTCAGAGCTGAGGGTGGATTGGGCCTTCCAAATTTTATGTATTACTATTGGGCTGCTAACATTCACAAAATCGTTCTCTGGATTAGTGAGCCTGAAAGTTGCTGGTGTAGGCTTGAGGCCAGCTCTTGCGTGTCGTCTTCCCTCGAAGCCCTAGTTTGTAGTCCTATCCCCTTTGTGCCGTCAAAACACAGTGCCAACCCGATTGTTGTCTCATCGCTTAAGATCTGGGGTCAGATTAGGAAGAGGTTTGGATGGTCTTTACTTTCCATGTCAGCACCCATCTGTAATAATCATCTTTTTCTACCTGCTAAACTGGACTCTAGGTTTGCTGCATGGGGTAGAGAGGGTCTAACCTGCCTGCGAGACTTGTACGTAGAGGGTCATTTTGCCGAATTTGGAGACTTGTGTGAAATCTATAACCTACGACCATCTGACCGGTTTAGATATTTTCAGGTTCGCCATTTTGTAAAAACCCACTCTCCAATATTCCCTCAGTTACCCACTCGTTCAGGTATTGAACATTTCCTTCCTGCAACAAGTTTGGCTAAAGGTGTTGTCTCATATCTTTATGAAGCTATCCCTCGTGGAGACCTGGGCTTGGAAAAGATCAAGATGGGTTGGGAGGCCGAACTGGGGATCACCTTTTCAGATGATTGGTGGGAGCGGGCAACGGAGAGGGTTAATTCCTCCTCCTCTTGTGCGAGGCTTAGCCTTATCCAGTTTAAAGTTCTCCACAGAACTCACTATAGTAAAACAAGGTTATCTAAAATATATCCTAGTGTAGTGGACAGTTGCGATAGATGTTCACAATCACCGGGAAACCTGTCCCACATGTTCTGGTCTTGCCCCAAACTGTCTACGTTCTGGAAAACCTTTTTTGATGTTATGTCCGAGGTGTTGGAGACAACCATTCTGCCGTGCCCTCAAATAGCGATTTTCGGGATCCCTGAGGAGGATGTAGTCCTTACCAGAAAACAACTTACTGTTATTGCTTTTGCTTCATTAATTGCCCGCAGGAGGATACTCTTACATTGGAAAGCAGAGCCCCCTCCCTCGGCTAAATCATGGCTGATTGATGTTATGTCTTTTCTGAAGCTTGAAAAAATTAAATTCACAATTCGAGGATCCTCTGACAAATTCTATATCTATTGGCAACCATTAATATCATATGTAAGCAGATTACAATCATTATCACCTGACTGAAAACACATGGTACTGGGGTGCTTTGGTGGTGCGGATCTCTATTTGGTGCAAGATGCATAACTTAAGGTATTGTGAAGGTCACGGAATGAGCTAATTCAGCTCATTACTTATATAAATGCGTATACAGTTTTATTATTATATATATATTTATTTTTTTTAATATTTATTTTTTTTTAATTTTATTTTTTTTATTATATGTTTCACATTTTATTGGTATATATGTTTTTATATACATCACTGCTATTATCATTGATAATTCCTTTTTTCTTCTCCTCTTCCTTCTCAAGTTCTAATCTATTCCTCGTTCCCTTGAACAGAATTTTGTGTTTTTTGTGTTTGTTTTGTGTTTGTTTTTGTTTTTGTTTTTGTTCCTGTCTTTTAACTATGTATCCTACTTTATTTATTTGATCTTGTTTATGTACATGTATTGTTGTTTGTATGTCCGGTCCTGTGGGGAGGGGTGGGTGGGAGTTGTTGGGAGAAAATGTAAAACCGAAGAGTTGTTTCAATTTTTGCAAATTTGAATACAATGTCATGTGTACTCTTTGAATAAATCTTGCTTAAAAAAAAAAAAAAAAATGAAAAGCGAACTAGGCGGGAGCGCCTGTTTGATCATTTACTAGATCAGTGGTCCTCAACCTTTTTTTGAGCTCTGGACCACTAGCATATTTCAAACAACTATGCCAGGCAAAGTTTGAACTTATCTAACATTCATGACTTTTTGCACTCTGGGTGCACAGTAGCATTTGACTGTAACTCTTGTCCAAAATGACTCACAAGAAAGGCTTAGTAAATATTGCTCACAGAGTTCAGTTAACCACTTAAGCCCTATTTGAAAAATAGCTAAAATGTTGAACATTTTTGAAAAGTTGAAAAATACTATTTTTTCTTTCTTTTTCTTTACAATGCATATCCCATGTTTGTTTGTGTGTATTTTACTGTTCTCTTCTTCCTTTCAGCCAGTGCCTCCTTCTGGCTCTCTGAGGGAGAGCGTGCAGGTGTACAGGGAACACTGCAGGATGGCACGAGACTACCTTCAGGTCAAACACGAGCTCGCCGTGCTGGAGGACCGCAAGTAAGTCCCCACAGTAACTGACATGTGTGTCTGTGCTGCTTAGCATCTGTACAGGACTATTGCGTATGTCTCTGATGCCTAGTCCAGTGGCGATGACTACACAATGTAACGTACCTATTAGGACACACACACATAATATATATATATGTATTTATCACACACCCAGCCTTCATTTGCCCTAGGTGAGGGGAGTGGTAAAAGGACAGAGAGGGAGATTGGTTAGCTGCCGTATCTTCCCTGCAGCTGACCAGTCAGCGCAAGCTACAGTAATGCCATAACTTCCGTATGGATTATACGCAGCTGAACAATAAAGTGCCACCGCATGCTGAACTGGCACTGCAAGCAATCTCACAGTTTAACGACTTATACACTTTCTTTCTAAATTTTTTCCACCTATAATGCCAGGGTTAAAGGGGTTAAGGAACTCAACATGGTGAGTTCACCAAACATTTGTACATACTGTACAAAATACAAGGTCAGCCAACTGGCTGGTTGTAGAGTATTAAGAGAACAAGGCAATCCAAGTTTATTTGTACTGTATAGCACACTGTATAGGCAATTCAGATTTCTTTACACAAATTACAAGCATTAAGACAAAATGTAAAAGAAACACATCATAGTAAATACATTTAGATACAGTTAAAAATGTTATTAAGAGATAAAATACAAGAATAAAGTTACAGTGCAGTGCAAGAAATTAATTAAAAGTCTCTATAAATGGCAGCAGCAAACAGAAGAGTCGTCAGCTTTTATTTATAAGAATAAAATACATTGCTAAGGGGCAGAGCATTTATCATTGCTTTTTTCCAATATACGCAGTTGTAATTTTCGCAGCTAGTGCCCACGTTGTAGAAATATCAAATGATCTTGCGCCTATTTAGTCCTATGGGTGTGTTGGTCTTAAAATTAAGTGTGGTCTGGCGCAATAAGGGCACAATGATTTCTTACCCACAAAGAGATTTATTTCAGTAAGCCTACACTTTATTGCTGATGTTCAAATAGCTTACCTCTCGTCATGTAAGAATATTGTGAATCCATGCCTCCTGGCATTGTTAAATGTCTCTATAGCAACTGTAAGGTCATTGTTTACCTAGCTACAGTAAGGTCATCATCAATATCAAACTGGGGCTTTCCGGGGCGAGGATGCATGGAGCGCGCTACCACTGTCTCTGTCATGCTTTAATATGCAGTTTAAGAAAATATGACTTAACTGAGAATGAGCATGTGAATGTTACGCTGATATGTCAAGATATCACAGATGTCTCTTGGACATGAGGAGACATTAGGCTATAGGCTATGCTGATTCTGACTGCAGCAACACAGCCACTGTGTTTAGTGCACCTCTTCTTTCCATGTGATGTTTCGGCGAGCAGAGAGCTTTAGTTTCCCCCGCGTCTCCTGACATCATTATACAGTATCACATTTTAATGCTGCTCCCATAGATGGTCCAATGCAATTTTCCTCAGCAGAAAATTGGTTCACCTCCAACTCTTATCATTTGAATAACAATGCGCTATGACAAAGGCGCAAAGCTCTTAAAATGAATGGGACTACACTGATTAGTCTAATGTACAGTATGTTGTGTCCAAAACACACCAATTAGCAAGTTATCCGAGCTTTGCGCCCAGATAATTTGTTGTCTAACTAGCAAAAACGGAGGGTAAACACCCCCTGCCGTGCTTTCTGCGCCCTGCGCCATAGATCACCTAACTACGGCCCTTCGCGTTAAATTAACACTAAGGAGTTTACAGTGCACACTCACACAAGTGCACAATGCTTACTGTACACAGCCTGTCCCCTGTGTCCTGAGCAGCTGTGGGTGGTCTTAGCAGAGGGATTTTGGGGGCCCTGTCTGTGGCTGTTGCACCCATCTCCTCTTTACGGTCGGTTCCTAAATAGAGAAACACCCAAGGTCTGCTCCACTGAGAGAGCAACAGGTTCCCACACAGAGGAGATTAGCCTTGGTTTTATATAAGAACATGATGAGTCAGACAGGCAAAGAAACACACACACACACACACACACACACACACACACACACACACACACACACACACACACACACACACACACACACACACACACATGCACACACACAAATGCACACACGCACACACTGGACTGGTCTGTTCATACACACACTGTCATGCTTGCAGTGGTGAATGCATGCATTGAGTATCAAACATGCTCACACAAACAGACTATTGTTTATGAGAGTCCGATGATGCAATTCTGTATTATTTGCCTGACCACCCCTGCACTGAACTGACAGGGAATTAAAGTCATATCAAATCCCTATGACAACACGCACGCACGCACGCACGCACGCACGCACGCACGCACGCACGCACGCACGCACGCACGCACGCACACACGCACACACGCGCACACGCGCACACACACACACACACACACACACACACACACACCAACTGTAACCACATAACTTTATAAAATAAACTGACCCTAACGTGTTTAAGCCTATTAATGTGTCGTGGCTGTTCTACAGTACAGCTGAGTTACACAAGAACCATTGTGAAAGAGCTTGGTGAAACGGCATGACTGGGCTAAAGATTGTCAATGTCAACCCACATAAAAAAAGAGCAGTCATTTTCCAGCTAACTTCTATCTTAAAAGCTACACTTTCCCACCCGGGATGGAGGAAGACTGATTAACAATTTGTTTACATTGCTGCGATGTGACTTGGCTTACGAGGAGAAATATAACACTAACGTTCACACTCTTGAAGGCCTGGAGGTATGCCAATGATGCGGGAACATGCACACACACACACACACACACACACACACACACACACACACACACACACACACACACACACACACACACACACACACACACACACAGCACACAGAGTCACCACACCTACTGTAACCCACCATTCAAAGTCCAACGAGTGTGAGTTGGCACTATGCCAGACTAGGTTAACTCTTTCTATCTAAATCAGGAAGTGATTTTCTTTTACAGTGGTGACACTTCAGCTACCAGAAATAAAAATTAAAAATAAAAAAAGTGACATTAATGTGACATTAACTTAATTTAATGGAAATTTAGAGTCCTAAATGTGTCATTGAGCAATGTGCTGCTGTATAATGCACTCTTTGTAATGCTATCATGAAATTGATTTTAAACTGTTAACCACTTTCAACCTGGCATTCTTATTTAGGCATGTCATTAGGTGAGATTTTTCAAAAACATTTAAAATATAGCGAAAATAGTAGATCTATAAGATCACACCACATCGCAACACTGTGTAGATCTGCTATATTAATTATGTTTGAAATAATCTGACAGCGAGCTTATCATATTTCTCAGAAAGAACTACTGGAAATGAAGACATACAGTATGGGCCCTATTTTACAACCAGCGCTAAGTGCAGTGGTAGAATCATTGCTAGTTTACGACCACACAGTTGTTATTTTCACGCACCCACATTGTATAATTCCCAAATGTACATGGCTCATCTGTTTGCTGATGGGCGTTGTTGGTCTTAAAATGAGGTGTGGTCTGGCGCTATCTTAGGTACAGTGAGAAAAGTCAAAACGTGATTGCTTACGACAGCGCATTATTGACCACTTGAACCCCAATGCCCCCATTAGACAGAATCATCATTAAAACATTCTGATCTGGTCTATTCTGGGGGGAACATTTGCCAGAAATAGCTGAGCTACAAGCTCACAATGCATGCAATGCGACGCGTTGTGAGCTTGTAGATCTGCTATTTCTGATGAAGAGATTTGGTGTAGAAGGAAACAAAAGCAGATCAAGTACAGAGCCAACTCAGGTCCATTTCGCTAAGAATAGAGGGTATAAGTGGTTAAGATGTGTGTCTAGGCAGGTTCGTAATGTGAGCACACTGCTAGAAATAAAATCGATCTAAATTCAACACAACAGTCACGTTCAGCATGGTAGATGACATTTCTGAGAGTCTCAGAATTTAGGTTGAAAAAAGAGGGTCTACTCTGGGAGTTTCACTTTGACTTCACTACATTTCTTAGTTGTATAACTATGGCTGGCGGTTGTTCTGTTTTGTGATGTCATGCACCCGTGTGTGGATATCTTGGGCTTCTGCCATGTCATCATAGGTGTGTTGAAAGTATCTCATTGTGAGATTCATCAACTGCTGATAAGATTGTTCTCTCTCTCTCTCTCTCTCTCTCCCCCCCCCCTCCCCCCCCCCTCCCCCCCCCCCCCACACACACACGCACACACACACACACACACACACACACACACACACACACACACACACACACACACACACACACACACACACACACACACACAGACGGCAGCTGTTGGATGGGCTGGTGGAGGATGAGCAGGTCGCCATGGAGATTGCTCGCCTGGAGGAGGAGTTCAGACTCCTAACGGAGGAGAACCGCACGCTGGTGAATGTCCACTCTGAGCGTGCTCAGCAGCTGGAGAGGCTCTGCCTGACCAATCAGACGGGGCAGGACCCCTCATGACCTACGACTTCCATGGAACCTGCCCAAGACCTCCAGAAATCCAGGAAATTTGGGGGAAGGTGGGAGAAAAAAATCCTCACCTCGGCAGCCATTTTGTAAGCTGCAGTTCATGAATCAGCTAATTGCAGAGAAGTGCGCCATGTTTTTATTCCATATTTCTGAGTCTTGTATTGCCTATCCCTGAACCACAGACATGGTTTCACACGACTATAACATTTTTGTTGTAATTCTGTTTAACTAAATGGTTCTGACATGAGAACATGTATGTAGCTCACATGTGGTTGATACATAATGGCCATGTTTGTATGGAGTGTAGATATGTCCCAGCCCTGGTCCACATGGATTCATAATAAAGCTAGTTCTCCTGACATCCTTGTCATTCAGCCAGGTACTAGTTAGACCTCATAGGCCAGGTGCATATAGATCATCACCCTGGCCCAAGGTTGGAAACCAGGCCATCATTGAAAGCATTGAAATGCTTTTATGTTTTTTGTTTGTAAATTGTCAGTTTACTCTGCTTCTGACTAGATTTTCTGATTCTCTGGAGACCCATGAACACATGGACCCCTCTTGGAACCTGTGGAGAGAGTTGTGTAGGTGGTATGTTGTGGTCCAAATGTTGTGTTCTGGGGATAGTCTCCCTCCCATCTCTCACCCCAACCTTTCTTCCTGATCTCTCTGCCTAGTTGCCTACACTTCATTTGGAATGCTGTTAGGGTGGCACTTGGCGTCAAGGAAGCGAGTTGATTTATGAGATACTAAGAATTTCCTTGTGACATCAGGGGAGAAGAGAGCAAATTAATCTCACCGGTTCATGAGCCCTCCACCTAATTATCTTTTTAAAGAAGCATGTGCTATACACCACGCTCATAACAGGTGTAAAACATGTTTTGTGTGCATTCTTGATGTAACCTGTTCCACTCACTTTTAGGGAAGTACCACATAATAGCCAAACAGTGGCTTCCCATTCGAAACTATAAATAAAAACATGTTTTATTTTAAGATCAGCTTTGTTCCCTCATTTCCATTTATCTATAAGCAGTCACTGACAGGCTGGTGGAGCTGTGTGATGTACCACAGGGCCCCCCTTCATGGAAAAAGGAACTTTAGGCAGATTAGTTATTCCTCTTCCCTGAGCAGGCAGATGTGAAAATCATGTGATATTTCAGTGTTATGAATGTGGTGACTCATTCACATTTCATGTTTTGTTTGCTGTGCTAACTTGACTTGAATGAGCCACCCTACATTCTGCCGTGTAGCTGTTGTTTGACAGAGTGGTGTTTGTCATATCAGTAATCCTCTCCACACTATACAGGCTATGTTTACCAGAGAAAATTGCCCAAACAACTTTTGTCATGTTAATTAAATTCCAGTAAATTGCAAATAAGATAATAATTGTAATTTATACTTGGGTAAAGGGTTTATTCTATTATAAATGTTGCCTCCATTCCCTCCACACACTGTAAGATCCTGTGTTCATTTAAGTCAGAGTGTGAAAATGGACCCCATGGTTAAATTAACACCAAGGATTGTACTGTGCAGGCTGCAATGCTCTCATAGTTATGTGATCCATAGGCCAATAAATTTACTAGAAAAAAGGTTTACCAATAATTTCTTGAACAAAATTGAAGACCCTGGATTTTATTACCTTCAGTAAGAATGTGACCTTGAATGCATGACAATAGCTTTCCAAGTTATAGAATATGATTATTTTACAATTTTACACCTTTATTATTGTTCAGCTGAGAGTTTCTATATTGTGATTTATCCTGCCCACCCTCCAGCACACACACACACACACACACACACACACACACACACACACACACACACACACACAGAAAGCGGAAGTAGACTCTGTCATAATCTGAGTAATGGCACTATAAAGGCAGATCGCTTACTTCTTTCAATACCAGCAACAGTTGGTGCAAACAGCAACTAATCAACACTAGAGCTGGAAGGCAAGCCTTGAGGGAACGTCACTTCACAAGTTACCACATAACACAGATGAACACCTCTCCTCGTGTGACAGGTCAGTGTCCCCTCTTTTCTTCGTCCTTTCATCAAACGTGACGATGTGATGGCCATAGCTGTGGACATTTTTTGTATGAGCTGGTGTGGGGAGGGGGGTTATTGGGATTGTTATGTGTCTTAGGCTATATGGATTTCAATATAAACGGTCCAAAAAAAATCTAAAAAGATAAAAAGCTCAATGTTTTTTTTTTTTTTACTTTCACAATTTGGGTTGTAGGTCTACAAAAATGGAGACAGCATCCCAGATACACTGGACTTCGGTGTGTGTAGTTTGAGTAGTGAGTTTATATTTGGCATATATGTTTCACATACACAGCAACATTTTTAATCTCAGGCCTGTACGTCTGTCTGTCTGTCTGTCTGTCTGTCTAGTCTAGTTAAAGTAGCCTAATGATGAATAATTGAATACATATGATAGGACCACAATGGAAACAAGCCCTCAGGCCTTTTTGTGTTATCTTTTTAACATCATTGTATAATCGTACCGTTGTACTTTTTTTCAAACTGATAATAAACTAGTATTCAATCAATCAAAGAAGTGATTATTAAGTAGCCTACATTACATAGCAGTAGCCTATAGATATAGTAATTCACTGTGAATATTTCGTTGTATCCACTATCCACGCACGTCTGTAAGGAGGTGTTCTGGGAAAAGGCATTGTGAGGTTAGCAGTTAGCAGACATTCTGAGGTTAGCAGACAGTCTAGGGAAATCGGGACAGACAAGCTGACGGGAAAATGCTTGCTCATCCTTTATCAGCATGAGTCAGCGCTCTGTTACGCCCAGCGTTGTTGCAACACTCGAACACACACATAACACTCAAACACACACTCTCCCTCCTGCTCTCTCTCTCTCTCTCTCTCTCTCTCTCTCTTCTCTCTCTCTCTCTCTCCATACACACACTCTCTCTTCCTCCCTCCCGTTCTCGCTCTCTCTCTCTCTCTCTCTCTCTCTCTCTCTCTCTCTCTCTCTCTCTCTCTCTCTCTCTCTCTCTCTCTCTCTCTCTCTCTCTCTCTCTCTCTCTCTCTCTCTCTCTCTCTCTCTCTCTCTCTCTCTCTCTCTCTCTCTCTCTCTCTCTCTCTCTCTCTCTCCATACACACACGCGCGCGCTATGATTTGACTGAACCAACCACTTCAGATAAGGCTCACAGAGTCACAGGGACACGTAATCGAGTCGAACAGCATTCCATTAATAGGAATAATCACGTCGGCTTTACCTTTTGGGATTTTCATTTTCTACCTCAGGCTTGACAAATGAATTCAGCCGTGTAAGGTAAATGCGAATTATATATCAAATCAATCAAATGTACATATTTCATTAACATATCAAAGCCTGATGATTGATCATGTGCTGTGTCTTAACTTGGTTTACAGTAGATTCATTAAAGTTGTGTGTGTGTGTGTGTATTATGTATGTATGTATGTATGTATGTATGTATGTATGTATGTATGTATGTATGTATGTATGTATGTATGTATGTATGTATGTATGTATGTATGTATATGTATATGTAGCCTATATGTATGTATATATATATATATATATGCAACAGACTGCTGTAGGGGAAACATTAATTAAAGCTTTTGTTTGTGACTGTCTGTCTTTGTGCACGTGTGTATTTGGGTGAATGGCTCGCACTTCTGCACTTGCTTGTATAAATGTGCGTGTGTGTGTGTGTGTGTGTGTGTGTGTGTGTGTGTGTGTGTGTGTGTGTGTGTGTGTGTGTGTGTGTGTGTGTGTGTGTGTGTGTGTGTGTGTGTGTGTGTGTGTGTGTGTGTGTGAGAGTGAGTGAGTGAGTGAGTGAGTGAGTGAGTGAGTGAGTGAGTGAGTGAGTGTGTGTGTGTGTGTGTGTGTGTGTGTGTGTGTGTTGTATTGGTATCAAAATGTACTTAAAGTACCAAAAGTATATAAGTACTCATTATGCAGAATGTCCCATTTCACAAGTTTTCAAATGTATAAACTGTATTAAAAAAATCTTTGGAAAATAGCAGATCTACAAGCTCACAATGAGCAGTGTGAGCTTGTAGATCGGCTATTTTCAAATGGCCGAAATGTGGTATAATGTATGTTTTGTAATAATAATCAAAATCTACAAAACTAAAGTTTTCAAATAATTGTTGTGGAGTAAAAAGTACAATATTTGCCTCTGAGATGTAGTGGAGTAAATGTAAAAGTACAGAAAATTGGAAATACTCCAGTAAAGTAAAAATACCTCAAAATTGTACTTAAGTACAGTACTTGAGTACATGTACTTAGTTGCTTTACACCACTGTGTGTGTGTGTGTGTGTGTGTGTGTGTGTGTGTGTGTGTGTGTGTGTGTGTGTGTGTGTGTGTGCGTGGTGTGTTCACACAGATGATGTCACTTTCGACCATGTCTGCGGACAGCCCGCGGTCGTCTGTGTGTACATATGAGTCTGCGGTGCACTGCCGTCACGTGTTGCAACGCCTCGACGACCAGAGACGTCGCGACGTGCTGTGTGACGTCACGGTGGTGGTCCAGGGGGACCACAGCTTCAGGGCCCACCGCTCCGTGCTGGCCTCCTGCAGCGAGTACTTCACACACAGGATCTCCCCCCTCGCACCCCAGGGCACGGTCATCACTCTGCCAGAGCAGGTAACAAGACCAGACTGTTAGACTGCAGTGATTCTGAACCTTTTTAATATCAATTGGCCACAGATATGATGATGGCATCAAAATGTACTTGAAGTACCAAAAGTAAAAGTACTAAAATGTTTGAAAATAGACGATCTACAAGCTCCCAACACGTCGCGATGCGCCGCGTTGTGAGCTTGTAGATCGGCTATTTTCAAATAGCCTATATGCATAAAATAGGGCTAAAGTAGTTAATGTGTGTTTCATAATATAATAATTTATATCTGCAAAGTAATTGTAACTAAAGTTTTCAAATAATTGTAGTGGAGTAAAAGCACAATATTTGCCTCTGAGATGTAGTGGAGTAGAAGTAGATGTATTGAACAAAAAATATTGGAAATACTCCAGTAAAGTAAAAGTAGGCCTACCTCAAAATTGTACTTAAGTACAGTACTTGAGTAAATGTACTTAGTTACTTTTCACCACTGCTGAGAACCAGTGCATAACACTATAGTGTCAATGAAATCCTCCACCTGTAAACTGGATCCTATTCCAACTAAAGGAAGTGCTTACCACCGTCCTACCACACATATTACTCATCATAAATCACTCGTCATTGTCCATCGGTAACTTCCCCTCCGTTTTCAAACATGCCATTGTCCAACCTCTCCTAAAGAAACCAAACCTGGACCCTTCTGACTTAAACAATTACAGGTCTATTTCCAAACTCTTATTTTTGTCGAAAGTTCTGGGGAAAAAATCATCTGTTCCCAACTGACAACCTACATGACATGTTTGAGAAATTTCAACCCGGCTCTAGAGCCCTGCATAGCACTGAGACCGCCCTTATAAAAGTCACAAACGACTTATTACTTGCAACTGATGATGGTGACTGTGCAATTTTAATTATTTTAGATTTAAGTGCTATTTAAGAAGTGATTATTATAAGTAGCCTATTACAGTCGCAGTAGCCTATAGAGTAGGCCTATAGTAATTCAGTGTGAATATTTTGTTGTATTCACTATCCACGCACGTCTGTAAGGAGGTGTTCTTGTATTTCAGACCAGACCCAGAATAGCAACGAACCGCTCCGTTACCAATGAAAAGCATTGGCAGAATCCACCAGCATAGGCAGAATCAAAGTTCGGTGTGACCGCACTCTAAGCATGTGTTATAGTATTTAGAAAAAGTATTTGTCAGAATTGTGATGCAGGGTGAGCAGGGTGGGGCCTCCTGGTCTGATGGCTCATTGGAGAGCGCCTGGGCCCGGTGCCTCGCGGTGCCTCCAGGAGTCTATAAAAGCCCTGCCCATGCCCAACCCGATCTCCAGAGATATACGTAACATTGCACGGATCCAGTGCACTTCATTCCGTGGATAGTCGCCTCGGAACCCCCAAATTGCGTGCATATGTACAGCGCTCCCTTTGTGACAAAACCATTTCGGAGGCGTGCAGTCACAGGCGAACTGTCACCCCGTGAAGGACCACCGAGGGAGCTAAGGCGACCGAGTTGCCGTCCTGAACGGTGTGACGTTCGCCTGTGCCTACTCAGCGCCGTTTGAGTTATGTACCGATAGGCACAGAATCGTACATTTTGTTGTGGGGACTGCTCTGCTTCCGGGGTTTTCCGGGTTGCGACTGGTTACGCCCACCGTGGGACTCGCCGTACATATGCACGCAATTTCGGGGTTTCTAGGCGACTATCCACGGAATGAAGTGCACTCGTTCCGTGCAATGTTACGGTAATCTCTGGAGATCAGGCTGCCATGCCAGTCTGTGTTGAGATCCAGAGGAGACAGACCTGCTGTCTCCACCAGCTCTACTCCATTCTCGATACCCCTATTATTATGTTTGACTTTACTTTCCATCCATACACACACCTTGCACTACACTTGCACATCTACACTACTGATTCACTGACTCCACACCTCATAGGATCCGTTGTTAACATGCTCTGTTGCACCTTCTTAGTAGATTGTTCTTAGGCCTTATTTAATAAACACATTTTTGTTCTACCTTTATCCTGGTCTCCTGCCCAATGTTTGTCATGGCAAGAGCCAGCTGTGACAGAATATTATCTCTTAATTCTAATGTAAAAGTTGGCCTTTGTCCACAACCTAATTGGAACAATTACAATTGGCGTTTAGCTGATGCAAAAAAAGAGAACAATCTAATGCTGCAAAGAAGCAAGAAATGTGCTCAACGTGCAGGGTTCCAAGTTCCAACCCACTACTGGCATAGAAGCAATGTTTCCAGCATGCCTGCAGTGAAGCAAGTGACAAAAAATGGGACTGTTTGGTCAAATCATTTATTGCCTACTAAACCAACCATCCTTCCTATGCTTGGTTATGGCTACTTCAAATGATCAAACTGCTTATGTGTTTCTCTTGCCTGATTTCATGTGTGAGACTCAGTGAGTATGACAAGAAATCTTACAGCATGCACATAACTGCTCAGAGTGCTGCTCAGAGATTAGAAGATCTAATCTAAGCAAAATAAAATATCTCATCTTTAAATATATAGAAACAAGATTTGAATGTACTCTAGGGTGACATTTTTATTCTCCTACTTTTTGTATGTATATGTGCTCCCTACACAAACTGACAGTACCCTCTAAATTGGAAAGAATGAAAAATGACTGTCTTTTAAAATAACATTGTTTATGGAATCCACAGATATGATTCAGTCTCATTTAATGAAGTCTTGTTTGTTGTGTCTTTCTTGCAGGTGACCGTTGCTGGCTTTGAACCCTTGCTGATGTTCGCCTACACGTCCAAACTCCTCTTCAGCAAAGAAAATGTCATTGAAGTGCGCAATTCAGCTGCCCTTTTGGGTTTCAGGGACTTGGACGAATCTTGCTTCGATTTCCTCCTCCCCAAGTTCTTCTCAAGCAGCTCGGGCTCTGCTCCTTTTCAGAGGAAGACCTGCTGTAAGGATTGCCACAACGTAGAGCAGCCCATGGGAGATGCTGCCACGCACAGAGATGACACATCAGTTCCTGAGAAAGAAGCCAAACCAGTTTGTGACTTACCGTCTGAACAGGAAGTGGCCTGGCTCGGTAGTCAACCAGTGAACAGTGAAACAAGAAGTAATAGCAACAACCCTGCCCCTCCATCTGTGGGCGATGCACATGCGTCTCTGAGCTCGACTGACTATTCTCTGCGGTGTCCGAAATACCGCAAGTTCCAGCTGGCTTGTGGGAAGGAGGCTTCAGCTGCGGAGAGAAGTGTGGACCAGCATGTAGTTACAACCGAGGACGGCTTCCCTAAGTTCCCTTTCCCCTGCCCCCTATCCTGCGCCTGCAGTGGGGACTGTAGCTGTAGAAGCCATTACAGTAGAGACAAACCTGTGATTGAGACCCCTGGAGAAAGCTTCCCATACACACAGCGAAAGGATGAGGTGAACCAGTTGGTGAACACTGATGCACATGACAAGAAAGTAGAGCAGGGCGAGGGGGCAGGAGAGGGTGACACGCTCGAGAGAGATGCAGGAGAAAGGGAAGGAGGACGGGGTGGGAAGGGAGGAGGTATGGAGAATAATATGAATGGTGCCACTGGAAGCAGCTCTTGTTGTGACGTCTCTCCGCTCACAGGCAGATCCAGTGTCGGAGGAGCCTCTTCAGGGCCAAGGTCATTGCTGTGTGAGGGGCCATTGGGGTTAATATTGCACCATTGCCCTCCAGAGGCCTTCATAGAGGGCAGTGCAAGCACTGGGTCAGTGGGGCAAGAGAAGCTTGTTATTGAGGATGAAAGAGAAAATAAATCGGGCAACTGTGGTGTTCTAGAGACTATATCCGTTCTAAAAACGGAGGAACAGGTAGGTGAGAGGAGCAAGACAGAAACCGATATGGACACTGGATGGCAGAAAAGAGGACGAATGGACAGCTGGGAGAATGTGGCGCTAGCTGGCCAAAAGGAGACAGGAGTCAGGGGAAGGAGCAGTGTGGAAAGGGAGGTGGCCGAGCACCTGGCTAAAGGGCTGTGGTCGGAGCAATTCTCCTCCCCTCCTCCCCTCTCGGAGGACACAAGTTCCGCTTCTGACACTGGACAGAGCCAGGGCCAGAATGCAACGTTTGACTGGCTCAAGGTCCAGCTTAACCTCAAATCTCGAACCTCTGGCTGTCCGTTCCTCCGGGACTTGGACCCGAGCGGGGTGTCGTGGAAGGGGCCCGGCGAGGCCGCGGTGTCTTCATGTGACGGAGACTCTCAGTCGGGCAAGAGCAACTGCGAGTTGTCAATCCACTCAGGGGAGGATGGAGACTCTGATGACTGTGAAACGGAGGGAGACAGCGAGTCGTATGCCAGCGAAAGAGCCAGACAGGTGAGCAGCAAAAAGCTGTCAATTATACTTTTAAGTCACGTGACTTTCTGACTTATGAAACTACAGTACAAGATCTGACCTCCGGTCAGCGGTCATGTCTGTTCTGCTGCTTCCTGATGTTGGCTTGATGTTATCTCGTGCCTGGAAGGTTGTAGTAAAAACACCCTAACTGCAGCAATACTTTGTTGTTTGCTTTAGATAAGACTTTTCTATAATGCAGTGCATGAATCAAATAAGCCTTGCACTCATTCAACAGGAACCAGAATTACCATGGTGGTGTTTATCATTTACCCGTCTCTCTCTGTGTGTGTGTTTGTGTGTGTGTGTGTGTGTGTGTGTGTGTGTGTGTGTGTGTGTGTGTGTGTGTGTGTGCGTGTGCGTGTGTGTGTGTGTGTGCGTGCATGTATTATACTTGTGGGGACATTTGGCCCCTAAAGTAAATATATTTCTCAAATATATTTGAGAAATATACATTGTGAGGACAATTTACCTGGTCCTCCTCACAACAGAAATTGATGTTTTTATGGTAAAAAAAAAAGATTTTAGAGTTAGGCTTACAATCTTTTAGAGGTTAGGTTAATGAAGTGCAAATGGCATTCATAAAATCGCTGTTCTAAATTGTTGATATCCTCACAAGTATAGTAATACTGTGTGTGTGTGTATGTGTGTGTGTGTGTGTGTGTGCGTGCGCTGTGTGTGTGTGTGTATGCGTACGTGTGTGTGTGTGTGTGTGTGTGTGGGGGGGGGGGGTCTCAATAGTTTGTCCATGGTCCAGCTCAGATGGACTTGCCTCCCTGGCCCTGCTGGCCTATTTTACTTTTTATTTGAGTCAGCAGAGCAGTGACTGTTGGTTGTTCAACAAACGGGTTGCAAGGAACTCTTTCAGGTTCATAGATCGCCGGACTGGGCAGAGGGCAAAACACATCGAAAATGATGTTGTGCTGAATTACATCAACAAAACAGGCATGAGTCGTTAAATCAAACAGGAAAAAAAAGAACTATATTTATTGCTATTAAGCTAGAAGATAAAACATTACAAGATCCACACCTCGCCAATGGGGGCAGGGTCTATAATCAGGCGTTCTTTGTACAACCCCTTTGGATGGATAGCACAAGTTACATGTCATTGCTGTCGGGTGGAAAACCTTGTATGTCCAAAACCGTTGCTTGTGGATTCTTATTTTAAAAACATTTTAAAATAGTGAAAATAGCCAACACGTTGTGAGCTTGTAGATCTGCTATTTTCACTACTTTTTGGCAACACTCTTGTATTATGAAGTTGAACATTCATTTACAAAAGAAAACACAAAAAGTTGAAATATGGAAATAGGAGGTTTTGCCCGACAACAACGATGTACTTCATATGGTTGTTTCACAGATTTGTACAGGGAAGTCATACAGTAGGTTGTACAAAGTAAATCAACCTCTTGTAATGACCATTGACCAAACATTAATTTGGCCCCTACCACCCTCACAGTTCAATCTATTAATCTTCATTTGTATGCACAATTTCATAAAAATGCAATGCTTTACACAGGTGTAAAATAAAATACATTTAAAATGACATGTAATCAGGTTTACAGTGGCCGTACCAAAACATAGCACTTAATTTCAAACCAGAACCCCCCCCCCAAAATACATAAATAAATGCAATTAAAATATAACCCAGAGAACACTGAAAATAAATAGCAAGAAAATCAGCAAAACATTCTAAACAATTAACAAAACAGACTTATTTCTAATGACATAGTATAGTGTGTTTGATGAATATAGGTCTATTTTTATTAATTTAATCTTATACATTTGATGACATTGTATTGTACAGTATGTCATGTTTTTGATGACAGTCTTATGTTGTATTTTAACTAGTAGCTTACGGCATAGCCTATATTTGATGACAGTATTGTAAGGCTTCTGACTTCTGTGTATTTTTATGGCTTATTTATTATTATTATTTTTTTTACAGCATAGTAGTATGGTATGTTTTTAATGATATAGTATGGCATATATATGGTATACTTTTAATATAGTACTGTATGTACTATGTTATCATACATAGTATGATAAAATCATACTATGTCTTATATGCCAAACTATACTATGTCATCAGAAATAAGTCATGAGTATTAAAACGCATGACATACTATACTATGTCGTTAAAACAAGACGAGGCAATTAAGCCTAGTTCAGCCAGACCATGGATACTACTGGCTGGTTGGCTGTGAACATAAACTGTCAGAAACTGAAACCTACTGTATGACTTCCCTCTTATTTGTGATCCAATCTCTGATCTGTTCCGGTGTCAGGATTGGTGAACTGGAAATTGTCATTCTTTAGTAAGAAGTTGAAAGCAGAATTGCTGGCCATTTGTACACTGTAAGGGCATGATCATTGTGCATGCATGTTTCAGCAATTGTCCCTAACTCACTAACTCAACCATTTTAGTCAGTAAGGGATTGACTATTCTAACCTGGCCCCAGGGTCCAGCAAAAACGTCATACTATATTATGCATAGATACTAGTATATACCCAAAATATATTATAAATATAAAAATATAAAATATACCCATATTTTGGCATAATAGTAGGCCTATTATGCACAACTATTATGCACAAAATATGCCATACTATACATAAAAAAAACATGGACAAATGTCAACTACAATACAAGAATCAAAGTAAAAATAAATAAAAATCTTGACATCCCAGTGTGAAACACAGCTATTCCAGAGTTGCCCATCCTTCCTTGCACATGGACAGCACCTTCTGTGTGACACAGAATTCATCTGCGTGACCTGCTGTTTGTCTCCTCTCGGGGTTGTGGACTTCCAGGTGCAGCTGCCATTCTCCTTGGACTGGATCGTGGATCTGAACAGAAACGACTTCCAGAAGCTGCTGAAGCAGGAGAGCTTGACCCGCGAGCAGCTGGATTTTGTCCACGACATGCGACGACGGAGCAAGAATCGCATCGCAGCCCAGCGCTGCCGCAAAAGGAAACTGGACTGCATATGCAACCTGGAGTGTGAGATCAGCAAGCTGGTGAGGACCTACTTATTTACCGTAGTCAAATAGTTTACAAAGCACTTTATAAAGACGTACATACTTTATGAGGAATGGCTAAATATACAAAGGAGGAAGAAAATGGGTTTCAAAATCAAATTGCTTAAAGATGTGTAGTAAATAAATAAACACGTAAGGAATCAAAATAACACCCTAAATGTCAGTACAAAAGGAGTTTATGGTCTATCGATTTGTGTTCATGTCCCAGAGAGCAGAGAGGGAGAAACTGATGTCGGAACGGAGCCAGCTCAGCCAGATGAAGTTGAAAACATGCCGCAGTGTCTCTGCCCTGTGCCAGAGGGTCTGCAGCGAGGCCAACCTCCAACCAGAGCAGCTCCAGGTTCTCGCCAAATACACCACCCAGGACTGCCCACTCTCCTCCTTCATTCCACACATAGACTCACTCCTCGCTGGTACCAAAGTGCCACTATTGCCACAGGATTCATCCTCAGCCTCCTCTTCCTCGGGCCTGTAAGGTACCTTTGATGACTTCAACCAGTGCCTCCAGGGACACCGTCACAGGGGAAGAAGGTAAACTCTCAGGTGATGGGAAGGGTCGTTAGCTAAATGCCAAACACTCGTTTGTGTACCAACCACAGGAGAGCGGACCCTGTTATATACAGTATGTACTGTATGTCATGTCATGTATCATGCTGTTAGCAAAATAAGGGTGCCACTACTTTTGACTGTATAATGACGAGGGACCACAATGCAACACAACCGCAGTGCAAGCCGACACACCTGTGATCTGATCATTGTATAATTGTACTGTACATTTATAATTATGTAATCAAATAACTTTTATATTCTTGTTATATTTTTTAATTACTTCATGCTACCTTTTGTGCAAACTGAGCGGCTGGTGTGATGTGAAAAGCCCTTCCATTCACTCTCCCTTTAAAACGAGAAAGCCAATAGACTGAGTACATCATTTAAAGTACAGTCAAATATTTGAACATTGCAATACTGGACGGCAGGTTATTAAGCATCCGGGGTTAAAGCAGGAATTGGTCAAGTCTGGTGAGCACACACTTTCAGTGCCTGGTAAATAGTATATGTAATGTATCTAATGTGTGAGTTCTCTGTGACAATTCACTTTATTTTGTAAGTGAACAATTGGACTCTGCAAATAATGTTATCGTTATATAAGAAATGTTATATAAAAATAACCCTTACATGTACTTACAATGGTGTGTACAACAAATGCAATATACGAAAATAAGCATGGGGACTTTTCAACAGAACAGTACACATTTATTGGACCTGTGCAAAGAGTGCAAACTAAAGTGTCACCAGTTGTCTTGCCGATAAAAACTATTTCATATCCTGATGTATGGTCAATTCTCAAGCGCTTCACTGTGTATAAAAGACACTGCAGATGTAGCACACAATAGCTCCTAAAGATAGTATTAATGATTTTGTCCACTGTCCACCAAACCACAGCATTGAGCACAACTTCTCAGACAGACTTGAGACTGTATGTCATGTTTGCCAACCACAGGTCTTCTCACCATGGTGCTCATGTTTTCAGTTGTCATTGTGGTTCGCTGTGCTCAACTTACCACAGTGACACAGCTCTTTCAGGTTGAACTCGGCTCGGCTCAGTTTCATTCACCAACTCAAACCTCAAGTGTTTTTACTAGTATGCAATGTTTCAAATTAAGTGCTTTTATAGCTACGTTAATGTGTGTACCTTCAGGTTGAACGATGACCTTATACTGTATCAGGAGGCCAAGACCAGCTTCTGAGGTTTAAATGTGCCGTAAGTGATATTTTGTGGTTAAAACAAAAGTTGTTGTTTTATTTGTTTGTTTTTTCATCTCCATATTCTGACAATAATCATTACTATAGTTTGTTCAGTAACCAGGGTCCTCCCTGTCACTCCAGGTCTTTAATAAACAGAAAATATATATTTTTGGTGGGTCACCAATTTAATCCAATCAGGAAAGAGTACCTATTTATCAGCTTGAAGACCAGTTTAGTCAGCTTGTTTGTTTGTTTTATCACTTCCAATTCCAGGTGCTTATTCTGTATCCAGTATGAGATCTCTCTCCTAATTGGATAAAATCGTTGTCCTGACCTGAAAGAACAGCTGGATAGAGGGGGAGACCCCTGTTACTGAACAAACACTCTATAGGGCATAGCAGTGGTGGACATTTTCTGGTTCCATCATTCTAGACCCCATTCATTTCCAAAAATATTGATATCAATTATTTTAAGCCTAGAATCAAGCCATCCAGGATCCTGGTGATTCATGACCATAAAACATTTGATTCTGTTTTTTTTTAAACCGCAAAACAAAGGGTATTTATTAAATATAGTATATCATATAATTAAATATTTTTTTTTTTTTTTTTTTACATAATCTAATGTTTTATGGTCATGAATCACCAGGATCCTGGATGGCTTGATTCTGGCTTAAATTAATTGATATCAATATTTTTGGAAATCTCTATGGGAAGAATGAATGGGGTCTGCAACGATGGAACCAGAAAATGTCCACCACTGCTATGCCCTATAGCAATGATTACATTGAGAATATAGAGCTGTTTAACGCTTATTTTAACAAGAGAATATCACTTACACACCATTTAAATTTAAAACAAAACATATGAGCAGCTCTGAATAATGTTTCTTTATTGTCCATTCATTTCCCTATCTATGGCATCGGCATGGTTAGATTTGACCTTTGACTCTTACCAATCTAATTTGTTTGCTCAATGTAAAACCTTTGTGACTCTCTCAGGACTCAGAAAATCAATCTTCAGCTTTCCTCTGTATATCTTGGGTTATTCAGAATCACAAGAAGAGAACAATTTGTGTTTCATGACATGAAATGCTTCATTCGTTTTGTACCCTCACAAACTTGTGTCCTTATATGGTTGCCCAATGACTGTACAAATAATAAAGACACTTTGACACAAATATTGACACATCACATTTTATTTTTAACATGTCATGGTGACCTTGGTCCTGGCAATGCCAACCAATAACAGATAAGGGGAAAGAACTGTAAAGTTGATGGATGTGGCCCTCTAGTGGCCTATATATTTTCTCCACCACTGACCCTGTTAGGTTGACTAAGGTTTCTGCAGCTAAATCTGCCCTTTGTAAGTCACTCTGTCTTTGGTGGTTAAAACAGTTTAATCAGTCACATTTAATTTAGTCTTATGGTCCGTCCGACGGCCTTATGGTCCGACGGCCACTATTCTGTTCGGATTTTTTTCACTGCCTGTTTTTCAGTCAGTCTTTTACTTCATTTTCTAGGGGAGGCGAGATTTTAGTTCCTGCTCATCGGTGGGTACGCCACTGATAGCGTCACAATCATTTTTAACCACTTAGCTTTGGCTATTCAAAAATTGCAGATCTACAAGCTCATTGCGCGGCACCGAGTGCCACGCTATGAGCTTGTAGATCTGCTATTTTAGAAAAATCTTGAAAATGTGTGCATATCTTTGAAATATATATACATTTTTAAAGCGAACATTTTTAACTCAAATCTTTGCTTCTGGGGGTCCCTGGCACAAAACATTTTCAGATGGGGATCCGCAGCCAAATGTATATCAATTTAGGGGTCCTTGGCATGAAAAAGGTTGAAAACCACTGTTCTAAATGGCAGTGGTTCACAAACCTTTTAGCTCAAGAGTCTTGAGGCTTGGGTCCCGGCTCCCGGGGAGACATCAAATGTCTCTTTTGGGTCTTGAGTCTTGGGACCCCCCACACACCCAAAGTAAGACTCAAGACCCAAAAGAGAAATTTGATGTCTCCCCGGGAGCCTGGGTCTTGACACAAGACCCAAAAGAGAAATTCGATGTCTCCCCGTAATCATACGAGGAAGTAAAATGTATAATAAGCAAGAAAGGAAACACGGCCGCAATAAATGGATCCAGGGAGAAAGCGTGGCCGACAAATTAAATGCACGAGTCGTCCAAAAATATATACAATTTATATACAAGTCCATAAATATATAATTCAGTTAGGCTTAAACATGAGGAGTGTATAGTGAATATTGGAATTATCGGCAACTAATCTACAATGCGATAGCCTATTATATGCGCCATGCATCCAACCAATATGTCTGAGTCTGTGCTCAGGAATGTGTCAAAAACAAAAAAATCTCCATGAATTCAAGTCTTCATGGAGTGTGTAATTGATAGAAAATAAGTATTTTTTGAGTGAACTATTCTTTTAAGAGTCTTGTTCAGGGACACTTTGACAAATTGCTGAGGCCTGGGATTGAACCTGGGATTTATGGCTTGCCAGCAGGGCCGCATTAAGGCCCCTCAGGGCCGTGGAACTACACCAAATCAAAGGCCCCCCCTCAACATTAATCGGACAATATTGGGTGCGTTCACGCGCACGTGCGTTTGGTGCACGTGCCACCGCCAGCACGATCGGTGCTGACACAGGCACTGGGCAGAGCCTTTCCAACTTCAGTCTATGCTATGACTACAGTGTCTATCATTACAAATTACATTTATTATTAAGGAGGTTACTTTATGGTCATTACAGTCGTAGCCTACTAGACATATGGTGATGAGATGCGTAACAAATGTTTCATATTTATTTTCTTATTCTTCATAAGAAATTAAACAATTCAAGTTTAGAATTGAGAAAACAATACTCAGCAGAGATGGTAAAAGTACTACTCACTTTCTTCACTTAAAGTAGTAGTATTATTCTCAGATACATTTACTTATGTAAAAAGCGACTTTAGTAAAAGTACTCATTCAACTAATTACTCAAGTAAAAGTACAAAAGTACAGGCTCTGAAATGTACTTGAAAAGTTAAAGTAAAAAGACCTTGAAGTCTACCGCAGTGGTTCTCAACCTTTTTACCACCTCAGAAAATAATATTATGGCTCACCATTATGACCGACTGATGTTAAAATACAGTAGCGTAGACCTATACCCATCCTATTCAGCTATTTGCACAGTACAAATGTATTAAGAATATGTCATTTAGATTTTCACAGTGTACATTATGGTAGCACTAAGACAGACAGACAGACAGACAGACAGACAGACAGACAGACAGAGATGACATTAACAACCGTGAGCTACATTATTCAAACACAGCACGTGAGATACAGGGCACGTTCGAAAATACAGCACTGAGCGCACTGGCCAATACAAACTAATAGGCGAGTGTGCTCCAGTGCGTAATTTCCGAACGCACCCACAGTCTACTTCAAACAAACACACACACGCACGCAGCCACGCACACACATCTTCATTGTCAGGTTAACTCACCATGCTGCGCCGAGGTTCAAAGAGTTTAATGCACGGCACTTCCAAAGTTTGTACAATGTTTAAGTCACAGGAGCTGGTTTTCATATCGTAAATAATATGAACGTTGGCCCAAATCTTGCGTTTAATCCACATGGTTCTTGTTTATTTGTGTTGCGGTCACAGACCATGATAGCAGACTCATACTGGTTAACAGAAACAAACTTACCATAAAAGCGGAGGATTTCAAAATAAGAGCCGCTTGTAAAGATTAGTCCACAGTAGTTTTATTTTTTTTGTCTACTTACAGGAAGTAGAAGTGACACATCAGTACCAGCAACGGTATGCAAGAGGTTTGCATCTGTTCTGCCGCGCAACATTAAAAATAAAGCAACATATGTTTCTAAATATATATAATTCACACAGCAGGGCCCGAATATATACATTTTTATAAATAATAATAAGAAGAATATATATAATATTATAATAAAATAATATAAATTATTATTTTTTTTACAATAATATATATATTTTTAAATACATAATTCACACAGGGCCCCTGCAGGCTCAGGCCGTGGAACACAAGTTCCACTAAGTTCCGCGGTTAATGCGGCCCTGCTTGCCAGGTAGGCTCTCTAATCATTCAGCTATGGCCACATCATCAGCAATGATTCTAAGGCAGTTCTACTCTGTAACAGTAAAGGTGTTTCAGGGGAAACCAGCAAAATGAGGAATAATATAATAAAAGACTGTCTTCTCTTGCTAATAAAGCATCATGTCTCTCATTTTTTACAATGTATTTGATATTACCTTTATATTATTTAATAAATTATGCATTTCATCCTCTATATATTGTCCAGCAACCTTTATGATAAAGGCGAAAAAAGATTATAGACCCGTGGGAGCCCGATTGCTCAGATGCCAGGGTTCCTGTACTAGGATTCGATCCCATGATCTTGTGATCTGAGGTCAAGAGCTCTTCCGACTGAGCTAAAGCTGGGGATCATTGGAGAAGGTGCCTTACAAGCACAAGTCACACTTTCAACTCCCACTCTCGCCAGGGTCAAAAACTTTACATTTGAAATCCGAACGTTTATGTAGATGAATGAACAGGTCAAAAATGGAGAAAGTGCAAACACCAGGTTGAAGTTCATCCATGACGGTCATGACAGATCCAGACTGCACTAGCGATTTGTTTACATTCGACCGCATGGCTCATTTGCATAAGACGTTACCATATTGATTTTATCCCACTGTTGAGGGTTAGGGTTATGTTTTATATATTTTGTACAGTAGGCTGCCTTGCCTCACTGGAATACAGTGACTGATATGAATTAATAATATACTGGACCATACGTAAAATGAAGAATACCTTGTGATGTCAGCAAAGCAAAGCAAAGCAAAGCAAAGCAAAGCAAAGTTTGTTGTTTACCCAGGGTGTTGGACTAAGTTAACACTTATTTACAGCCAGGCCCTGCATGGAAGCCTTGCTCAAGGGCTATTCAGTGGTGATTCATGATTGATGTGATGAATTGGGGAATCGAACTAGGGACCTTCCGGTATCAAGGCCGCCCCTCTAACCACTAGGCCATCACTAGGCCACCGCTGCCACTAAGTCAGTGACATTTTATTACAAATGAAAATAAAAATAAGAAACAGTGCAGTAACAATACGTTTTCGTATAGCAGCAATTTTCGCATGTACAATATTAATATTAATATATTGTCTGTCGGGTGGAAACCTCATTATGGCCAAAACTGTTACTTTTCAGCATAAACATTCTAAAATAGCAAAAACAGCAGATCGACAAAAAAAAAACAAGACTCACGCAACATAATTTGGCAAGACACACCATCTCCGGTTTACTTCCCGTATCTGCATAGTCTCGCGTCTCGCATAGCTATCTGCGTGAAGTGGGCGGATGCCAACCTGCTTCCGGTCTCCTAAAAAGGTGTCTGCCAACTTCACGCAGATAGATACGCGAGACGCGAGACAATGCCGATACGGGAAGTAAACCGGAGATAGTGTGTCTTGCCGATTTTTGTTGGGGGAGTCTTTTTTATAGGACTTTCAAAAAGCGTTAAGCATTGTTTCTCAAAGTGGGGTCCGGGGACCCCCAGGGGTCCTTGGGGGGGTTCCAGGGGGTCCCCAGCAAAATGTTTTTTATTAAATATGTCTCTTTTATTGCTACTTTTAACTTATTAATGGATCCTATGTAAGTAAAGCCTGATAAAAGTGTCAAACTCCCAAAATCCACCAGAATACTGTCCCGCTCAATGTAAGAAAAACTGCCAAAGAATACATCCAGAGATAATGCTAATAAAATGTTAAAATAAAGTACTCAATTCAAGCAGATTTTTTTGTGGTTACACCATTTAAAATTTCCAGGCGCATTCTGTAATTGTCATTGTAAAAAATACATTAAACCAACCAACATGACTACAACATTTACATTTTTACAACATACTATAGTATGGCATGAGTCATGACTATGGTATAGTATGATGTTATACCATGTAAAAGGGTCATACCATACTAGCATGGGTCTTCAACCAGTGGTTCGTCCGGGGACCACCAGTGGTCTTTGAGGGGGTTCCAGGTGGTCCCCAACTATAAATGATAGAGAGTTAGTAACCAAATGGACCCTTATAGATCTTTAACTCTTGAGAGTGTAAAATGACCCTTACGGGTCCATTTGGTTTAATTCTACGCTCTCAAGAGTTTTTTTTTTTTTTTTTACACCTGCATTATTTAATTAAATAATTTTTATTTTGATCAACGTTTGCCTGTTGTCTGTCCTATGGTACCAACATCAATACAGCATGGAATTGTGGACAAAATCTCATCCAATGACAACAAAATATTCAAGTTTTGGGTCTGAGTCTAAATCTCATCAAATGGTGGTCTGTGGCTCAAATGCCAAATAAATAATGGACCTTCATATGAAAAGGATTGAAAACCACATAGTATTATGTTAAACCATGTAAAAGGTTTGCTAACATTAATTGCAATAGCATATATAGACCACTAGAGGGTGACATCCATCAACTTTACAGTTTTTTGTTTCAGTCACTGAGTCGCTCATCTCGACAGAAATGAATGGCAACAGTTGCTACCAGGGTACTGGGTGGAGCAGCCATTGTAAAGGTGATGGGGTTTGGGACATGAGCAAACATCATGCATTTGTACATTTTCTTTACCACCATAATAATAACCATATTGAATTCAAAATAGGGCCGGGCAATTAAAGGGCCACTTCACCCATTTTCAACCA
Organism: Gymnoscopelus braueri; assembly: GCF_963280865.1. Classification (NCBI taxonomy): domain Eukaryota; kingdom Metazoa; phylum Chordata; class Actinopteri; order Myctophiformes; family Myctophidae; genus Gymnoscopelus; species Gymnoscopelus braueri. Next base: position 14,488,484 of record NC_137609.1, on the reverse strand, counting down.
ATCTTTATATAGTTGGTAGGTACTCACTAATGCTCATTATAATATGGTACTATTTCTGTGTCTCAGAGGAGGGCTGTGGACAGTTGAGAAACCTGCCTACCAGTGACATTATCGGTAGGCAGGTTTCATGGATTAAAGAAAAATGTAATCTCACAAGATGTTGCATGGTCAAGTCCTAATGCCACATTGTGAAAGGAGCCCCCCACACTAGCACCGTTTCCTAAACAATCAACAACAATCAATGTTACAAAGGACGGCGATGTCCGGCACTACGCCGTATATGGACACATAGCGGTAGCGTGACGTCGCCTCACGTCATATCCTACTTATAAATATCGCGACTCTCAGACAGGACAGGGTCGGCAGTCATAAGTAGCTAAGCAATAATAGTAATATAATACCTATATAAATATCAGGCCTATTCACCATATCAAGGTGTGTGATTAAGGACCATATCCGGGCCTCCCGTCAATAGCACTTGTGGCGATCAATAATAATATATATCCAGCCTATGAGAAATACAGTCCTTTAGAAGTAGTAGCAGAAAGCTCTGTTACATTTGGTCCTTTACGATCCTCCTCATAGCAAGAGAGGACCCTTTCGCCTGGCCCCCGAGATCGATTGCAGGTGCGACCGACTGGGCCCACAGAGTTGATCATATAGCCTAGATGGGCAACCTTATCGCCGCCCAAGCCGCCCAAGCCGCTCAAGCCGCTGACAACGACCAGAAGTTCCTTAGACTTGAGCAGGCAGTTGATGCGGAATTAGGCACCTTGCACACCGCCATGGCTAACCTGGCTGCCAGCCAATGTCAAAGACTGCTCCATCGGCAGAGGTGCGAGTGAGCGCCTCGACATTCTGGTATCGCTCACCAGCGGGGCGCCTCGCCACATGATCGACGGCTACCGCCACGACCCCGATCCCGATGGAGCGCTGGCAGAGATCACGCGCAAACTCCAACGTGATTACGACGATCCTGAGAAGGTCCTGAATGCTCTGCTCTCGCGTGCCGAGGCCTGGCCCGAGTTGAGGACGGTCGACGACTACGACCGCTTCGCCCGGTTCCTGGGGACCATGAGCAAATGGATGGCTGCCAAGTCCTGCCAGAGGGTCAGAGATGGCGCCCGCAATCTGTCGGGTATCGTCGACAGACTGCCCCTCGCCACGCAGGGTTTATGGTTCGACATCGTGGCGGAAATACAGTACAACCAGACGGAGGCGACCTTCGACGACCTGTCCAAATTCGTCTCAAAGTGCGCCATTCGCCACGCGTTCTCAGATAAGCCCACCCCCACCCATGGGAGGCCGACGGCAACGGACTCATGGAGGTCCTCTGACGGCGCCTACCCCGGGAGAAGCGACGGTTTCCCTGACGCCCCCGGTGGATACTCACCCAACTCCACGATGTTCAACTACGTATCCACAGGCGGCGGTACAACACACCACCACCCGACCCACCCCCGCTGCCCATACTGCGACGTCTACACCCACCTCATCAACATGTGCCCGGATTTTCTGCAGCTGGGAGCACAGGAGAGGGAGGCTTGGATCGTAACTCACGAGCGCTGCAGGAGATGCGCCCGCAAGCACCACGGCGAAGACTGCACATTTAAATTCTCGTGCTCAGTGTGCCGCAAAGGCCACGCGTCCGTCCTCCATGACGTCAATCCAGACATACATTCCAAACATGTGAAAGTCACCTTCGACGACCTGTCCTCCTTCGTTACGAAGCGCGCCATGCGCCAAGAATACAAATCCACCTACAGGAGACCGACGATAGCAGACTCACAGACATCCTGTGACGCCGCCAACCTCGGCTGGAACAACCGTTTCCCGACACTTCCGGTGGATACAGGGGGGGGAAGTCCTACATTAATCCCCGCAACCGTGGGAGGTCCCCCCAAGGCAACTGGCGCCCCACCGCAGACAGACGTGGAGCACAGCCATCCCGGTCCACGATGTCCAACTACGTGGCCACCGGTGGCAACACAACACGTGAAGAACCCCAGGCGCCCGCCCCCTGCTCGTACTGCGACGCCAGAACCCACCTCATCGACACGTGCCCTGCCATCGTACAGCTGCCGGCACACACGAGGGAGTCATGGATCACAGCACAGAAACGATGCAGGAAATGCGGCTGCGAGCACCAGAACACAGACTGCGCATTCGGATTCTCATGCTCGGTATGCCGCAGGGACCATGCGTCCGTCCTCCACGATGTCAATCCCTACAATCCCCCACATCAGGCCCCGGCACCAACACATGCCACCCCTGAGAAGAACACCGACCCCGCGCTGAGCACAACTATACCAGCTAGCGCAGAAACTGGTCTGGACCCCGTCCTTACTGCAGATCCGCCACAACTTGCGCTCCGCTCACAAGAGGCAGCACAGGAGCAGCCTGCGGCAGAGCCCGCAGTCATGCCCATGCCACACAGCCTAGGGGACAGCCCTCCCCACCGTAACATCATAGCGGCGGGGACGCCCCACCCTCCACGGGGGAGCAGACGAGAAGACGCAGACAGCCCCCCGGTCCCCGACGATGCCGCGGACCTTAATGATGAACCCCTTACAGTTACTGCACCATCTGCTACACAGACTGCGCAGGGGGGAGAAGGCCCACCAGCAGGAGACCCCCCTCCAACAAATGTCATCGACCTACAGTCCGTCCTCGGACACGAAGACTCCCTGAAGTTACCACAAGAGGAGTCCATGCAATTAGTCCCGTACACAGGACCAACAGCCTGGCTGTCAAGCCAAGCTGGGCGAGGCCCGTTCCGACATCAACGCCAGACTTTGCAGCAATGCCTCCTCATCCTCCCTGACGCCATAAGGCCAAGAGCGATGATGCTATGGGGGGAGAGACCCACGAGCCGAGAGAAGGCCTCCCAAACTACCGCGATCAACGACGCAGAGGGCCCTTATAGATTCCACCGGCGCAGTAGGCATGCCACCCACCGTGGCCTCCTTCGAAGTGGAACGAGGCACAGGACCAGGAGGCCCAATCCAGAACAATCTACATCGAGTTCAGGTAACAGAAACAAGAGACGCGAACTCGATCGTCATCCTCAGCTTTGTTACCATGGCGTTCTATGCCACCGTGACTGCACATTACGGTCACAGGCTCCTCCTAAGCTCCCCCTACAGCTACACCGCTGCACCAGCTGCGTAGCACATCCACCCACATCGCTCGGACCCGACGGAGACCCGACGGAGATGTAGGTACGAATCCCCTCTCCCGACCAAGTACTGGAATAAAGAGGAGAGCGCATTCACCTTGCCCGACGTCCGTCAGCCTGCACCTCGCAGAGTGCAATTAATTGTGGCACAACAGCACAATAGCGCAGTTCACCCACGCGAGACCAGACCGGCTCTCCTGCCAAAGGAGCTCCTGGCGATCCGGTACGTCAGAGCCCCCAGCCCGAAGGGAGATGAAGGCCTAGCGCACCGACACGACGGTTCTAAGAGGGACTCATGGAATCCGGTCAGCCCGACTTACTCCACTCAACTAACCATCTAGTCGACGGACTCAACCAGGTGGTCCTATGCCACAGTGCGATGGAAGTGGACACTAGAATGGGTATGGTGTGTAGTGAATGCCTTGCGGTATCTCTGACACCCCAAACCGAGCAGAGAGCACGCACAGGTCCTCCACCCCCCACCATCAGGAGGAAATCGAAGTCAAGAAGGGCGGGAGAAAGAAACAATAACAGAACGCCGAACATCGTCGGACATCGTCCGATACTGTCATTTGTGATTCATGAGAGTATGGTCGCAACGAACGACCACCTCTCACGGGGGACTGTTACAAAGGACGGCGATGTCCGGCACTACGCCGTATATGGACACATAGCGGTAGCGTGACGTCGCCTCACGTCATATCCTACTTAAATAAATATCGCGACTCTCAGACAGGACAGGGTAGCTAAGCAATAATAGTAATATAATACCTATATAAATATCAGGCCTATTCACCATATCAAGGTGTGTGATTAAGGACCATATCCGGGCCTCCCGTCAATAGCACTTGTGGCGATCAATAATAATATATATCCAGCCTATGAGAAATACAGTCCTTTAGAAGTAGTAGCAGAAAGCTCTGTTACAATCAACACACGTGTAAAATTATGATGTTTTAGTAATATTGTTCCAGCTGTTCTACTGCCAACCAGGTGAAGAAATCACGGATTGAGGCTTTAACCTTTGCTTCCTATTCACCTGTTTCCTAGGCTGTGTGTTTTCCACTTCCTGTCGATTTGATCCAATGAAATCCAATGAAACTGGTCAGATGACCAATGATATCCAATGAAATCGACAGGAAGTGGAAAACACAGCCTAAATTGGCTTAAGGGAGAACGCCGGCCGGCCAGCGGCCGGACCTCTGATGTCATGCTTGCCCAGGTCACCATGACTCAGCCATAACCATATAACTTGGAGATCCCAATGCAGCCACGACCAAATGTTGTCTAACCTCAATGTGTTGTCATGGCATCAGGCAAACAAATCAGTCAGTTCCATATGGGCACAAAATGGGCCATGCCCATATATGGGCATATATACTGATGACATCAGGGATCTCCATATATGGGCATAAAAGGGAAAAGGACTGACAGATACGGCTATCTCCATATATGGGCATATCAGTCGAATTGGCAGTGTGACATAGTTGTTTGGGCCGCATAGCATAGAATGACTTAATCATTTCATAATTCCATGCTTTCTTTTTGTTTCGTTTTTCCTCACAATTGATTATCTCACGTGTGCAAGGAAAACCTCCACAATCCAGGCCTTTTATTTTTTTTATTTTGTGTCAGAAATGGGCTCTCTTAGTCTTAGTGACCTGAACGGAGGCCAGACAGCCAAATCTAATCCCTCAGGAAGAGAATCATCTGCTCCCTGGCTCATTTGTTACTTAGTCATATGGCTTCCTAATGAGAACCTAGATCAGCTGAGGCCGCACAGTCGCACACTCTCTCTCTCTCTCTCTCTCTCTCTCTCTCTCTCTCTCTCTCTCTCTCTCTGTCACACACACACACACACACACACACACACACACACACACACACACACACACACACACACACACACACACACACACACACACCACCTGAATTTAAAAGAAAAGAAAAGTTCTGTTACCGTCTTCTCCATTATTATGCTATTGAATGCCAGCTTTCTGTATCACTCCCAGAACTTGCAAACAGACCACAGCTGCTAAGTTTAGTTTAAACAGCACTCAGTTCAATGTTGGTGATTCAACACCACGTTACATAAGGGCATTGGAGAGATTTGTGCAATAATCACACAGAAAAGCTTACATTTATTTCATTCTGTTTAATAACAATAATGCAAAGAGTGGACAGCTTTGGCAAGTTAAAATGCTGTTTGAATGCCATAGGTAATAGTTGATGTGTCAATGGAATAACAGCATAACACAAGTGTCTGGTCAACTACAATGCTACCACGGATCAATTTTGTTTTTTATTAACAGACTGTGTACTACAGAACCAATGAATCTAGTTTACAGCAGATAGATTGAATCCACTGCAAAATCATTCCTTTCTAAACACAGACAGTGTGTATGTAACTAAATGAAAGACGACTCACATGGTGTCACACTTTCTCATGACTAAGTCGAGCTAACACTGTGAAATTGTTGTCCAGGGGGGACAGCCCTGGCGGTTGCACTCAGGTTATCTTGTTAGGTATAGTTCAGATGTCTTGGCACTCACACAGCAGACAGCTGGGTATGACCTCATAAACACGCTTTTGTATTTACATTCTAACCTTCTACTGCAGGTTTAAGACACAAATAATACATTATTACCCTTGACACCCTACCACTGATACCTCATCTCATGTCTCTTTTCCCCAGCCAGAGCAGAGATCATTCACCCCAACCCTCTCCATCTTAAATGTGTTCTAGCAAGAGGCCCCCCTCCCCAAGATTTGAATGTGTTAAAGATATCATTTGATTGATCAAACTTATATTTCTTATTGACATATTGGTTGCTGAGATAATTAAAAGTTTTGAACTCTTGGGCCCAGAGGATACAGCCTACAGATTCTGGTGACTGACCCCACTGCCTTTCCTTTAGTGCCCTTAGACCAAAGGCCAACATTTTCACTGGCATACGACTATCAATCAAATGTGTGAATTGCAGAATGAACCATACTGATTTTGGTAACCCCATGGTCGTTCCTATAGTGCCCCCTGCAGTGAATATGCACCTGTTTGAGGTTCTGTAGTCTAGATTTGTTGTTGTTGACGATGCCTCAAAATGCTTTTAGGAGAAATTGCCTTTCTGAGGCTCTTCCATGACACTGTGGAAATTACCAGCAGTACGCCACTGCGCTGAGCACAGCTCGCTACACTTAAAGCTAATGAAAAGCGACCATTTGATTGGCCATAATTAAATCCACCCGCATCACACCCACTAATGATACATTCAGCCTAATCCAACCCATCTTGCAACTGTGAATTGGATATTCAGCCCTTTCTCTGTTCCCGAAAAAAACAAGACTGTTGTCTCGCCGCATCTGCCACTTCGCTTCTCGCCAGGTGCGCCACACACGTTATCAACACACTCCACAGTTTCAGTGTGGGTGCCCAGCAGAGAAGAGTGGTTTCATGTAGCCATTGAGATATTCAAGTGTGCTTATTATTATTATTATTATTTTCATTTCACAGTGTAACAATGACAATGGATAAGCATTAGGCTCACTGATCTCATGAGAAAGGCCTGTCCATATCAGCAAAAAACTCTTCCGAGCCATGTACCTGGTAAACAGATGATCGCTTGTGCCTGAGTTGTGCTCGCATTTTTGTCTACTTAAAGGCTGTCCATAGCCAGATAACACACACTTTTTAACATTTTACCCACAGTATTTTGCCAAATCGTTACAAACGTAAGCTTGTTTCAGCAGGACGTCAATACATGGTCCCATAACATTTGGCACCACTTTTTAAGTAGATCCAGCTTCCCCTCCCATAAGAAATACTGTTGAGACAGCCTTGAGTCCCAGTGAAGGCAGAGCTCCACTGCTCCCATTCTCAGTGGTCAAAAGATGCCGGTTGCTCCGGGAAACTCCCTGGGTCCTGTTAAAGGATCATACCGGAGTCAATACACATGTTCTTTGTCAATCAATCTTTTTGCCAGAGACTACTTTTCATACTGTACTGTTTTGTCGCATTCCTGAGCCAATGATTTGATGACGGGTCATAGGATCAATAGGAGACTCAGTAGGAGACTCAGAGTCTCCAACCAACTGAATGGGTTGGAGACTCCGCCGGTCATCAAATTATTGGCTTAGGAAGGTGGGGGAAAAAAAGTCTCTACGAATTCAAGGCTTCTTGGGGTGTGTAATTGGTAGAACTACTCCTTTAAGAAAATACAGTTTTTTTTACAGTCATTGTGCTAAACATGCCAGCCAATAAGGGTTAATCATTAATCGATCAATCGACTGGCTTTGAAAAGTCTAACACACAGTATATCTGGTATGTTCAGCCAGCATCACACATATAATAGCTGTTAGGCATAAATACATAAAATAAACACATCCATGTATGTGCAACAAAGCAATAGTAAACATCGGATTAGTCCATTGTCCATTATATAAAAAAGAATCTCATAGGATAGGATGTCACAGTATGACTCTGTCATGTTACTCTTCTACCTCCCAGGTGGACGTATGTGGAACGCTATACAGGTTGAAGCAGGGACTTGCTGACAGGGAAATATTATATATATATATATATATATATATATATATATATATATATATATATATATATATATATATATATATATATATATATATATATATATATATACACACACACACACACACACACACACACACACACACAGACACACACACACGTATGTATACTGTATACACAGTAGTTTGTGCGTGTCAGTCGTCAGTCTCTGACCAAGCATGCCTGCACCAGCCTGCTTGAACTGCAGCTCTTTTCATTGCTGGTTAAAACAAAAAACCCAGCACGCCATGCTCCTCAGAGGCAAGGGAGGTCCATAAGTGTTTCTCCTCCATTGTTCTGCATGTCCTGTTCTGACAATGCTTCCTTCGGTCTGTCTACGGTTTGAAGCAGCCAGAACAGCTCATCTGCTTGTTGGAGTTGAGCTGCGGCGAGATGGTGTCCGGTACCACCGACTTAAGAATGTCGTTCTCTGTGGCCATGATGTGCTTGACGAGGAAGTTTGCTGCCTCGTTGATGTTGAGGTTGTCCTGAATGAAAACAAACAAACAAATGAACAATAAAAAAGGGGTATAAGCCTGCAGGCTGGTAGAGGTAAATCGTGTTAAAATGTGTTATTTTTTCAGAGATTATAATCTTTCTGTCAATTCTGCTACTTCTGTAGTGTGTATTGTAGAGAGATGAGAAAAAAGACTTGCTTCCATTTGTTCTGTGAATATGTGGCTTGTGTATTAACCACGGGATCACAAGATCAGAGTCATTTTAATAGAGTGCAAAGTGCAGAAATCTCATACCATTCCAACAATAACAACTAAACAGAATATATATTTTTAAATAAATCAAGCAAGGTCTGTGGAAGAGAGAAACACACTATTTTGTTGTGTTGTGTCAATGAAGTCAGAGCACAAAATGTTGAGTAACACAATAATCTTCTATTAAAGCTGCCCTTTGGCCCTGACCCTATGAAAAATACACTATGGGGTTCTGACCTAGTTTAAAACAGCAATAATCAGGCTATACATAAAGTACGTCTACGGTTATCTGCGTGCACATGCATACAGTGTGCTAGATGTACACAGCATGTGCAGGAAGGACAGCACTACCCCTTCTGTGTGTTTTCAAACTAATTTACATGAGTAAAACAGCATTAACGTATAAAATAAAACACGGGAATAACAAGTTCCTGATGATTGCCATCGTTTCCTATATTAAAGTTGGCTAATGTCACTATGACTCAGACATAACCATACACAAACCCGATACGGCCATATTATATAGGCATGTCACTATGACTCAGACATAACAATAAACAAACCTGATGCCCATAGATAGGCATATATGGAGATCCTGTTGTCCAGAGCCACAGATCCAACCGCTATGCCTATACAGTATATGGTCATGTGCATATATATGGGACCGACCGACTTCAAACTCGGTGTGCGCATCGGCAAGGACTTGAGGGAGTGCGGTGCCCTCCGCCGAGTCGTTCGGATATGCAGTAGTCCAGAACCACCAATCCAACCGATAATATGGGCAAGCCAATATATGGGCATATACTGATGACGTCAGGGATCTCCATATATGGGCATAAAAGGGACAGGGACTGACAGATAGAGATCTCCATACTGTATATGGGCATAAAAGGGACACAGGTAGACAGACAGATACAGAGATCTCCATATATGGGCACAAAAGTGAGGGATGGCCAAATGGAGACATTTTCTTAACCGATTACCGTTAGGCCTTAACGATTAATTAATCGTTAACCGTTAAGAAAAAAATGGTGTAAAAAAAATAAAAAAATAAAAATACATATTTTTCTGTTTCTTTTTTTTAATGGCCAAAATACATTTTATTTCAAAGGGCCAAGTCTACACAGTTAGTTTTGTGTCTCCAGCAGAGTTTCTAGTGTCTCTATCTCTCTCTGGAAGAGGTTGCACATGAACTCTGCAGCCGCACTGAGGCGCTCCAACACAAACAATACCAATACAAAGACGAGGAAGAAGAAGAATGAAGTGGAAGTTACGTGTGGTTGCAGGTGTAGACTTGGCCAAAAAACAATGAAAATCATTTTTGGCCCTTTAAAAAAAAAAAGATTTAACGATTAATTTTAATCGTTAGTATTAATCGTTTGGCGATTTAATGGCGGTTAACGGTTATCGGTTGGCCATCCCTAAAAGGGACACAGCAGGCGGGTACAACGGGTACTCTGACAAAGCCCCCAACACTATGACTCAGACATATCGGTCGGATCAACGGTGCGACGGAGTGGCCCGAACTCTAGATGTGAGGGCCTCGTAGTATGACCTTTGACCTTGTAGAATGTTGAGCTTTCACGCCATGAGCTGCATGCAGCAAGGAGGTTATTCAGACACATTAGTGTCTACAGAAGACGTGTGAATTGGGGACACCATTTGTAGAATTTATGGTTAATTCTTCTGCCTCTTTTTATCAAAGTGTAAGTGGACCATTGGATGACTACTAAAATATAAGCCTAGACTAAAGACTCTGGCCAGCAGATGTCTAAAAATAACCTTTCTAAGGTCAGTCTTTGCTGGTTCGCATCAATGCCTTACTGGAGACGACTCCCTCTTTAAATTGATCCCACGGCACCACTTTCCACGAGGATATGAAATTCCAGCTGGTCGTGTGGGGATGTTTATTACTGGCTGAAGTGACCTGAGCACATGAAGGACATTAGCTGTGAGCATGTAAGGCCCACCTAGAATCTGGTGCATTCCCCTTGAAGTGTGTGTACATCTGCATAAAGTAACAATAATAACAATTAGGGGTGCAACAGTTAACCGAACTACTCGATTTAATCGAATATAAAAAATAAACGATGATCGATATTTTAATACAATTCGATACATTTGCACGGCACCGTTTGGTGAGGAAGTACAGCCTTTCACTTCCTGGAAAGTTAGCACGCTGAGATGGAAGCCATTGTTCTTGCAAACATCAATAAAAAAATAGGGGTCCTTGACATGAAAAAGTTTGAGAACCACTGCACTAAATAACGAAACCAGAGACGGCAGAGTGAGTCACAGGACTCACCTTAGCAGAAGTCTCGAACCAGCCAACGAAGCCGTGGTCTTTACAGAACTGGTCCATCTTCACGCTGTTGTTGGTGATCTCGTCCCGGCTCTGGTCACACTTGTTGGCCAGCAGCACCGTGGCGATGCTCTGTCCGTTGGCCAGCATGAGCTTGGAGTCCAAGTCCTCCTTCCATTTGGTGACCGCCTCAAACGTGGTGGGCCTCGTTACGTCGAACACGATGAAGGCGCCCATGGCCTCGCGGTAGTACACCCGCGTCATGTTGCCGAAACGCTCCTGACCTGCAGCAAAATGTAAATGATATCATCATCCTATAATTCTACAAAGCTCTGTGGCTCTGGGTGTCCCCAAAATCTCTTCTGCCCGGTTCTCCTCAGTGCCTGGAGCAATTGATCTGTATTTGCACTAAGCCATTGACCATGAGCATGTGCACGGAACACCAACGCCCATTTTTCACTTTACCCAAACCCACACGCACGCACGCACGCACGCGCGCGCGCGCACGCACGCACGCACGCACGCACGCACACACACACACACACACACACACACACACACACACACACACACACACACACACACACACACACACACACACACACACACACACACACACACACACACACACACACACACACACACACACACACACACACACACACACACACACACACCTCATTCTCATAGACACACACACACACCTCATTCTCATAGACAGGTTCATATGAGTGCTGGATTCGGGCTGTTTTTCTGCATTAGTTGGCATTCGGAGCCTGCAGTTACCCTTCTCTACATTCCCATGAAACAGCACATTCCTAGGGTCTAACTGTCACGTTGGTCTGAGCCAGTCGCATCAATGCAAACCCTTGTTAGTGTTGAGAATAAACCTATTTACCATGACTTAAATCAAACCTGTATTCTGCCTTCACGGCAATGAAAATAAACCGGAATTCTAGGCTAGAATGACATTTGGGCATTGAACAATTTGAGGCCTTCTATGTGAATATAACTAGGCTATATGAATCTTAACCATTAAACCATAGTGAGTACGTGAGTGTGTGTGTGTGTGTGTGTGTGTGTGTGTGTGTGTGTGTGTGTGTGTGTGTGTGTGTGTGTGTGTGTGTGTGTGTGTGTGTGTGTGTGTGTGTGTGTGTGTGTGTGTGTGTGTGTGTGTGCACGCGCGCCCGCTGGTGGAGCAGGTTAGCTAAGTTGTCACTACAAAATCCCCAAGGGTGTGTGTTCTACAGTTTGTTTTGTATGATTATTTGGTGTTCCAATGTGTGTTTATACTCTATCCTGGATGGATGTCGGAAAACTCAATTGCCACGTATGTTTCACGGTGGCAGAATTACCACCAGACTTGGAATAAATACTCAATCATCATAGATATTACGCAACACACATTTATGCTACACATAATCACATCTCCGAAAGAAAGTCACGTTCCTGGTGTTAGCGATGTTAGCAGTGTACATACAAGTACATGATTAATTAGTAACACAAGTAATATACAGTAGCTCATTACTTCTAACATTATTAGGCCTATGTCAAGTAACGGATTACTATCAGAAACTCTGTTATTTATGCTTTTAAGGAGTTCACGTACACTAATAACAATGCAGTTTGTCTACCATTCACTATTTAGAATGGTATTCAATTTTTCAGAATACTCTGCACAGATAGAGGCCACGTACTGCAGTACATTGAAATGTAGGGTGCTAAAATATTAATGTAATAAGAATACTTTTGTAGTATTTTATTTCTCTATTTCATGTAGCCAACGCTCTTCTATTTATACCTCATCCTTTTGAGATTCATTTGAGGGTGTTTTGTGAAGGTAACGGAAAAGTATAACACATCACTTTTAACAATACAGTAAATGTACTTTATTACTTTAAATTGAAAGTAATGTGTCATAATATTACATTTTGAAAGTAACTTATGACAGTAAGTAAGATTCGTCAAATGTGCCCTTAAAAGAAGTTTTTTTTTCAAATTTGGGGCCTACCTTAGCCTATAGGGAGTGTGGGTGCACGGACACACACACGGACGGACGGACAGGAGCGAAAACATAGTCCCCGGCCTTCGGCCGGCCTGGCGGAGACAAAATGTAATTGCATAATGGACAGCTGGTAACTGACACAGTCGCAGGGCACGCTGTCATTCATTAAACTTACTTTACAATGTCTGAATTGTGCTGACTGCCTGTTTTTTTAGTTTTTTTAAGATTTCTTTTTGGCTTTTTCTGCCTTTATTGATAGTTCAAGTGAAGACTGACAGGAAAGACACAGCAAAGGTCGTCAGGAACAGGACTCGAACCCGTGTCGCGCTGTCAGGCATTAGAGCCTAAGTGCCTGGACCGCTGAGCCAGTGGTCCGGGCCGCTGACTGCCTGTTGTACTGTGGTACAATGACAAAACACAATAAATAGAATTTGATGATGTTCTATTCTACATGCGATGATGATTGTGTGTGTGTGTGTGTGTGTGTGTGTGTGTGTGTGTGTGTGTGTGTGTGTGTGTGTGTGTGTGTGTGTGTGTGTGTGTGTGTGTGTGTGTGTGTGTGTGTGTGTGTGTGTGAGAGAGAGAGAAGAGCTCCTTTCAGGTACTGTAAATGGGGCTGAGCACTATTGAAATGGTGCTTCTTGTGTCTTTGAACCACAACAAAACTCTTCAAGGAATTGTGTGTTTGTGTGTGTGTGTGTGTGTGTGTGTGTGTGTGTGTGTGTGTGTGTGTGTGTGTGTGTGTGTGTGTGTGTGTGTGTGTGTGTGTGTGTGTGTGTGTGTGTGTGTGTGTGTGTGTGTGTGCGCGCGTGCGCGTGTGTATGTGTTCAGGACAGGTAGGATAATGTTTTTTGTTTTCATTTAGTTTGCAATGAAATTCCTGTGACTAGCCTTTAAATGTCCCTCACATGGGCCCTCTCACATGATCCAGCATACATCATTACAGTGTGCAGGGCAGGCCACCCTGACGCTAACAATTTAGATGGGTGTGTGTGTGCATGTGCGTCAGACAGTGTGTGTCAGACACGCTGTGTGGGTAAGTGGGAGACAGAGATGGGAGTCAGTCTGCACGTGACAGCTGACAAGTGGATCTACAATGGGAAGTGACCAAGAAGTATAGCAATTATGTTCTGCTACATCTGGATTAATAACCCCTCTTTATAATGTTTCCAAATAATTTAGGCCTATGTCAGTCTAATTGTAAATTGGTAATCATCATTGTAGGGGAAATAAAATCTAATTTTCTTTGACAAGACATGAGTGATGATCAGTGATGCTGCTTTTGCCCCAATATAAAAAATTTATTAATTTTATTTCCCAAAATAAAATGTTTCCCAGCAGCAAATGATGTTGGCTCGAAGACTTAAACAAGAGAAAATAGGGCACCACCGTTCCTCTGTAATGGCATTTATGACAGCTGTTACAGCACAGTCTACTGTTGCAGCACCAAGCAGCATGCAAGTTCAAAACAGCACAGCAGCCCAACAAGTAGGCCCCTACACTGTCTATTCAACATCATTATATACATCAGTGGTGTAAAGTAACTAAGTACATTTTACTCAAGTACTGTACTTAAGTCAAATGTTGAGGTATTTTTACTTTCTTCAGTATTTACAATTTTCAATACTTTTACTTTACTCCACTACATCTACTCCACCTCAATTATGTGAAAACTTGAGTTACTACTAGATACTTTGTAGATTTTGATTCTTATTACAAAACATACATTAACCACTTCAGCCCTATTTAAACGTTGCCTATTTGAAAATAGCCGATCTACGCCTGGCGACGCGTTGTGAGCTTGAGTAGGCCTATATTTGAATACCAATACTGTTGTACTTTTACTCAAGTCAGTCTTGAATTCCAGACTTTTACTTGTAACATTGAGTATTTCCACACTGCAATATTGATACTTTTACTTAAGTAAAAACAGTTTGAGTACTTTTCCCACCACTGATTATATACATCACGCACCTGCAATGTCCCAGAGCTGCAGCCGGACGGTCTCGGAGTCCCAGTTCAACACCTTCAGGGCGAAATCCACCCCGATGGTGGCGCGGTAGTTGGTGGAGTAGGTCTGGTGGACGTACCGCCGGATGACGGAGGTCTTCCCGACCCCCAGGTCTCCGATCACCAGCACCTTGTACAGGTGCTCTATCCTCGGGGTGTGGTGCATGCTGCTGGAGGTGGCTGAGTGATGGTGGTTGTTCATGTCTCCTCAGACACAGAGACACAACATAACAAGCGGCCCTAGTGGCCAGAAGACAGGGAGTGAGTGTTATTACTCATTACTTCTGGGTCCTGAGGTCCTCTGACTCTCTGCGCTCAGTGCGCTGACCCCGCACTGCTCTCTCTCTCTCTCTCTCGCTCTCTCTCCCCCTGCATTGGAGACCGGTGTTGCCAGGTTTGGCGAGAGAAACCAGGTCTATGAAAACAAGCCAAAAAGAAGCGACCACAAAAGCTCTTAAAACCTAAATTGATATACATCGGCTATTTTCAAAAGAATCTTGGAAAAAAATTACCATTGAACATTTTAACAACACAAATCTGGTACACAGGTCACTGCCACAAAATATTTTCAGTCCACAGACAGACACATAATATGACATATAAAATGAAATGACATGAAAATGTTTGAGAACCACTGGTTTAAACAACATTAGGAATAAAACCTAAATAAACAACAACACTTCAGAAACAAGCCCAAAAAAACACAACCCACAACTGCCAATTTCATCATGATTTGTGTGCATGGGGTTCTCATCTTAAACAAGCTTAGTGCTTAATGAGAGTTCCAGTTTAGTAGACCTTGTATTGTGAATTTGTACTTCCATGTGCTGTTATGTACTGTCATGTACTATTCTCATGTCTTACTAAATAAACTACATCAATCAATCAATCAATCAATATTTACAAGCGACACATAAAAACAAGCCAAAAGTCGCTTATAATAAGCATACTTGGCAACACTGGAGACAGTGGAGAGAGAGTTCTCCGCCCAGGCCTTGGGGAAAGTGTGATCTCTGGGCGGGCTTTGGAAACTTGTGACACCGCCTTGTGGCTCAGCGGTCGAAAGGTAGTCTACATAGGCCTACAGAGCAGTGGTGTAAAGTACTAAGTAGATGTACTCAAGTACTGTACTTAAGTACACTTTTGAGGACTGTTTTACTTTACTGGAGTGTTTTCAGTACTTTTACTCCACTCCACTGCATCTCAGAGACAGATATTGTACATTTACTCCACAACAATTATTTGAAAACTTTAGTTACTGGTTACTTTGTAAATTTTGATTATTATTACAAAACATACATTAAGCACTTCATTTAAAAAAATATATATATATATATATAGACTAATAGGCTACAATATATCACCACTGAGTAATAGATAGATAGTTAGACTTTTATTGATCCCACAAGGGAGATGTCAAATATGTCTATGAGACATAATTATTGTCTCATTGACATGAATGGATAATAGGCTGCAGTATTGGAAGTGGATATGAGGCTGCTGCAGGCTATTAGTTTCAGGATGTAGGCTCTGTAAATCAACAGTGACTTATACAATTTATCAATGGTGAAAGATTTGCAGTTAACCTAAGCAGTCATCTGTTATGTGCACTTCCCAGTAGTGCATGAACAAATGTGCCAGAGTAGCCTAAGGATAAGGATAATTCCTTTAACAGGTCCGTTCATGAAAGTCCTTGCAGTCTTGTTTCCAATGAGGGCCTGTGAGCAATTAGGGGTTAAGAGTCTTGCTCAGGGACAAATTTTATCTCATCGACACATTTGCTGGCCTGCCTATGAGTCATTAGTAATGTCTCACAATGTAAAAACTATATTTTGGAGGAAATATATGTTGTGAGTGGCCTATTCAGCCCAAAAATATTGTTACAATACTGTATACAGCAGCGGTGGGCAACTTTGATGATGGAGAGGGCCACTATATTTCCACACTCACTCCAGAGGGCCACATTGCATATACTGTCTCTCCGTATTTAAACTTTTTTCGCCATTCTATGTCACACAAAAGTAGCAAAAATAGCCGATCTACAAAGCTCAAAACGTGTCGCAGTGCGACGCGTTTTGAGCTTGTAGATCTGCTATGTTTGCTATTTTTGAATTGGAATCCTGAAAAGTAACATTTTGATTTAATTTAGTTATACTTATGTTAACTTTATGAACTTAAATACAAATACATTGGACATAAAAAAGACAATATAATTGGGATACTAGTCATTAAGCTACTAATACAGACTGAAGTAATTAAAGCGGGTCATGTTTGCATGTTTGTAATTGTAACAGCTGAAATCAATAATATATCAGTATTCCGATATTAACCTGCGGGCCGCATTAAGTGAAGGTGGGGGCCACATGTGGGCCCCGGGCCACCAGTTGCCCACTTATGGTATACAGTATTGTGAAAATGCTTTGCTATGGGCATTGTCGGCTGAATAACATCTGTCTATTGCCATAACACTGTGGCAATGATTGGCCTATGATTGGTCCCCCTATTCCTCCAAGACACAAAAAGATTGCAGGTGCTGTTTGAATGTGCAAGTGGGCTGTGAGGTCTCAGACTTTCCTTCATTATTCAAGGACACAGACCTCTTGACATTAAAGCTCAGTGGATATCATTGAGTCTTACTCTAACAGACAGAAATGGAGTGAATTAATTAGAAGCTCATCCCAGCGGATTCACACCAGACAATGCAAACGTTTTAATGAGACCTCAGGTCTTAAATGCAAATTAGAGCTAAATTAGTGTTGTTATGGGCATAAAAGGGACAGGCAGACTGACAGGTACAGAGATCTCCATAATATGGGCATAATAAAAGAGACAGGCAGATGGGTACAATGGGCTCTCTGACAACAAAGCTTCAAAGGCAGAGAGAGTCCTTCATGCAGGTGATCCTAGTTCGAATACGATGGGTGGCACTTCACGGAATGTGCTCTTACTCGGTGATCCACCCCATCCGCCCCTTTTTGTGTTATTTTATTTCGATTTTTTGGTCAATCCCCACTGAGATTTTAGAGGGTTGATGTGCATCCACCCTCACAGGAGCTAAAATCTCCAGCCCAGTTGGCCAGCTGTTTTACAAGTAGGCAACATTACCATTGTAACATTGTGTGAACCAAACTTACATTAGCTAGGTAAAGGAAAAGTACTTTAACATTGTAGAATCATTAACTGCCCACCCCTCAGATGCAGCACAAGGTGGAGGGTGGATTCCTTCTGGATGTTGGAGTCCATCTTCAAGTTGCTTGCCAGCGAAGATCAGCCTCTGCTGGTCGGGGGGAATGTCCTTCTTCTTAACCTTGGCTCTGACATTCTCAATGTTATCGCTTGGCTCAACCTCCAGGGTGATGGTCTTGCCAATCAACATATTCGCAAAATTTTTGTGACTACTGTGAACGGGTTGTAAAAATCTCAATCTTCTTACACAGACTGTCTTTATATATCTGTGTGAATAATATAATTAGTATTAGTTATAAACACGCAAACTGCAATGCTTGAACTCTCTCTGTTTCGTTGCTGTTGGTGGTGAGTGATGTCACACTTCCAACCTCACATTGTTATTGGCTAAGGGGCACTGCCAGTGCCTCCAAAGTTAGAAATGTAATTAATGCGGTTTATTCACAGACAGATTCTTGGAACGGTGCATCTGAGATTATGAAGCTTGCAGCAGAAGCATAAACACTGTATGTGGCCTCCCACAAGGCAGCTGTGGTTTAGGCTAATGCCTGGATCTTTCACTGGGAAATGTGCTGTTATACCAGTAAACCACATGATTGTGTCAGACA
The DNA here is from genome assembly GCF_963280865.1 of Gymnoscopelus braueri. Lineage (NCBI taxonomy): Eukaryota > Metazoa > Chordata > Actinopteri > Myctophiformes > Myctophidae > Gymnoscopelus > Gymnoscopelus braueri. The sequence goes on along the minus strand of NC_137609.1, from coordinate 14,469,902 downwards.
GCCTCAGATTTCAGTCAATCTCGACTATGTTGGTGGTGATCAGAGTAGTGTTACAGTCTCTGAGGCAGTGATAAGGAACTGATATTCACGTATGATCCAACACCCAACAACAACTGCAGTGAGGGTGGGTGATGGTCTCCTCACTCTCCCGATTCAATCTTTAAGAGACAATGAGAGATATCTGTAATCACTGTGAGCTGCAGTGGTGATAGCAGCAAAACAAGCTGTCATGTGTGGTAGCGGGCGGCAGGCTATGCTGCTCATGTAAGTAAGTGAATGAGCTTCTGTCTGCTTAAATAGACTGAGTGGTAGTAGGATTGTGGCCAAATGTAATTGGAGGGTGTATGAGCTAGGGACAGGCTTGACCTGCCTGAACTACCATGATACTTCATTTCTATTTATTGAAGAAGAAATCAGCTGACGGAAGCATTACTAATTGTATTCAAAGTACATAATATTACTAGTATAATTAATAACCAGATATGCGAGGATTTAAAGTGCAATACAATCATAATTGTTATGTGTGATTATTTTAAATTGCTTGTTCGGTGTAGATCTACAGTAACCAAATCATATTTATGGTTTCCAGACAGTTTACCAGCAAATCAGCTGAACTCACACATTTTAACTTAAGTTAATACACAACTGTTCATTAACTTGCAAAACTACCAGTTAAGTTGAATAGTTTTGATAGCCCAGTTTTAAGTGACATTAGTTGTGTTCTTTTGCATTTGGATATTAACCACTCAGGATCTATTGCTCTCCTGTCTGCACTGGAAGGGGATCCCTGATTTTGTGAGGTTTCTTCTGTGAGGTTTCCATTGCTCATTGAGGGTCTGAGGACAGGGGTGTCGTTTTTTTTTCTCCTTTGTTAAATCTGGGCTTGTAAAGCCCTTTGTAACAGTGATTAGGCTACTAACTACTATACAAATACTGTAGGATTGTCCAAAATACAGTTAATGTATTTTTAGCAACCCTTTCAATTCTCTTCTCTCCTCTCTCTACTCTCTTCCATTGCCTTTTTGCGACTCAATTAACAGGTCTATTATTTAATTGAGATGCAAAGCATGCTGCATGCTACGGGTCAGATCAAATGCTTGCCATGCTGTGTGTGGGTGATCAGCATCTGTGTTGTTTGTCAGTTCCTCCAAGTAACTCCCTCATTTTTCCTGTCTCTCTCCACTATACTATCTAATATGAAGCAGTATTGTGTTAAAGCTCTAAGCTATAACATGTTTTATATTGAGTATCAATCGATACATCGGCAGTTAATGCATCTGCTGGTTATAGGGCAAATCCACCTTCATCCAGTGATTCTGCTCAAGAGTCTTCCACTTGGCTTTCTCACTGTCTCAGTAAAGAAAGACTTGATCAGCCAGTTACTCAGTCAGTCAGTTAATCAGAGACTTTTAGGGCTGGCCCCACTGAAGTCCAGCCAAATAAATAAATAGATAAAACAATATGGAATTAAAAGCTTCTTTTTTTAATATCAAACAGATCTGCATTCTAAGTTCTGTAAATCAAAAAAGGCTAATAGAAAGAGAGGCCTACATATCATTCATACATTATAATGTAGAGTAACTGCAATAAGTTAAATGTATGCTAGGCACAGAAAAAAAATCCATTGGCACAGACCTGCATGCAAACAGACATGTTCTAATCTGTCTTTCTCGTCCAATACAAATACTGCAAATCTGAATAGGCCACAGAAATACATTCTGTTCTATGTAAACATAAAGCAATAATAAGGAATGGAGCACAGAAGCCATGGCCTAAAGTACAACTGTGTCGTTGCTGCCCCTACCCTATGGAACTCACTCCCAGCTCACAACAAAGCTAACCCCACCCTCGTCAGTTAGCTCTCCACCAAACAGACCACTACAAAATTACTACAGACTGGCAGTCGAATGGAGTCAGGAGATCAGTTGGTTGGAAGGTGTGAAAAAAAGTTGCTGAATGCACCTGAGAGCCGACACCCACAGACGGCTACTATGGTGCTAAAATGTAACCTGACTCCGCCAGATGGGGCGGTATTGAGTTCACAAGTTTACAATTCAGCCTCCATCTGGGATCGCTCAGAGATTGGAGTTTTAGCCGACCCGTGCCCAGTCGAACCAATCAGCGGCAGCTACGGGCGGGATCTTGGCGAGACCGGGTGTGACACCATCGAGAAGCACCTGTTCCATGGAGTTCTTTCACTATTCCTCATGGCCGCTACCACGAACAACAACACTACAAGTTGCGCAGCTACTCCACGTCATGTAGACACGTCAATATGATTGGTTGGAGTTAGCACGCCCAGACGGTGATAGACAGACAGTCCCATCCAATCACCTGCCAAGTAGCTTGAAAAAAGGGATCGCCCTCTTCAGCGGTTGGGCTATAGAGCGTCGCAGTTCCCGCCCACTTCCTGTTTTTTTTGGTGCCGGAAGAAAAAACTCAATGCATTTTTCCATTGACATTTCCAAAAATATTTATATCTATTAATTTAAGCCTCGAATCAAGCCATCATGACATGACATGAATCATGACCATAAAACGTTTGATTATGTGATTATTTTTTTTTGAAAACGGCAAAACAAAGGGTATTTATTAAATATAGTATATCATATAATTAAATATAAAATTAAAAAAAATCACAGAAAAAAACGTTTTATGGTCATGATTCATGTCATCTCATGATGGCTTGATTCGAGGCTTAAATTAATAGATATAAATATTTTTGGAAATGTCAATGGAAAAATGCATTGAGTTTTTTCTTCCGGCACCAAAAAAAACAGGAAGTGGGCGGGAACTGCGACGCTCTATAGAGCATCGCAGTTCCCGCCCACTTCCTGGTTTTTCGTGGTGCCGGAAGGAAAAGCTCAATGCATTTTTCCCATTGACATTTCCAAAAATATTTATATCAATGAATTTAAGCCTAGAATCAAGCCAATAAAACATGACCATCATCATGACCATAAAACGTTTTTTTCTGTGATTTTTTTTTATTTTATATTTAATGATATGATATACTATATTTAATAAATACCCTCTGTTTTGCCGTTTTCAAAAAAGTTTTTTCACAGAATCAAACGTTTTATGGTCATGATTCACCAGGACCCTGGATGGCTTGATTCGAGGCTTAAGTTAATTGATATAAATATTTTTGGAAATGTCAATGGGAAAAATGCATTGAGCTTTTCCTTCCGGCACCACGAAAAACCAGGAAGTGGGCGGGAACTGCGATGCTCTATTGAGATCCCAGATGGAAGTAGGTTGTGAAACAAATGTGTGAAGCAAGCTTCTTCCATCTGGCGAAGTCAGGTTAGCTAAAATTAGCCTATGGCCTGATGTCTTTTTGGAGAACAAGCCTGCTTGGTCGGCTTTCGACGCTTCTCTACAACCGATGCAACACCGCCCATTCAACAGCAGATTTTCGTCAACAGATGCTTTCCGACACTTAACGCCGCCGACGTCGGTGCGGTGGAGAGCTACTCAAAACCCACCTGTTCAGACTCGCATTCCCTACCTAATCCAATACTGCCATATTATTTCATTAGGCTTCCTTTAGTAAATTCCCCACTTAAGATGTCCCATTCCTTTCTCAATGTTAGCCACAATGTGATGCATTTAAATCATTTACAATAACATAATATCTCATAATGGCACAAAATTAACATAGGCAAAATCACTGTCATTACAAATCTAAAAACAACAACAAAATATGTTTTATAATAATGAAATGCTTAAATAAATCAATGCTTTATCTAAAGGATTAATTGATTGATTGATCTACAGTATGAACACAGCATTCAACTCACTGTTAGGCAAAGATTGTATTTCACATGAGATGCATGAATTTCTGGGTCGGAGGTGGTTCCTTTGCAATAAATGGCCGAATGCTCTGCTATTGCCTTCAGTGAAATCCTCTAATATCTTTTTGTCACTATTGGTGTACAGTGAGCACTATCAAGTCTTAAAATTTATGTTTACCCTCATATCATCACCATCAACATCTTTGTCATGTTTACCACCATCATCAGCTCAGTCATCTGTGTATTAAATAAATGCATGCCAATCACCTTATGTATAGAAAACGCACTTACTATAACTACAAATATATTTGCGAAAAGCGAAAGTCGTCTTCAAGTCAAGGAAAATAGAACACAACAATCAGTAATATAAATTAAGTCGAGTATTTTGGTCAAAAGCCATCCTGAGGTGGAAGGTCATTTTGGTCCACATTAATTGAAAGGTATAAATTTACATTCATCTACTGTAAATCACATCAAGAGAAAAGAAAAAAATAAGAGTCAACTTTCTTTTCTCGCATTGCATTGGCACAAGGAATAAGTCCAGTTCATTGGAGTGAGCGTTCAGGGTTCCTTCTCAGTCATTACGTTTCTCTCTCTCTCTCTCTCTCTCTCTCTCTCTCTCTCTCTCTCTCTCTCTCTTGAGCAAAAGGGAAGGTATTGGTTCACAATCCATTAAGAAAAATTAAAAAAGAAAAATGCTTCCGCTTATGCAATACAGTACTTCTGTGCAATTCTTCCTGGGATCATACACATTAGCTTTGCATGCATGTCATCATAATAACTTGAATGAAACTTGAAAATTAAAAGAGAGAAGAAAAGACAGAGAAAGAGCTGGACACCTCACCCTTAACCTTGTGATTCCAGGTGGAAAAGAGTGAGATTATCCTGATTTAAGTAATGCCTCTGAGGCCTGGACCGCCGGCGTAGCGGTCCAGACACCTAGGCTTAGTGTAGCTTGACAGTGCGTTGCGGGTTCGAGTCCCGATCCAGACAGCCTTTGCAGCATGTCTCTCACTATTTCCTGTCAGCCTACCGTCCTGTTAATAAAGCCCAAGAAATAAATCTTAAACAAAAGTAACAATGCCTCTGAGTGGCATGTTAAACCACTTGAACCCTAGCATCCCTATTCTGGGGAAATTCAGAAATAGCAGATCTCCAAGCTCACAATGCATCGCAATGCAACACACTGAGCTTGTAGAGCTGCTATTTTCAGTGAAGATATTTAGTGCAAGACCGTCGAACGGCAAAGTATAAAATAGGGCTTACGTGGTTAAAGTGGCACAGCTCGGACAACTTCACAGCAATACAAGAAAGCACATACATATCTATCAACGGCAATAGTAAAAGTAGAAGGGGGGATGCTTTCTGTTGTCGAGATAATAAAGTTTGTAAAATTTCAACTATCTCTTCTACTTGTACTTACATTCTAAAGTCTTCTTTTCTGAGTGGTTGTGTGGACCCTGATCCACAACAATAGAAAGACAAATGGGCTTAACACCGCCGGATTTGACATAAGGACAGAACAAAGGAGAATACTGAGCAGAAGAATGAATCAGTGATTGTCGCCCACGCTGTGAAATAGTGGCTTTTGTTCCATGTTCCATGTTTTCTCAGCGTATTATTTTCTTTTTTTAGAGAAACGTGTCAGTGCCCCTTTTAAAAAAGTTTTTAAATGCCCACATTGTGATCCCAGCCTGTTTTCAGCATTCAGTCTCTGAAGTCTACAGAAGCTGCAAGTGTGCAGATCCTCTGGTTGGTTCTGGCTGCCTCTGTGTCCCCTTGATGTGTGTTCAATTCATCCAGCCTCAGTCAATCTAATATCAAAAGGAGATTGAACGGGTGAGTGTGTGGCACAACCAGTCAGCGTGCTGCTGAACACTGAATCGTGATGTCCCAGACTCAACACGGTATGAGAGAAATAGGAAGTTCATAGCGAGGAGGAGCTCTGGCTGTAGTGTCTCAGCAGCTGGTTGTACTCAGCCTCTGAGTTTGGGGACAGGGAGGTGGGTGAGTTGCTGTTGGACCCCGAGGAAGAATCTCTAAACGGGGAGGGGGGTGTCAGAGCAACCAGCTCCTCCATATTCGCAGATTTCCTGCCGGCACTGCAGGCCCCACCCACATGTCCATAAATCACTCCTACTGGTCGATTCTCGCAGGAGGTGGAGACAGCTGCGGCCTCGGTATAACTGGTGACACTGTATGGAGGAACCTGCCTGCCTCTAGGCGGTACGTAGGGAGGCGGGCAGGCAATGCCACCTGCACCTGCACCTGCGGCCGTAGATGTGGGTCCGGGGGGAGAGCTAACAGTCGGTTCCCCTGATGTCAAGCCTGGCAGCATTATGGTGTTGAGCTCACTGATGTTGGCAGTGAAACGGTTAACCACACTGCTAATTTGGTCCATGATGGTGGCGTCTTGAGACTGGCTGCCAATCATCCCGACACCGATGTCAGCCACAGCCGCTGTGCCGGTATCCCCCACGCTCATTCCAACATCCACCATTTGGCTATTGTCAATATCCTTTCTGCTGACAACAAAACATCCAGTGCTCTCGGAGTGTTCCTGGAAGCCCCCTGCCTTCCCTCCATGTTGGCTAACAGTGGGCAGGGATGGTTGGGGCGGGGAGCCGGGTTGGTAGGTTCCGGCAGGGGGGTATGACTGAGCTTCCTGTGGCTCATCATAGCCCGCGGTGATACCCGTGTCAAGAGGCGAGTCGGCTCCTTCAGAGAAGGGCTTGATGATGGCAGTCTGGTTGGCTTCGACCTCCTCCTTGTTCTTGACATGAATGGAGATTCTCTTCCACAGCAGGTTGGGTCTGGGGCCGTCATTCTGCGCCCATGTCACCGATTTCCCATTGGAGCTACGAAACATGTGAGAGACAAGTGTGAAAGAATGTGTTCTGTGTCGGCTTTCTGAATCAGTGTCACTGTGCAATTCTGCATACCATCCATCTGCTGTAAATCAGAATATAACAACATATTCTGTCTAGTAGACATAAATATATAATAGTGGAATGTTTTATTATACTTGTGGAATAGTGCACATTTTATGATAAATGGTCTGATGGGTGATTCTGTGTATTTCTGTTCAGACATTACAATACACATTTAAGTACTTTAATGTATTAGGCCCAATACAAATACAGTGGTGTAAGATACTTACCATATTTATATACAGTATACTGTATATAAATGTAGTATAGTATAAATATAATGTTAGTGATAAAGCACAACAAGGTGTCCCGAGTTGAGTCAATTATTTTTCTTTATCAGGACAACTCAGAGTGCATTATACCATGGCTACTTACACCAAAGAAAAAAAAGAGACGGTGATTATATATTTTAAGTTCATAATCATAACTGAGAAACAAAATGGTAGTATAATCTTATTTTCTGTGGCCATGGTATAAGTCAAGTCAAGTTTTATCTTTATAGCCCATCCTTCTGCATTGGGCTTCAGGCTCCGATTATATTTGTTAGCCATCCTACTTCCCCATTCTATGCTTCTTTTAGCTACCTTACAATTTCACATCTCCCCGCCTCTCCTTTCTTTCTCTCCTGGAAAGAGAAATCCTTGGAGGCTGTGAGTCTCCTTTATGAACAGTCAACCCAGTTCTCGCCCTCATGAACAGCTTTTTATGGCTCACCAGGCAGCCTGAACTAAACACTCTGATTCAGCTTTCAAAGACATTAAGACAACGATATAGATCAATATGATGAGGTGATGATGACAGTTGTTAGAAAATATATCTCAGAGCTAAATGCAATGTTGTCTAGGCCTAAAATAACCCATGGCACATTAACATAGCGCTGGGAAGAAGCTGGCAAGAGAAAGACACAAAATTATTTCTGCGAAGTATATACAGAATGCTCTCATATACACTGAAAACCCACATCACCCTTTTCTTGTCACCTATTTTGATAGATGCAAGTTACTGTATACTATTCAGATATATGTATGTTCACATTATGTTTTGTTATTTAGATTAGTTTTTCGTAGACCACAAATGTTAAGAATGTTATTTATGTAGCATGTTATTTAGACAAATGCCAGGTCTGATGTTTATCTGGTATCCTAGTTTCTTTGATGCACTAAATTGTTTTATTTACACTCTATTTACATGGCCATTTAACCTTGATGGCACTAGGGTTCATGCCATTTGCTCTGATCTTTCACTTGTAAGTTCCTCTGGATAAGAGCATTATTAAATGCCCACATTTTTTATTGCAGTATAACAGTTCCAGTATTTGTGACTGTCTTAAGTTAACTAACGAACATCTTCAACAGCCAACAGCTTGTAAATGCATTCTGTGAATGCATTACTATTTTGAATATTCAGAAGTTACTGGCAAATTATGTCAGTCGTCTCTGTGTGACCTTATGCAAGATGAATGTCTTACCTTGTCACATGCCCATTGGCTAGCTATAAGCTCTGAAATGCCGATCTGGATGGTAATAAAACTGATAGGGGACATGGCAATTTACATTGATGTAGAAATGAACGATTAAAACAACATTCACGTTGGAACAAAGTGGAACAAACAAGGGACATGTATTTTCAGAATACAGCAACGAGGAACTGTAGCCATGACTACAGCAGAGACAGAGACAACAGCAGCCTGTCTGCTAGTTAGAGGTGTAGTGCGTCATGGGTAATGTACCCATACTGTACGGTTTGGTAAAAGTTCCCTTTGTAATGCACTGTGGGAATTTTTGCTTTGTTGTTATTTCATTCTAAATCCTAGCAGTTTTTTGAAAAAAAACTATGTTGCTATAACAGTGGTTCTCAAACTTTTTCATGTCAAGGACCCCCAAAAAACGCGGACCCCCATCTCAAAATATTTAGATCCAGGGACCCACAGAAGCAAATATTTGAGTCACAAATGTTCGCTTTAAAAATATATATATTCAAAGCACAATTTTTCACGATTTTTCAAAAATAGCAGATCTACAGGCTCGTAGCGCGGCACTGTTTTGAATAGCTAAAGAAATCTAAAATGACACAGATGCGTTCTTAATGGGTTAAAGGTGCTTGTCTCTGTGTGTGGTGCCTGTGTGTGTGTGTGTGTGTGTGTGTGTGTGTGTGTGTGTGTGTGTGTGTGTGTGTGTGTGTGTGTGTGTGTGTGTGTGTGTGTGTGTGTGTGTGCGCGCACACGTGCGTGCGTGTGTGCCTGCCTGTGTGCATACGTTTGTGTGTGAGAGAGGAAGGTGTACTGTAGCTGTACCTTGTTATGTTGTATTGCCCAGAGCCACGGCGTTTGAACAGGTTGACCAGGCTGCTGCTAGTGCGGTTGGCAGAAGCATTGGCCGCTTTCTTTGCATCGCCCACATGCATTCTCACCACAGTAGATGTAGTGAACGCACTGCGCACATTTTTCTCTGGCTTGATCAGCATGATGTACACCTGACCATGACAAACAATAATAAGCACAGCGTGAGCAGAGAGACGTGTAGCGAAGAATCATCTCAATTCATTTCAGTTTCACTCAGATTCTCAATCTCAATTTGCCGTTGACATTAAAGATTCAATCCATAACTTTTTAGGTGAATAAAACATTATTTACTTATGGTAGAGTATTTTAATACAACATCACTAACGACTGCAGCGGTGATAGTTTGTCTGACTGCTTTTCTCCTGTGTTAGGACAACTGTCGGTTAACAAGAGGCATTGCATAAAAGTCCATTTTGCTTCTGCTCAAACGAGCTGTGCCTTATAGCTCACAAGATTTGGCGCTTGCGTAGGGGACCCGGATTCGAATCCCAGATAATGAAAGCATTGCCGCTTTAAATTGAACAATTTGCGCCCTATCCTCTTTGCAATTCTATCCTACAAGGATGTATAGTACATATAACAGGGGCAATTCATTGCATTGTGACTCATAACCATGTTGAGCATGAATACTGGATGTATGCCTGTGCAGTATATCATCGTAGTCTTTAACATACCTTTGGAGTAAACATGCAGCAAAGTGCCACGGTAGCACTGAGGCTGACACTGAAGCACATGGTGATGATCTTGTAGTTGGAGCCAAAGTAGATAGGGACAAAAGCCAGCCAGATGATGCAGGTGGTGTACATGGTGAAGGCGATGTACTTGGTCTCGTTAAAGTTCGCAGGGACATTACGTGTCTGTGAGAATAGAAAAAGGATAAAGTTGTGGGTCTTGGTTAAGACGGTTAATATTACTGTATTTCCGCGTAACCATGTCTTTCACAGTTTTGTTTTTTAAAGATATTTTTGGGGGCTTTTCTGCCTTTATTTATAGTGTATAGTAAAGACGGACAGGAAATAGGGAGAGAGAGATGGGGAGAGACATGCAGCAAAGATCGTCGTCGACTCGAACCCACGATGTGCTGTCAGGCTATATTAGAGCCTAAGTGCCCGGGCCGCCAGGCCAACGGCCCGGGCTGTCTTTCACAGTTTTCATGCAGTCTGCCAAGTATGAGGTTCATTGAAGGACTCTATCCTTTGACATCTAATGGAGTTGTAATAACAAAAAGACACAGGCGAGACCGACAGTCCACTGACAAGGTGTTACAGTACACTGAAACATACATTCACTAACCAATAATACATTAGAGGCCATCTTATAGTGTATTGTGATTATATCACAGCTACGGGTGTTGTGGGCACAAGCAGCGTGCCTTAATTGCTTGTAGCTGTGGTATAATGCAATATAGCATGGCCTTGAGTGCATTATTGCTTTTTTTGAGTGTACACAGCTTTGTTGAATACAACATTTTGGATAAATACTTAGTCATCATAATAAGGGGCATAAATATTCATTAAAATCCAGCACCGAATCAAACTTAGCTTATGGGTCAAATATGACTGAAATTAGTCAATGACCCTGCAAATCAATCATGATTAAACTGGGAAAAACTGACTCACCAAGTGCCAGGGCATGGAGAAAATCAAATTTCAAATATAGGTACAGTAGGCTAATGAAGGAATAGTTCCCTTACTAACTTTAGACACTGATCCAGTAAACCTGTGCCACTGATGTGTTGCTCAGCCTCTGTTACCCTTGTCACAATCCCTCTGAGGTATATTTCACTCCATTGATGGAAGTTTGGAGTTGTGCAGATTTCAAATACATTTTCTGTGAGAAAAACTTGTTTCCCTCTTGAATTCCCTGATCAGATATCAGATAAGCAAAACTGGCAACAGAATTCTCTGTTAACATTAGAGTGTTGGATTGACGTAGTCCATGGTGTGAGCGAGCAACCCTCTGTTACAAGGCTCAGTTCGTTCACTTCTGCTCAATTCCGCAGCATCCCTAGTCTTCCACTCACCCTCAATTTTAACCAAAAACGTTATGCTGCTGAACAAAGCCTAGCGTAGCACTGGGTTATAGTTATTATACAACAGAGAACTTCAATGCGTTCCAGTAGGGAGCAGTTTGACCTAGTTATGAACGCAAATTTATACTTTGTCATTCAACACTTTTCACCCAACAAAATGTATGTGTTGTGTATGTATTGTAAATTTCAGTTGAAAATGGGTTAAAAAAGAAAATGTCAAGGGACATCTGTTTTAATTAGTCTTAAGCCATTCCGATTAATTAGGTACCTTGAAGGCGTAGAAGGTGCAGCTGAGGATAAGCAGGCTGATGTATCCCAGCGGTACCACCACCCCCAGGGTGGTCAGGTTACAGATCAGGTGTACCTCGCTGATGCTGGGGTGGTCATAGATCACCTACAGTAGGAGGAGAGGAGCGGATTGGGGGAGTTCGTTTAAAAAACAATCATTCATACAAAGTACATTCAATACATAGTACATAGACATTCACATTGATGGCATTTCTCCTCCTCCAGCAACCCCTCTCCATCCCACTCACGCACGCACGTCCTCACACACTCACCTGTGGTGGCTCTATGATGAAGAGGGCCACTATAATTCCCAGCTGCAGCAGAATGAGGAGGAAGACGATGATCAGCTGAGCGCAGGCAGACATGAAGCGAGGCTTCCTGGTGCAGATCTTCTTCTTACTGCCTGCCAGGATCCGTGCGATACGATTGGTCTGCATAAGAACGCCCCCAGATGCAGGAACATTTTGACTTATTAGGGAAATTCAAGGCAAATCTGAAGAGTTTTATTCTGAGGGAGGTTCCTCATCGACAAAATGCTAACAGTGTCAAACATATATTTTAGAGAAGTGAACTTTTTCATGTCAAGGACCCCCAAATGTATTTGGCCGCAGATATAATTTTGTGAACAATTCGTTTTCAAGCCCTGAAGTGCTACTGAATCAAACCATTCAACCAACCACTACCGACTATGGCGACTAAACACACAATGAAGTGCACATTTTGAGAAATCATCTTCAGCCGTGCACTACAGGCAAGATGTAACAAACTGACCACAGAAGATATACCTAGGCCCCCTGCCTTCAAAAACTATCATGTTTTACTAGGCTGCATACAGTACCAACCAGGACGCAGTGCAAAAGGAATAGATATGTCATTTGAATGGATATACTGTATTTATAATATTTCACCTAATGTCTGCTTTTCACCTTATACACTTTCAAACGGGGAGAGAAGCAGCAAAACATAGGGCTACAAAATAGTACAACAAATCATGTTGCATTAATTTAACTGGGATTAGAGTTAAGTGAACACTACGGAGGATATTGCTATACCTTGGTGACCAGGGCAGAGTAGCTCATGGCAGGAGACAAGCCTATTCCAAGCCTCTGGAGGTAGCAGAAGACAATGTTGGGCTTGGCAATAAGGCTGAAAGTGCACAGGTAGCTCAGGAAGATCCCAGCCAGGATGATGTAGCACAGCTCACGACTGGATGATTTGACCACTGGGGTGTCCCAGAATCTGTAACATGAATACAGCATGGTTTGATTGATTGATTCACAAAGGAACTATGGACAGTTTCTCGGCTTATCCACTTGAAACCCAGCATTAATATTCTGGGGGGAACATTATCGAAAAATAGCCGATCTACAAGCTCACAACACGTCGCATTGCGAGTTGCGACACGTTGTTAGCTTGTAGATCCGCTATTTTTGGCTAAGAGATTTGGTGTAGAGGGAAAAAAGTGGTCCAAGTGCAGAACCTACTCAGTTCCAATCTACTAAGTCCAGAGGGTCAATCAGTTTGGCACTTTGTTTGTGACATTTTTGTCTCCGCCAGGCCGAAAGGCATGGCGAGAGAGTATGTTTTCGCCCCTGTCCGTCCGTCCGTCCTGTCTGTGTGTGAACAGCTAATCTCAGGCACCGTTGGCCCGGTCGCTCCGAAACTGTGCACACACACTCCCTGGATGCCAATTCAGAACCTCTGCCCCAAATTTTTCACATGGGCCTGTTATAGCGCAACCAGGAGGCCGATTTGTGCAAAACCCTTTTACTCCTACAGATTTTATCCAAACGTCATGCAAATCGGTACACAGTATCTCTATAGTCATGTGATCAACACAGATCTGTCCGATTGTCCATATTCCATCCTCTAAGGTTAAGGTTGGCTTCCAAAATTTGCAGGATTGGTCCGTTTTGAACAAAATGCCTGAAATCATGAACGCAGCTTGCGCTTTCCGTGCAATTTCACACGCAAATTCCCATTAGGCCGAGGAAGAAATGCCAGCCTTTTCACATTGGCCTGTTATAGCGCCACCAGCAGGTCTAATTTAGCAAAACACATTTTTGGAACAAAATGCCTCAAATCATGAATGCAAGGTCCGATTGCCGTAAAAGGCCTAAGAATAAATGGCACCCTTTTCACATTGGCCTATTATAGCGCCACCAGGAGGCCACAATAACCTACCTAACCTGGCGGAGACCTGTGCTCCGAGGAGCACTTTTTCTAGTTCTACTACTGGATTGCCCTCTACTGAGGGTCATCCAATCGCTGTACACCCAAAGTGTAAAGAGTGAGAAGCTCAGCCCCTTTGCACAGAAAGGAGCCAGTTGAGGTGGTTCAGGCTTCTAGTAAGGAGGCCTACTGGGCCACTCCCCAGGGAGATTTTACAGGCTCGCCCAGCTGGGAAGAGGTCACGAGGCAGACTGAAACCCAGGTGTGGGGATTATATCTCCACACTGGCCTAGAATCTCCCAGTCAGAGCTGGCTAAAGTGGCCAGGGAAAGAGAAGTCTGGGGTTCTCCCGGATGGGTGGATGGATGGATGGATGATTGGACCTGGCCTTAGGTCTTGCGATGACATGTTAGTGGCATGGACATGAAGGGTTTAATTTGGTGTAATCAATGTGTTCAAGTGAACAGCATAATGTACTTAGCACGTCATTCCTAAGTGGAACAAAAACAAGTACAACAACCATGGCTAATGAAATTAAAAAGCGTTACTTGATAAAGATAGCTGTGACAAACAGGGTGGCCATGAGGCCCAGGCAGGCGAACACCACAGCTGCTATCGGTTCAGGATCCCCCCAACGGACATACTGCACTGTGATAGGCTCACAACCTGGGGGGTTTGAGAGAGATCATTAGATTGAAACATTTAAACATACACTGATCATTTATGTGAAATTGACATTTTATCTCCATCTGTGTCAGGAGTACACGTGCGTGCATGTGTGTGTGTGTGTGTGTGCGCACGAAATGTAGGCGAGAAGGTGGGTGGGTGATAACCCTTCCTAGACCCAGTACATTTTGTACAGTACATTATATATTCGTACAAGAACATGCAGTGTGAAGAACAGAATTAGCTGATCCGTCGGAAACTTACAACACTTCCCACACTGACAAAGTCAAAGAGCTGTGTATAGCACTATGTGTTACATACTGTAGATCAGGGCTACTCAACTTAAGATGGCTCAGGGGCCACTCAGCAAAATACCAAAAGTCCAAGGGGCCGCAAGCTAAAAATGACGGTCCTATTTTGGATTTTTTGATTTTGTAACACACACTACGCATTGTTATTGTTATAAGAAAATGTACATTTTGACATCATATTCTTTTCACTGTACCTGTTTATTTTGTGTGTATGTCCAGTGGCATCAGTTCAGCAAAAGCTAAGGTATGGCAAGGTTAGGGTTGTCAACTCCCAGAGATTGAAATAAGGGACACCTACCCTGGACGCGTGGCATAGCCACGCGGCCGGAAAAAAATGGGGGTCAAACCCCCCCAAAAAAAATAAATGCATAGAAACTATGCATTATACCTGTAACAATTGATGTTTGTTTTTGATTTGGAAATGTATATTTTTATCCTGTGCTTAAAAAAATAAAAAAATAAATAAAATAAAATTGGGGCCGCATGCGGCCCGTGGGCCGCGGGTTGAGTAGCGCTGCTGTAGATGCATGTACTATATAGAAGAAAGAGGCAGTCCCTGTTGGCATGTACACCACCATTGGGGGGGTTGTAATTTCAGAAAATATCTGGTAAGATCTGATACCTCTCTACTACCTCCCCGTGGGGCAGCAATGGCTCAGGAGGAGAGAGTTTTTCACAATGTCACAAGAGTTAGTTCAGTTCAGTCAGATATAAATGAACTAGTTCACGTTCATAGTTCACAATTTTAAATAAGCTCTCTTGCTTTTTAATTTTTTTTGCTCACCTGTTTGTGTGCAACCGTTCATCGTCTCTGCCAGGCCGAAGGCGTGGCCGAGACTATGATTTCACCCCTGTTAGTCCGTTCGTGAGTGTGTCTGTGTGTGTGTCCGACTGTGAATCGCTAATCTCCGGCACCGTTGGTCTGATCCACGTGAAACTGTGCACACACACTCCCTGGAGGCCAGAGCAGAACCTCTGCCCCAACTTTTTTTACATCTGCCTGTTATAGCGCCACCAGGAGGACGTTTTTTTTTTTTTTAATATTACGCCTACAGATTTTGTCCAAATATAACGCAAATCGGTACACATTATCTCTATAGTCATATGATCAAGACGGATCTGTCCGATTTTTCATATTACATCCTGATTGGCTAAGATTGGCATCTAAAGTTTGCAGGAGTGGCTCGTTTTGAACAAAATGCCTCAAATCATGCGTCCAATTGCCTTGAAACTTCACATTGGCCTGTTACAGCCCCACCAGGGGGCCAATTTTTTAGAATGACTTTCTATTGCTATTTTGTCCAAACATCCCGCAAATCACTCTATAGTCATGTCATCAAGACGGACCTGTCCGATGTTTCATACATCATCCTGATTGGCTATAAGATTGACTTCTAGTTTGTGCATATGATTTGCGTGAATAAAAATGTTAATCAATCAATCAACCAAAACTAGTTCAGACAGACAGACAGACAGACAGACAGACAGACAGACAGACAGACAGACAGACAGACAGACAGACAGACAGTTTACCTGTCAGGTCGTATGTAGGCCAGTAGCCCAGTTCACAAGCTTTACAGGTGTACTCATCAAACACGTACTCATTCTCCTTGCAGAGAGTGCAGGTCCAACAGCAACTCACCTCCCCTTTACGGATCACCTGTAAACATACAGGTCCAAACAGTAGCAGCATGATATGAAATATGTATGAACTGGGTCGTCCTAAAGAGTTCCTTCCTCCACATATAATAATACCCAATTATCATTATTTCGGAGGAAAGAGGACTGTGGAACTGCCTCCTTAATTTGAATCATACAGTTATGGAAAAATATAACATACTCCCTGCTAAAGTGGATGGCAACTTGCCCGGACCTAGGACAGAATGATTTGAAAGTATACCAGCAGTATATTTTGCAGTTAGAGGACCCTTTTGACCCTTTTTTTGGGGCTCATGGCTGTCGGGAGCCATGAGTATTAAGACCAAAAATCTACAGAGATACAGATTTTGCAGAATATACGACAAGCTGGTCTGAACTCTCATGTAAAGTGGTTCCTCTCTGTGTCCGGCTTAGTGTTGCTAGAGAGAGAGTATTCCCTACTCATACTGTACCTTAATCTCTGCTTTTTTACAGGGTGCTGAGCAGACTGACTGGATGATGTCAGTGCCATTGGCCCAGATTTCCTCATCGTCCATCCTCAGACCTCCCTGGTCCCAGCTCCCCACATGGACATAACTGTACTGATCTTCTCCCATATGCTTGAAGTTCATTATTTCATATCTGAAATACACATGCACAGACTTAAAGCGCCATCCTTCTTCTTTGTTCCTTTTCTTCAACGTTTTGATTCTTTCCTTCATTCTTTACACTTTTCTTCTCTTCCTTTCCTCCTTCCATATACAGCTCTCCTTCCTTTTTAATGTTTTCATTTAATTCTTCACGTCCTCCTACCATTCTTTGCTTTCTAGCGACCTCTTCTTCTTTCTTTCTTCTTTCCCTCCCTCCCTGTGGTGTACAGCAGTGGTTCTCAAAGTGTCTCTCCGGGTTCCATTAGGGGGTTCTAAATTGACCCTTACAGGCCTGTAATTCTGACAGTATACAAATGGAACCAAATGGACCCTAACAGGTCCATTTGGTTCCATTTGTATACTGTCAGAGTTAAGGGTGGTCCTTGAAAGTTTAACGTTTGAGAACCACCGGTGTACAGTATACTGTACCTGCCAGGTGAGTCTCCATTCTGGTCAAATTTGATGGTCTCTCCAGATACACCCGTGAAGTTGGTTTTCATCAGGAATTCCAGCAGCTTGCCTCCATCGATGGGACGCATGTCCTCACATAAACCCTGAGGACAGGAAGACAAAGAGCTCTGCCTGTAACCACATAGAGTAGTGGTTTTCAACCCTTTTCATATCAAGGTTCATTATTCATTCGGCATTTGAGCCACGGATTCATCACCATTTGATGAGATTTAGACTCTCAGACCCAAAAGTTATCGTTGGATACGATTTTGTCCACAATTCCATGCTGTATTGATGTGGAACCATAGGAGAGATGACAGGCAAACGTTGATCAAAATACCAATTATTTAATTAAGTAAGTCTGACATGCCCAGAATATGGATAAGTTAGTTTGTTTTGTCAACACTTTGAGAATATGTCCCTTTTGTCTTACGACAAAGTACAAATTAGCCTTAAATGTCAGTGAGCTCGGCAGGGAAATCCAAACCACTTCAAGTGTGGAAAAACGCCAATGGAACTGTCGTTCAGTCAGTTCTCATGGATGGAAAGGTGTTTTATTGCTGTGCACGACCTCACGTGCAACTGGAAAAGCCCCTGGAAGTTGAGGCCACATTTCTCCCCCTTTTCACAGTGGCCGTTTTGACAGGTAAACACAGCTGGTGTGCTTCATTTAAATGTTCCAGCATGAACATAATTATGTACAATTACCCCACAGAAACACCTAAATGGAACGCACCCACAATTAACATTATTATTATTCAAATTTCAAAATGTTTTAAGACAAGACATACAAACAAATAGTACAGGAAGACCAAAAAAATTGACAAAAAGACAAATAAGGCAAAGAACTAACAGAAACATACAGTAACAGAAACATGTTTACAGGATTTAAGATACAATAGAGAGGATGCAACCAACAATCACAAGAGATCTGGCCCGCTATCTAAATAGTCCAACCATTTCCCCCATCTTTATTCACCCAACTCCTTTTGGAGTCTCAAAGAATAGGTCATCTGCTTTAGGAGATGCAACTGCCTCACAATACTGACAAAATAGCCCTATAGTAGGGCAATTTCTCTGCAACCACTTCTTTGTGATAGATTTTTTGCTTGCTGCAAGTAGGATCTTAAGCAAATAGGAAACTCAGTCCATCCAGGGTTTGTCCAAGATACAGGGATTCAAATGTTTTTATATTATGATATTGCTACTTTTACTTAAGTAAAATATAGTATGAGTACTTCTTTCTTGTCCCACAATTAACATTATTAACCACATGAACCCTATCCCTGGTTATAATAGGCCAACATTCTGCAATAATAGCAGAGCTATAGATCACCATTTTCATCTAAGAGATTTGGTGTAGAGGGGGGGGGGGGGAGGGACCAAGTATACTGTAGATATATTGGGTTAAAGTGGTTTTTAACGTCAGCTGTGTTTACCTGTTAAAATGGTTGCAGGCTGAAAACCCACCTCTTCAGGAAACACTACCCTTCCTCTCTGCCTGACCTACTTGTTGTTAACTAGTTGTACGAATGCTTGTTTTCTATTGCTGTATTGTTTATTGGATTATTGGATTGTCTATTGGATCTTGTTTAGTCGATACACTTATTTGTTTTAGCTCATGCTCATTTGATTTAGCTATTTTGTCTCATCTGTTTAAGGAAATAGGTAGCTGATATATTGCACTTTTACCTTAGCGCTAGGTATACTCTTGGTTGCTTGTTTTTG
The DNA here is from genome assembly GCF_963280865.1 of Gymnoscopelus braueri. Lineage (NCBI taxonomy): Eukaryota > Metazoa > Chordata > Actinopteri > Myctophiformes > Myctophidae > Gymnoscopelus > Gymnoscopelus braueri. The sequence continues at coordinate 14,450,899 of NC_137609.1, read as the reverse complement.
CAGAAAATGCACTAAAGACTTCTGGTGATTAGTAGTTTTCGTTCCCTACCTATGTTGAATACACTTATTGTAAGTCGCTTTGGATAAAAGCGTCTGCTAAATGACTGTAATGTAATGTTGCAGTGAAAAGAGTCCATTTTGACATTACGTCAAAACTACCACAGCATATGAACCACACTTTGGCTTACCTGATGCCCTGGACAGAGAGTTTGCTGCATGGCATGCAATCCAAAAGCCATGGAATAGATAGCGTTGATGACAAATCCCATCTTGGTATCTTGGGCGTACTGATGGCGCAGAGACTCACTCCCTGTGGACAATAGAACCACTCAGTTAAGAGACGCCTACTCACTGTTACCTCCGTTCAAAAGCTCCTCCGAGAACAGCCGCTTATAGCAACAACTAGGCGTTTCGTTCAAAGGTGAGATTTGTCACAGCAAAAAATAAGTGACATGCTTGTAGAGTGATTGGTAGCCTACTGCGCTTCAATTGTTTATGGCACAACTTTAAAGATTGTACATAACGTCATCCATAGTTGATGAAGTAATAACACTTTTACTGACTAGATCTCTACAGATAAAAAACCCACAAAAAGTGAAACGTTTCAATTCAAAACATGTTCAATCAATTAAGCAAGAAAGGAGCCCTCACATCAATCAATCAATCAATCAATCAATCAGTAATAATATAAAATAAATTAATCACTGTTCATTACAGTGTTCAATAGTCAATGTTCAATAGTTTTAAAAAAAATCATCAAGATTATTACAGTTTCCCTTAAGATGTTACAATTATTAAAAGTACAAAGTTCAAGATAATTAATAACTTCAATCATATCCAGCAGTGAGCCTTTAACTGTCAGAATACACATCTCATTTTCCCATAGACAATCCCATCGTAAAAGTAAAAAGAAATTAGTATAAAAATGTGTAAATAGAAAAGAACAAGCCCACCAATCTGTGTAAAGCTGAACATGATGAAGTTTGAACGATATTTCTAGTACAAAGTATGTGGAAGTAATTAGATGCCGAAAACAGTGGCAAAATAAATGAATAAATGAATATAAAGTGGGAAGAACTAGTGCAGAGAGCCAACAACAATAACGCTGTGACCCAGGGGTGACGTCAGGACTTGTGAACTGTATGAAGGTATCTTATCTCATTACTAACAGGTGCAGGTGCGGTTGTACTTGCTGCTCTCCAGGGGGTGGTCCCTCAACCTGCACTGGAAGCGATGCTGCCAGAACTCTGGGAACCACGGGTTCCTCAGGTTGGCGTCTGGCTTCAGGTTGAGGTAATAGTCGTCGAACCACGTCACGTACGCCGACTTCAGCTTGATGGTGATGCCACCTGCAGCCTCCTTCTGGTAGCCATCGGTCACATCGTACCGGTCAGCCCAGCCATCACTAGAGAGAGCACAGTGGTGTAAAGTAACTAATTACATTTACTCAAGAATACTTGAGTAAATGTAGACTTGAGTACTTATACATAGGCGATCTACAAGCTCACAATCATGCGACGAGTTGTGAGCTTGTAGATCTGCTATTTCAAAACATTTTAGTTCTTTTACTTTTGGTACTTTAAGTATATTTTGATGCCAATACTTTTGTACTTTTACTCAAGTAACATTTTGAACACTTTTACTTGAAGCCTTTTACTTGATACAGAGTATTTTATATTGTGGTATTGCTACTTTTACTTAAGTAAAATATCTGAGTACTTCTTCCACCACTGAGAGAGCAGATGGAAGCAGAGGAAAGAAAGGTACAGCAGAAATGGATAGTGGAAGTCCACCTTCATTCACTGTAAACTATTCATCTTGGATATGAAGCGCATACGGTTGACTTCTACATCTATCTATTATTACATTGGAGAGAAGTCCGTCCACATTTTTCCTGTGTCATTGTTTCGCACTAAACACAACAACAACATATCACATGTCACTAACAACACAAGCCACAACGTGCGCAATTAATTTACGGGTGGCGTAGGCTACTTTTCATTGCTCACCACACATTTGCCTCCTCGGAGCATAATTAATTGCGGCCAGCACAAACTCACAACATTACGGGTCGACCATGTTATTCCCTAGCGTCAGCACCGACCACCGCCGAGCGCAACCGAAACACCGCGAGCCGGACAACATTACGGGTACACCATTTTGTTCCCTTTAGCGTGAGCACCGACCACCGCCGAGCGAAACCGAAAGCAACACCACGCAGTCACTATTGAAATCTCCCCACAACAACAACACACGCGACGCGACCACTTCGCTTCAACCCCCGCCGTTGCTTTCACTTTGCTCATGTCTCTCTATCACACCACACTCACGCTAATATGTCATGCACATCCCACACAAAACATTAAAACACGCCAGTGTCTCAACGCAGCCGCTCGGCAGTCTGGGTTGCCACGTTGGGGGCAGACAAGCAGACAGGTCAGTGTTGCCAGATGTGCGCCAGAAACAAGCAACCACCTTCATGAAAAAAAAAAACCCAGCCGAAGGGGTCCGCGATGTTTCACGGGGGTCGGCGATGTTTCGCAGGGGTCCCAAGACTCCCAGGGGGTCCGCAGACCCCCAGGGGGTCCCCCATGTATTTTTATTATTTTTATTATTTATTTATTTTTACTTTTTGGGGACATTTTTATCCCACGATTTTGGTACCCCAAAATAAGCGAGGCCTCGCTAGAGCCCCGTGCGCGGCTAGCGGACCGGGCACCCGTAGTTGGTTACAATAGCAGATCTAGAAGGATACTCCAAAGACTCTTTTAATATTTTTATATTTTAGTCTTTCTTCAGTGAAAAACAAATGACCTACATTTACAGGCACAGGCATACTGTAGGCGTGAATCTCACAAACATACTGTCTTAAGAAAATGTGCCAAATATTGCAGTCCCACAAAACACACTCACAAGCAAAGAAAACATTGTGTAATGTTGGCTTTTAAAAATACATTCCGCTAACTTGACTATCCCCAGAGTAACCACTGTAAAGACAGAAATACCCATCCACACAATGACACAGTGATGTTCCTCAAATGTCAATGTCAATTGTGAACCATGTCAAAAATCAGGAAACACATTATAATGGTGAGGCTGTAAGGAGCCAAGCACTGCAGTACAACACGAGCCATCGTCTGTTTTTAAGCTTTTAAGTGCCTCTTCCGCCCACAACTGAAATAATGTTTGATAACTAGTGCTATTTCTCTGACTCTAAAATCCCTCTCTATCACGAGAGATCTCACAGCAGATGGTACAAGAGCTGTGCCTCTCATTCCGAAAAGGAAAAAATTGTTACAATAATTGTAGAAAACAGGCAATCTTTAGATTTACAAGTAAATGTGAATAGTTAGTAAAACATCAACTGATGCACAAACTTGGACATATCATCAGTGTTGTTACCTGGAGTCACTGGGTGTTTCGGGTCTTGCAACAGACAACCTCCTCCAGGCGACCCGACTGAGGCTGATCAGACCCCGGCCTGTGTCCAAGTGGCATGCATGCTACTGCCCCCATTGTCTCTTGGGGGTAGTTAGAGACAGTGCTAATTAGGGGTTAGGGCTAGCCTGGCACTAGCCAGACCGACAACGCGGATCCACTCACACATGGCATGTGTGAATGGAATACGTGAATCCACGCCATCAGTGCGGCCGCTGCCAGGCCAGGTTAGTTTAGATGTTGCAGCTGGTGTTGGCGACACTATGAGGCACTGTGGGTTGCCTCCAGGCCTGGCTCCTCCTTCGTCTGACCAGAAGTAGCTGCTGGGCACAAACATCCCATTCCGCCTTCATGGATTAAACCCTCCATGCAGGTTTCACCGCAGCCTATAGCTTTTGGTTCTTCCTCACGGAAGAAGTGGTTTGGGCTGCCAACCCTCTCCACCCCGGGTCGGCGTCTCTCCGGCCGTCCTCTGTCTCTCCAGATGTCACCACACTCTTTGTGGTCGTCACCCAGTCTGTTCCTGGTTGTCACTGGTACTCCCACTCCCAGAGTTTTCAGTTAATAAAACATCAACTGATGCACAAACTTGGACACATCATCAGTGTTGTTTCCTGGAGTCACTGGGTGTTTCGGGTCTTGCAACAGACACCCTCCTCCAAGGCGACCCGACCGAGGCTGATCAGACCTCGGCCTGTGTCCAAGTGGCATGCTACTGCCCCCACTGTCTCTTGGGGGTAGTTAGAGACATAGATATATCCCTGTGGGGTGGTAAGTATTTCCCAGATTTATCTATAGATACCCCATGGTGATAGTAAATGTATTTTTTTAACTGCTTTACCACACAACATCAATGTAACTTTGATTAAAAAAAACAATACCTTCTTTCTCCTGCAGCTGGGTCCATGCTACAGTACCCTGGTGTGAAAAGTAACTTCACTTAACACCTTTACCGCCGGGCCCGTAGTTCTACGGGCCGTTAAATCCAACGGTTAAGCGCCGAGCCCGTAGCCCTACGGGCTGCGGTCTTTTCGCGCATGCGCGGTCCGGGTGCACTTTCGGAATTTTTTTGATCCACTTCCGTTTCCGGTTTGATGACAGGAAATAGAATTATTTGGGATCCGGTTTCGACGATCACGCCCGCTCCCATTCTACAGACGAAACTGAAACTCAATTCTCTTCCTGTAGTTTTTTCTCCTCGCATTTCACTGTTTAACGTAATCCGCTCTAACTACAGTCATGGAAGTCCGTTTGACACGCGGTCTTCACTGGGAGATACAGGGAGATCTCGCGGATGTAAACAGACCGTTCACGGCTCAATCTTAAGGATTTTAACAAGATCTATGGCGACATGAAAAAAACAAAAAAACAACAAAAACACCTTGGCACTGGTGAGTACATTATGAGATTAACCTCTGGCGGTGGATTTAAAAGCTACTAGATTTGGAAAATAGTTTAACTATCACCCTCTACTGTAAACTCTGCCACTCCCAACACTGCACTCCTGCAAACAAATCCCTAACCTCTAACCCTAATGCCCAATTTTTGATTGGGTAAAAAAAATCTACAAGCTCACAACGTGCTGCAGTGCGATGCATTCTGATCTTGTACATCAGCTGTTTTAGGTACGCAACATGGTGCAGGCTTTATGCGTAAACCAGATAAATTCATCTATGCTATGTCCAAAATCACTCACTATTTGATTTTGGACACAGCATAAGTGGATCTATAGACCTGCTGACACACACACACACACACACACACACACACACACACACACACACACACACACACACACACACACACACACACACACACACACACACACACACACACACACACACACACACACACACACACACACACACACACACACACACACACACAAAAAGCGCCACATCTTCACAAACAAAGAAATACATGTGCATGTGCATAGTTCTCTGCAGTTGGCAAAAAGAGAAGCGTGGAGATACTTTGGGAAACTTAGCCAACCTTACAGAGCTGAAGTTACACAACAGTTGTGTGGGTGTGATTTGCATGATTCCCCGAGTCTCTGGCTGGGGGGGGGGGGGGGGGGGGGAGTGAGGGGGGTGTGTTCATAAGGGAACCTTTGAGAAGCGAGCACAGAAATAGAGAGAGTGGTATTAACAGCAGGGATGGATAAGAGATACGTGGAGGACTGTGATTGTGGATAGTTTGAAACTCTCTCAAGCTGGAGCTGTGAATCCCACACGCTGACCCGGGAGGGCAATCTGCACCACCTACACACACGCGCGCACGTGCGCGCACACACACACACACACACACACACACACACACACACACACACACACACACACACACACACACACACACACACACACACACACACACTTCCCAGCAGCCAGCTCATTGCTGAGTGGAGATATATACTGTAGGTCCACAAGTACTCTAGAACCTATAGAGGTGGAACTTTCCCTGAAACCAAAGAGAGACTCATTACACATCATTATCGTCGCTGTCAGGTGGAGACCTTGTATGTCCATATTTAATCTTTTTTATGTTAAGTATGTATATGTATATTTATATACTTCATCGTATGATATTATAAAGACAGTGTCACACAAAAGTAGCCACAACAGCCAATATACACACGTTCACAAGCTTCGCGGTAGCGTTGAGAGCTTGTACATCAGCTAATTTCGCTGAATAGAAACGTTAGGGTTCAAGCGGTTATGCCTGATTTATCTTTCCTAATATAGTGTCACTCGCTAAAAATAGCCAAGCAGATCGCGACGAGACACATTGTGAGATCGTAGATCTGCTATTTTCGGGGAGTGGCACCATCGTACGAGGAAGTATAAATAAATTAAAGGGATAGTTCACCCACAAAATTACTTTTTTAATATCGATTAGTCACTCCATGGAGACTTGAATTCATGGATCTTTTTTTGTTTTGTCGCATTCCTAAGCCAATAATTTGATGACCATCGGACCGGTAGGCAGCGGTTCCGCTGCCGGTCATCAAATTATCAGAGCATGTTTTTAGTGATCAATCAGCAATCAGATATATGTGAAAGACAGACTTGACTGTACCATACTGTGAGTCTCTTTGCCCTCACAGGAAACCATGATTATAGAGCAGTTTTACCTCTTTTCATATGATTTCTCGGATGAAATATCTGTCCCTTAACCCATTAAATCCGGGAATGCATCTGTGTCCTTTTAGATTTCTTTGGCTATTAAAAAATAGCACTGAGTGCCACGCTATGAGCTTGTAGATCTGCTATTTTTTGAAAAATCATGGAAAAGTAGTGCAAATCTTTGAATATACTGTATCTATATGTTTTAAAGCAAACATTTTTAACTCCGATCTGTGCTTCTGGGGGTCCCTGGAACAACATATTTTGAGATGGGGGTCCGCGGCCAAATACATATCATTTTGGGGGTCCTTGACATGGAAAAGTTGGCGCACCACTGATATAGCAACATACCGTTAGGATTTAGAAAACATTTTTAGATATGTATTTGGCCATGGACCCCCATCTCAAAATGTTTTGTTCCAACTTCCAGGGACCCCCAGAAGCAAAGATTTGAGTTACAATATATATATTCAAAGATTTGCACACATTTTCACGATTTCTCTAAACATAGCAGACCTACAAGCTCATTGGTGCCGTGCTATGAGTTTTTGAATAGCCAAATAAATCTATAAAATGACACAGATGTTTTCCCGGTTTTAATGGATTAAGTCACAGTGAATCTCATTTCTTTTGATGTCTACCCACAAGGCCTCAGGACATCAGAAATTCATTGTGATGGATCGGTATATCTGCCTTAAAAGCAAAAGGCTATATGGCACTGTCACGGTTGTGTGTGAAACAGGATTAGAATACAGATTGATAAAGAAGCAGGGACAGGGTGTATCTGGTTCCAATTGCACCTCTGAATGTATTATGACACATGGCCTACAAGCACACAAATGATTAGGGTCGAAACGTACACACACACACTCTCTTCTACAACTTGGCTTGAATCATGAGAAAAACATTTTCGTGCAAAGAGCCATTTTATAAACGAGGCCACTGCAGTCTTAATTGGACCATTGGGGTTTATACATACCCATTGTGTGTGTGTGTGTGTGTGTGTGTGTGTGTGTGTGTGTGTGTGTGTGTGTGTGTGTGTGTGTGTGTGTGTGTGTGTGTGTGTGTGTGTGTGTGTGTGTGTGTGTGTGTGTGTGTGTCAGATTGCACCAGGTGCATGATATTCATACTGACATCCACATAAATGAGATTAGTCCTATTTAGCCCAACAGTAGCAATAACGCGAGTGGAACATCTCGGCTGTCCCAAAAATCCAAACGAGAACCGTAAACAAGACGAAACATGGGAAAATAAATGAGCTCCAACATATCATCGTGAGCATAAAATCGCCCCCACAAACTGACTGTAGCAAACCCATAATCTTACAGCAATATGGATTACAGAGCATGGAGTAGTTCAGAGCAGTATGTAGTTCAAGGTTATTTCATGTTTGCTGCTGTCAGGTTTGAGCGACAGCCTACATATAGTATTCTTCCTAATGAGTAGAGAAGCTTTTCTAACACACCAGGGGATGAGGCTGAACCAGAGGCCAGAACCTTAAAATAAAGCATGCCATTCTCAGCTAACTCATCATCCCCCTTCCCTCTTTATTGAAGCTTTTTTTTTTCTCTCTCTCTTTCTGCGTTTTGCCGTTGCCTGCGTTTTGTGCTCCCATCATTCATCTCTAAATGAAACACCTAAGCCCTATATATACTGCATTTAACAGCAAATAGCGGAAATAGCCAATCTACTTTAGCCAAGCTTTTAGATAGGCTATTTTAGCTATTTTTGAAGATTTTGAAGGGACGCCAGCGTTAATATGGATAAAAGAGTCTATGAGTAATTTCAAGGGGTCGGGCGATTGTCTCGAGAAAAAGTCATGAAATATTCCTTTGTTTTCTCTGTTTGAAACACCAGATCTTGATAAATGCGTCATCTCCACCACATTGTAGTATTTTTAGTGAAGGGTGAAGCATGCTGGATATGTAATGATGTGTGAAGAACAATCAGCATTTTAATCTGCTTAGGGAAGCAGACTGTCTAACCCTAACCTTCAGATTGTGACATACTTCATAAGAACAATTTATTAATAGTGTTGTGCATGTACGCTCCAGTAAAGCTGAAAAAAAGTCTCTTCCTACTCAGACCCATGGAAGAGAGAGCTACGAGGCTCTGATCTTGCCGCAACGTGATCACGTGGTTCATGTATCGCGAGTGCTTCATTTACACCCATTATGAGGATTCAAAGTTTGGAATTATACATTAATGTTTGGAACGCTTGCCATAGGGCGACCAATAGGTCGCCCTATGGCAAGCGTTACTTCTGCATTCTTCTTGTTATTGTTGTTATCTCAAGTCTGAGCACACCTAAACAAATTCCAAATCAATTGTAAGTTGATTTTGGCAAAAAATGATTGAATATTATATGAATATTCTTCATTTACAATGATAACATGGGAGTGTCTTATCTACCTGAACACATTTTTTGGCACGGTTAAGGATGGCGATGTCAATCGGTTTGTCCATCACTTTGGTCCCAAACAAGATACCCTACTGAATGGATTGTCATGGAATTTGCTGTGCACCTTCCAGACTGCTTTTAGACTCATTTTGTGCTACATTATTATTATTATTATTATTATTATTGTTATTGTTATTGTTATTGTTATTGTTATTGTTATTGTTATTGTTATTATTATTATTATTATTATTATTATTAATTACCTGGTTATGCAACTGGGGGAAGGATCGAAGAGTGGTGATGGCTGTGATGAACAGGATGATGTTGTTGATCATGATGTTGATGATGATGCTGATGAAAGATGGAGCCAGTAACAATTGACATCTAAAATTAAATATGTGTTTACAAATCCAATCAGCAAATATTTAACACTTTTAAATCCAAACTTACTTAATATTCATTTGATAGCAGACACCAGGGACTGTACCAGAGAGAGAGGGCCATGACAAATACAAGCATCAATCTCAAACGCAGAAATATTCTGCATTGTGTTTGTACTGTATGTTTGTGAGCACAGACAGACACACGCACACACAAAGAGTACTGTATGGTAATCAAGCATGCATGTACATTACAGCCGTATGTGTGTATGTATGTGTGCCACCTCTCACCTTCCAACCAGGAGAAATTCTCCCACCAGGTTCCTGCGTCTCATTGCCATCAGTATGCCACGGGCGGTCATGCCCTCGCAGAAGCAGGCCACCACCCTGGCCTTGGGCAGGTGACCCCGCAGTTTCTCCACCAGCTTGTCAAACCTCTGCTCGCCAGCGTTGCTGTAGATCTTGTCGGAGTGGGCGATGCAGATCCCTTCCTGAGCAGCCATGTCTTTGAATGCCTCCATACCACTCTCGCCGTAATTCCCTGTCGGGAAAGAACATGCGTATTTACTTGCTTGGCTCTGTAGGAGATGAGCAGTCTACAAATGGGTCTGGCTGTGTGTCTTTGTGTGTGTTTGTTTGTCCAGGGCTAATCTTCAAATTTCTTGCACACTACCCATAGGCCAAGGAAGCACCTCCATACATTTGATTTTCACATTGTTTGTTACACATATTGTTTCATATTTTTGGAAATATGTACTTGAATTTTATAATGGTGGCGGTTGGATCAGACTGAAACCTTGCCCATAATTTGTCATACTGTACAGCATAGATATGTCAGATGTCTGCGTCATAGACTGGCCACTTGAAGTACCACATCCACATGGGAGACTACAGTAGCTGTTATTGTGCGGTTAGTTACTGCACTCTCTCATGGGAATGAACGTATGATTGATGTTCTCCTATGAAGGGTTTCACAGGGTACCCCAGTGCTCAGTGTGCATTTAGGGAAACTGAAAAACACTGTAATTTACATTGTTTATACAATTTACAATTTTAAAGATGTTTCATTTACTCTTTATTGGTTTCGGTCATTTTTACTGACACCCTTTTGTCAGCACATTTAATGTTTCAATTTTCAGTGTACAGTGTAGTCAGTTTAAAGTAAAAGTAGCCATGATGGAACAATACTAACGCTACTGCTAATATGCTATACCTTTGCAGGTACCAGTTAACCTACTCATTAACATGTTTCACACGCGCGCGCACACACACGAAAACATATGCATGTAGCCATATTAACTTTTTCAAAATAGAGTATGGTACACAGCAAAAACATGGCAGTGAAGTATGAACGTAGCCAGAATCTGCTGTGCGTCCCCATTACTGTACATGAACTGTCAGGGGTAGACTCCCCCGTTCTCAACAAAATCAGGTCACCTAATTTCAGTTGCTATGCAAATCCGTTCTCACCGTGGGAGCGTGACGGGGGTGTGAGGCTCAGACTTATAAAGATAAAAAGCCGTCCTAAGTACGTACTAAGTATGTGCTTAGTAAAAAATATCCATGTTAAAGCTGCAATCCGCAAGATCTATTTCCATCACAGGAGTCAGGATTTACACCCCCATCTCAAAATATTTTGTTCCAGGGACCTCCAGAAGCAAAGATTTGAGTTACAAATGTTCACGACTTTTCAAAAACAGCAGATCTACTGTACAAGCTCATAGCTATGAGCTTGTATATCTGCTATTTTTGAAAAGCCAAAGTATAAAATAATTGTTAACGTGGTTGCTTTCCCGGTCTTAATGGGTTAAAAGGGGAGGTTGAGAGAGTGAACTCACACAGCAGTGCCCTGCTTCCCATTAATACAGTTACACACATCCCCATCTGGGAGCTGCTCTCTACCCTGTTGGCTCGCTGAGCAGTGGAGTTTACACTGTGTGTTCTAATAGTCGCTGGAATGGTTGCTGAGGGAGGGAGAGTGTTGCTTGGCTCAGATTCCTGCAGGCAGTCAGTCACCAAGTAGAGGTGGAAGTAGTACTCAAATAATGTTTCAAAATCACAATGGAGAAATTCTCTGTTACAAGGTAAAAGGCCTGCATTCAAAAATGGACTTGAGTAAAAGTACAAAAGTATTGACATCAAAATATCCTCCTATAATTCTCCAAACCTCTATCCTTCTGTCTAAACCGCATTTCTTCTGTCTGACCTGTCCTCAGTGTGTTCAGCAATTGATCTGAACTTGCAAACAGGCAATGATCATTACCATGTGCAGACACTCAGGAACAATATTTTTAAATGTTCCCAAATTCAAGCTGTTTAATAGATGGGTTTCCGCGCGACGTCATCACAGAGCAGAGTGCGCAATCTGCGCATGCGGGTGGTAGAACGAACCGGAAGCGCCATTCACTCTGTTATTTTCGGGATTAAGATAGGCATAATGCTGCTATTTTAGGCATAATAGGCATAATGCTGCTATTATATACAAACAGATCCAACTTCCGACAAATCATTTTTATTGAGTAAAGAAGATATTACAAACTGCATCATTTAATCTACTTTCATTAAACCCGGTGAAGACCATTTATTTTATGAACGTACATTTGACTAGAGCTGCTGCGGGTAATAGCGCCCTCTACTGCTCAACCCTCCACTGCGCGCGCATCATCCTCTCATGTTTACAAACAGGAAACCCATCTATAGCGTTTTTCGAAACTCTGTTTAACTCTATGGCCGGAGTTTTGGTCTGTTGTCACGGTTACGGTTCCCCCAGGCTATGGGATGTACTCTGTTAGCTCTTGGTGCTGCTAAACAGAGTTTTGCATGCGGCCACTGGGTCTGTTGTCACGATTACGGTTCCCCCAGGCTATGAGATGTACTCTGTTAGCTCTTGGTGCTGCTATCAACGTTAGCGGCATGTTTTTTACTCATTGACGTTGATACAACGAAGCACAGCGCAATGGAGCAGAGCGTTGGGTTTGCGACGACATGAAGCAGAGCGTTGGGTCCGCGGAACCCCAAGTGGTCTGCGAAGCATTCGCTGGGGGTCCGTGATTCCGGGTCCGCGGACCCCTAAGCATTCGCTGGGGGTCCTCCACTCCGCAACGATCTGCCTCACGGCTGCAGATAAAACTTCTCTCTGTGAATCAGTGGACCTGAACTGTGTGAGTGTGTGTGTGTGTGTGTGTGTGTGTGTGTGTGTGTGTGTGTGTGTGTGTGTGTGTGTGTGTGTGTGTGTGTGTGTGTGTGTGTGTGTGTGTGTGTTGTAACTGTCCCAGCTAAGCAGACATCGACCCATACATCTAAAAGTTTGCAAATACTTTGACTGCGCACATCCCCGCCCGGGTAATGCAGCATTCGCTAGGGGTCGACCTGCCTAAAAAAAAAAAAATTGCTTCTACAACTTTGTTTAGGGATGGTCAGCAATACAAATGCTATGCATGCACACAGCGCATAATCCAAAGTCTGCAAATACTTTCAGTGTGCATATCCCTGGGTATGGACTAGTACTTAAAATACAAAAGAAAAGCACTACATTTTGTCTACATTTGTACAACATTTTTTGAAAATAGCTGATCTACTGTACAAGCTCACAACGTGTCGCGATGTGGCATGTTGTGAGCTTTTAGATCGGCTATTTTCGAACAGAAGTCTATCAAAACATAAAATAGGTCTTAATTCGTTATTGTATGTTATGTAACAATAATCAATGAGTCACTTGTAACTAAAGTTTTCAAATGAACTGTAATGGAGTCAAAAGTACAACATTTGTCGCTGAGATGTAGTGGAGTAGAAGTCTAAAGTATTGAACATTTTTATTTAAGTACAGTACTTCAGTAAATGTACTTAGTTATTTTCCACCCCTGTCTAATAGTAAGTTGCTGGAATGGTCACTGAGGGAGGGGAGAGTGTTGCATAGCTCACATTCCTGCAGGCAACCAGTAACCTGTAGTTCACTCACAGACGCCCACCAAACAACACTGTAGTGAGGTAACGCTCTGAAGGTCAGAGAAAGCTTAAGACCGTTCGTATGATGAGAGTTTTACGTGAGGGTTTATAGTGGAAAAGAGAGCTTGCCATGCAAAAGTCCTGAGTCCGGTTGTTGAATAACTTGTAGTGTAAGAGTTCATAAGAATCAGCCTCGTTTGTGTACAAGAGAATTATGTTATAGTTATTGTGACAAAAAGAAAAGCAGAACATGATGTAAAGTAGATGAATATGGTAAGATGTTAATTTAACTCTGAGTCATGGGCCCATTTGGTTACATTTTAGTGTAACAAATGGATAAATTAACACTGACGATTTTATTGTGTAGCAACATTAACCTGGCATGGCCAGACTAATATCACTGGCTACCCTTTTTTTTTTTTGCTCTGGCAGATTCGTCTGGTTTCCAGGCTACAGCAACATGAGGCGATTCTAAGAGAATGGAATCAATAGCTAAAGCAGCATTGGAATCACCATGGGAATTGAAGCACAATTCAAATCAATGGTTAAATCACCACTGAATCAAAGGGTAAAACACCATTGGAATCAAGTGTAAAACCAAGGACATTCAAAATCCACAACAGATGTTTCCTTGGGTGCCTTGCCAATGATAAGCGGGATTACAAACTGCATACAGTATAATCAGAGCTGATTAGTTACAGCATCTAGTGGATGCCAATGCAATCCCCCTAAAGACAGGATTTTCACCGGGTTAGTAAAAGTGCAGTTCAGGTCCTATGACTTTCATATTTGGCTGAGTGACACAAGGAAACAAGAGGCGTTGTCCAAAATCATTCTCTCATTCACTAGTACTCCATATTCCCTACTTAGAGAGTTATATGCAGAGAAATATATAGGGAACCTATTTGTAAAATGAAATGAATACTTGCAGTTGCTACTGGCTACATGGGTTGCCATTTATTACATCATTGCTGTTGCACTGATCAACGTCAGTTGGTGGACCATTCATAATCAATATCAGCATGTATTTTTGCGATATACATATTATACTGAGCATATTGTCCCAAATTAATAAAATTATTTACGTATAATTATACTGTCTATTATTATATGTGAGACAGGTTGAGCTGCTCTCTCCTCTATCATCATGCATTGCGCTGAAAGAAAATGGCATAGTGCTGTGTCAGTGACCATCGGTTGTACCCTACCTTTCACGATGCATTGTGGGGTATAATGAGTCCACTATATAGGGCAGTGGTTCTCAAACTTTAGGATTTTTTTGTGTACAAAATGGAACCAAATGGAATTATGGTTACGGGTCCATTTGGTTGCATCTGTACACTCTCAGAGTTACGGACCTGTAAGGGTCCATTTGGAACCCCTTCAAGGAACCCTGAGGGTCCTTGAGACCCACATTGTGAACCACTGACATACAGGGTATAACAATTCTCACTAAACAGGTAGCACTACAAAATGGCGACCTCACTATAGTGGCCTATATAGTGCGTAGTGCGAGTGATTTCTGACACATCCAAAGAGAGAGAGAGAGAGACAGTACAGTACGTATGAGGTACACGACGTGCGAGGACAGGGCCTTATAGCTCATGTTCTCCCCCAGGGTAGTACAGTAGCATACAGTAGCAGTGGGTGGATGCATGGCCTTCCACCCTGGAACCAGATGGGCATCCCACTCATAATGGTGAATCAGCTCTATGTCGATAACAGGTCAGAATCACACTCCATAATACTCCATAACAGTATGGCGGTGCATGCACTATTTTCCCATCAAAAGGAATTGATTATTAAATGACCCTCCACTGAAGCTAAGAATTGAAATGAAATCCATGGAAACTCCTAAACTGGGGATCGTCATTGTCTCTTAGCTGTGTGTGTGTGTGTGTGTGTGTGTGTGTGTGTGTGTGTGTGTGTGTGTGTGTGTGTGTGTGCGTGTGTGTGTGTGTGTGTGTGTGCGTGCGTGCGTGTTTTTCCAATAGCAAAGACTGTGTCATTAAGTGTTGAGAAGGCCTGGCATCAAGTACTGTATGTGAAAGACATGCATGTCTGTACCGTATGTGAGTCTCTTTGCCCTCACAGGGGAACATGATAGAGCAGTTTTATCTCTTGTCATAGGATTGCTCCAATGGCAATGGCTGTATATGCACTGCACACACATTCATTCACTTGTAAAACCAAATGTTCACATTTTCGGCGCCTAGAATTCCAGTTAAAATATGTTGAAATATGTGCTGAGAACATGTTTTTATCAAAGGTTTTACTTGTGGTGTATATGTTTTACAGACTATGCACTGTAAGACGAAGCCATAGCACATTGCAGAAGGGAAATGCTTTTAAATCTCTCCACATGTGCAACTGAAAGCATGTTATAGAGACTATATTGTCGCTGTGAGGCGGAAATGTCCAAAACCGTTACTTTTCAGGAAAACAAAAGAAAAAAATGAATCCAATGTAGCTATTAGTTAGTCTCTTTACTTAAGTTCAGTTAATAGTTTTCATTGGTTAAATATTTATTACATAGAAGGTTTCTCCCCGACAGCGATAATATATTTCAATTGCCCTACTAAAAACCCATCTGTTCTCCCTGGCTTTTATCTGCATTTGAGTTCACCTAATTCTTTTTTAACTTTGCACCTTTTACTATGTGTTAATGCATTTTATCTGTTGATGTTTTTCTTTTGTTTTGATGCTTTGAATTGTTTTTGGTTGAATTGTTTTGAGGTTTTTCTTTTGCTTTGATGCTTTTAATTGTTTTTCTTTTGACCATGTACAGCACTTTGGTCAGCTCGGCTGTTGTAAACATGCTATATAAATAAAGTTTGATTTGATTTTTGATGCAAATTTTGCTGTGGCTTATAGATGCAACACCACTGGATCACTTTGGAAATGCACGAACAGGCACAAATAGGAAATTATCTAAGCTCCTCATGCATCAGATTTTAATTCTATTACCGTGATTCTATGATTGTAAATTAGGAAATGTTTTTTGCTTAGAATTATAAAAAAGAAAGGTTGAGAGTCACAGAGAGAGAGAGAGAGAGAGAGAGAGAGAGAGAGAGAGAGAGAGAGAGAGAGAGAGAGAGAGAGAGAGAGAGAGAGATTTAATAGACAGGCAGGACTGAAAGAGTTAGGTGTGGTCTTACCCTCTGTGTGTATCGCAGAAACATAGCTCCAGTTGTATCTCTTAACGATGTCCACCATGGCTCTGGCCTGCTGTGCGTCTGATGGTACCACCCTCATAAAGTACTTAAACAGGCTCTGTAGTGAAAAGAATAGCTTTGAGTAGGAAGATATTAATCTGTCTGCATAATGTATCTGGCTATGTAATGACTGGTTCCACAGCCACTGGCAGGCATTTGTGCATCTGAGCACTTTGCCAGATGCAAACCCTCTGCTCAACTGCACTATATGGCCACACAAGATGAATTGAATGTCCACTCTTAAACCTTTAAATCCAGGAACGCATCTACAAAGGTTTTCTAAATCCTAACAGTTTTCTGAAAACCGTATGTTGCTATAACATCAGTGGTTCTCAAACTTTTTCCATGTCAAGGACCCCCAAAATTATATGTATTTGGTCGCGGACCCCTATCTCAAAATATTTTTGTTCCAGGGACACCCAGAAGCAAAGATTTGAGTTTGAGTTACAAATGTTTGCTTTAAAAAATATATATATTAAACAAATATATATATTATATTATATATATATATATTAAACAAATAAGATTTGCAAAAATGTTCACCTCATATTTGCACCTCGGTGCCGCGCTATGAGCTTGTATATCTGCTATTTTTGAATAGCCAAAGTATAAAATTATGGCTATAGCTAAAATAAAAAATGACACAGATGCGTTCCCGGATTGAATGGGTTAAAAGGATTCATGCAAATGGCTGAAAGTGAGGGTAACTACACACACAGATACATGTAGACACAGACACACTTATTTATCTATCTATCTATATTCAGTGTACTGTAGGGGCTTGAACTGGCTGGAAACAATTCAGAGATTTAAAAAAATAACTGCATTGTGGAACGAATGGAAAGTTTTTAGTGTGGTCCTTCATATTGGGATGACATCAGGATTTTCAAAGCAGTATGCCTAGATTTGTCAGCAGGCCTTTTCTCTGCCGTTCTAGCCCCTATTGAATTTAATCAATATATCTGTCACAGTGTCACCAGACAGACATATTGATAGACAGAGATGTCCGACACGTCTGGTGCCAATGGATCATGTTCAATTAATACTAGAAACAGGTACTGTACCTTGTCACTGAGGTCCATGCTGGTGGCAGAGTAGGCGATCTGTGGGATGTTGAAGAGCTGGAGGAGGTTTTGGACCTGGATGGCCACAGAGCTGGAGCCTGGGCCGATCAGCCCCACGATGGGCTTCTTTCCCGGAAGAATCATGTGCCCTTCCTCTGCTGCACACCTGCCCATCTCCTCCTCCTCGTTGGACACCAGTGTGTCACGGATGAACTCGATGCTCTGCTCCAATGCCACCGCAGAGTGCCAACAGGAATCCCTTGGCCACGAAGAGAGAATACATTATGTCACGCGTCACGTTGCAACTTATTATTTTCAGATAAACATGGGATTCATGTCACAATCGCAAGAGTTTCTCTTATCGCTAAATTCTGATAATAAAATAAAAATACTATTTTGTACCTTGTTGATAATAAGCTAGCGGAGACCACTTGACTAAAAACTGTGAGGTTCAGTGACAGTCACTTTGTAATGTGACATTACAGTATTAGTAAATTAGAGAGCAAAGAATTACCTCTTTCAATCAGTGTATAAAACAAAAAATGTGTTTTGAGGTAAATGTGACTGAAAACATGTCTCATATTGTTTCATGTATGTGTAGCGAGTGAATGTACAGTATATACAGTACAGTATATTGTACACATATATGTATATGTATCACAAAGAGTGGACCACCCACTCTCCATCATTTTTAGTGGTTGCTGACCTGATCTCACAGCCGAGGGTAATGTTGGGCAGGATGTTGGGGTCCGCGTTTATTAGATCCAGAGTGTGCAGCATGGCCTCCACTCTCTGGATGCCATACTGCTCACGCACCGAACCACACTTACGCTCATGAACCTGAGCAAATCAAATCACACAAGAACATTGTGTCACGCACATGTGAATGTTAAGCACACACAAACATGGACATTCTCTAACCCCTTGCTCACACACACACGCACGCACGCACGCACGCACGCACGCACGCACGCACGCACGCACGCACGCACGCACGCACGCACGCACGCACGCACGCACGCACGCACGCACGCAGGCACACACGCACACACACGTGCCAGGTCATGGTCTCCATCATGTGATAAAAACAAACACACATACACACTGTGGGCCCTATTTAGATGATCTAAGTGCACGGTCTAAAACGCAGGGCGCAAATTGCATAAGTGGTGTCTCCACGCCAATTTCGCTAGTTAGATAGCACGTTATCTGTTCTAAAAGCCCAGCGCACAGTGCTAAGGTGCTGTATTAAGCCTCTGAATTAGTCATGGGTGTGTTTTGAGCATTACATTACAGTACCAATCGTGTCTTCTCCCATTTCTTTAAGAGAAAGCTGTAGGCGCATCAATATTTAGATGACGGATTAGTATAAATACTAATTGGACGGTGTGACTCTATTAAGTCGCTTGTCCTACTGTTCTTAAATGTCTATATTAGTTTTTTGTGTTTTATGGTTGTTTGCATATTCTGTTGGGTGTTCTATCTATCTATACGCAAACCATTTCTGCTGTGAAAAAGTGTAAGTATTAGTATTAGTAATGTGAAACACATCCGTTATATATTTACAAACAAACATAATAATCACTTGCTTATTCTCAGTTATGTTAATTAAAGCATGACAGATGCTGCTGTCTATGCGTCCCATGTGTCCTATGTTGGAGCTCTATGGATATTCATGAGGATTGATGTTAAGTGCTGTCCATTGAGCAGAGACAGATAAAGAAAGCCAGGAGGCAATGGTTTCACAACATTCTTACAGGAGGAGAGGTTTTTGAAGATATTCTGCAATAAAGTGTAGGCTACTGCTAATTGAAAGACATGCATCTATTTTTATCTCCCTTTTTCTCTCGCCCCCTCTCTCCTCACCACTCGTCTTCGTGCTAAGAAATCGTGCGCTGCAACATATTGATAATCTGGCCCAGATCATTATTTATTTTTTGAGTCCCTCAATGCCGAGTCCCTCAGATATGTCATCTACCAAGATTATATGAGTGTTATTGTGAAATTTGATGGATTTTGATTGTAATCAGTGTGCTCGCATTGTGAACTCTACAGTATCTACAGTAGGTGCATCTTAATCCCAATAATGTCTAAATAGTAAGGAAATGTCTACGCCATCACTGCACCGACTAGTTAAGCTGGTCTAGGCGCAAAGTGCAAAGTCTGTTTGCTCTAGACCACACCTCATTTTATGACCAACATGTCGATGGGCGCTAAATAGGTGCCAGATCATTTAGAATTTAGACCACGTGGACACTGGCTGTAAAAATGACAATTGCGTGGGTTGGAAAATAGCCAGCGGAAGATGGGGCCCTGATGGCACTTTCTCTCACTCACACATGGACTCCCTTGCGCTTCTTCTCTGCCTTCTCTCTCTCCTCCTCTCGCTCTCTAGATCTCTCTCTCTCTCTCACACACACACACACACACACACACACAGACACACACACACACACACACACACACACGCACACGCACACGCACACGCACACGCACACGCACACACACACACACACACACACACACACACACACACACACACACAGACACACACAAACACACACAAACACACACACACACACACACACACACACACACACACACACACACACACACACACACACACACACACACACACGCAGTACCTTATCAGCCGGAGGCTGGTGGTGGACAGAGAACAATGCCCCAATGATGATGTCACCTGGGATATGTAATACCCTTCTCTCATTAGTCTGGGCTGCGTTCAGCCAGGGGAGGTCAGCTCCTAACAGCAGACACACTGATAACAGTCTCACACACAATCCTCCTCCTCCTCTTCCTCCTCTCTTCATCCTCCCATTCCACCTCATGCCTGCTCCCGTGCGGTCTCTGTCTCAGGGCTGCAGCTTAGATGTCCGATCTGTGTTTGGCATGGTGGTTTCACTGTCAGAGCAAAGGGTTATCCCGGGGAACACAAAGTCATACATGTATGTTCAAAATGTTTCAGAAGACAAGGTGGACTTTTTTTTAAGCTCAACTAGCATTATTTGGACTGGAAAACATGTTGTGGAATTGCCCTTTGACCTGAAGAATCAGAATAATTTGATGGACATGTACTGTATAAGTAGGTATGGGGGAGCATGAGAAGAATATTCCACCGAAAATATGACATTTGCAGTAAGATTTAGCATTTCAGGCATGCAGGTAAATTGCACAAAATAGGGCAGGTGTATCACAAGCATAATGTGCTTTATGTACAAAGGTACAGCAGACAAGGAAAGATTGATTTGTAGAAGTCTTTTCAATCAGATCATTGTCATTTGCAGATACAGAAGTGAGATATACCTATATTCAAACAGTAAGATATTGTGTTTACACAGAAATAGACTACTATAGCCTACTGCTACCATACTACTTCAACTAACTTACTGTTATTATGAAGTAGAAGCAACACCATACTTCTCTCTTTAACTGACGACCACATGCATAGTAGAGCCTGTTACTTGTCGTTGTCCACGGTGCTGAACTGTTTGCAAACAGCCAGTGGTGTAAAGTAACTTGTACATGTACTCAAGTACTTAAGGTTTTTTTTTTTTACTTTACTGGAGTATTTCCAATTTTCAGTACTTTTACTTCTACTCCACTACATCTCAGAGGCAAATACAATTTTATTCCACAAAAAATATTTGAGAAATGTAGTTACTAGTTACTTTGTAGATTTTGATTATCATTACATTATCCACTTCAGCCCTATATATATATATATATATATATATATATATATATATATATATATATATATATATATATATATATTCAAAAGATTTTTACACATTTTATACATTTGAAAACTTGTGAAATGGGACATTCTGCATAATGAGTACTTTCTACTTTTGGTACTTTAAGTACATTTTGATACCAATACTTTTGTACTTTTACTCAAGTAAATTTTGAATTCCGAATGTCTTTGGAGTGTTTCTACATTGCAGTATTGATCCTTTCACTACGGTAGGGTAAGTGATTTTCTTTGGTCAAAATCAGTGTTACAGTAAATAGCTCTATTTTCTACTCATTGCTATAGAGTGTTTGTTCAGTAACAGGAGTCTCCATGTCTCTCCAGCTCTTTATTAAACAGAAAATGCATTTTCAGGTCAGGATACCAATTTTATCCAATAATCAGGATAGAAAACTCAGACAGGATACAGATTAAACAAGTGAAATTGTAAGTGGTGACACAAAGAAATGAGCAGATAAAAAAACTGGATCACTATAAAAAAAATGTAGCTGATAAATGGGTGCTCTCTCCTGATTGGCCGAAATTTGTCACCTACCTGAAAATGTATTTTCTGTTTATCAACGAGTCTGTGACTGAACAAACACTCTATAGCAATTACTGTATCCGAATATAGTGCTTTAACCTTTTAATACAAAACTTTTTGTTTTAACCAAAAAATATCACAATGTGCATACTTTTTCCACCACTGCTCAAGTTGTCCAGTCCGATAGAAATAGAAAGCGCAGCAATAACCAGTGTCTAAAAGGTGTAAAAGCACATCATGTAGCCTATAAACATGAAGCCTTAATTGCCAGCCTATCGATTATTGCTGTTCAGAGTTAGAGATTAATAACACTCGGTATAGATCACTTACTGAACCAACCTCTCTTTGAGTCGCGTTGTAAATTCAGGTCGCTTTGAAACCATGTCGATCACAGAAAGTGAAGCAGGAATATCAGAGGCACGATGCAGGTTTAGGTTCCATCTCCATCCTTCAGCAGCAGTAAATGCAAGTCGGTGTTTGCTGTTTAGCATTGATGTCTGTTCTCGCTCTGAACGCCCCTCCTTCCTCCCAGTGGTGTAAAGTAACTGAGTACATTTACTCAAGTAGCCTACGCCACGTAGGCTACTTTACTGAAGTATTTCCAATTTTCAATACTTTTGCTTCTACTCCACTACATCTCAGAGACAAATATTGTGCTTTTTACTTCACTACAATTATTTGAAAACTTTTACAGTTATACTAGTTACTAGATTTAGATTATTATTACAAAACATATGTTAGCCTACCCTCTTTAGCCCACATTTTGGCCATTTGAAAATAGCCAATCTACAAGCTCACAATGGGTCACGTTGCAATGCATTAGTGAGCTTGCAGATCTGCTATTTTCACTTGTTAAATGGGACATTCTACATCAAGGTTTGGTACATTTTGATACCAATAAACATTTGTACTTTTACTCAACTACATTTTGATATTCTGGACTTTTATAGCCTACTTGTATAATGATTGCAGTTTTGATACTTTTACTTAAGTAAATGATTTGACTACTTTTTCCACCGCTGGCCAGAAGTGAGTTGAACTTCAATACAGGCGAGAGAAATAAGTGTATTTGGTTCAAGATATAATTGCCTATTCAAAACTGAACATTGATTTTGAAGAAATTTGCTATAGATCAAAAGTAGGCTATTTTGATCAACATGATAACATAGCCCAGTTACATGGTGAAAGGCTATGACTTTGAGTGGGTGCAAAGAAAAATGAAACGTATATGAACAATAAAAGAATCATACAAATATTGATTTGTCCTCTTTGTGCTGTGCAAGGTGTTGTTTATGGAGCAAAAGTGCCCTAACAACACTTGCAATGGGAGATTATCCATATTTCACCATGGCAACAGGCACAGCAATGGGATATATTTAGCAGACCCATATATATAAAACCTTTCTTTCTTTTTCTTGCAGTCATGGAATGGCTAGCTTCTTTCGATTAAAGTAACCATTTGCCTCAGATTAGGGCTGTTTAGGCTGGTATATTAGATCTTAATTTGAATTGACTGCGATTTGGAGCAGTCAGAGAATATTGCCTTGGATTTAACAACGAAATCAGAACTGGTGTGTGTGTGTGTGTGCACACACACACACATGTGTGTGTGTGTGTGTGTGTGTGTGTGTGTGTGTGTGTGTGTGTGTGTGTGTGTGTGTGTGTGTGTGCATGTGTGTGTGCATGTGTGTGCATTCTGCACGCACTTGCTGTGATTTTTTTAGGTAATTATATCCAGACAGAATGATCAGTCACATAGCACCCTCTAGTGTGCTTTAAATGTATCTATTTATACTTTGTTTAGCTTTAGCAATTTACTGTCAGTAGTCACATTGAGAATTTGATGAACAATCTGCATGAGATCAAACAATTACAGTGCCTACAAATCAAGAGCGAGGCAGGGTCAGTTACCCTGCATTTGTCCGCTCAGAACAAGAGGAAGGGGCTCTGTCCTGACCCTCTTGTTGTTTGACTGTCCGCCGTGTCCGGCCCACAGACTCTCCATAATGCCCTACTACAGTATGAGAAGCAGAATGGGTCAAACCCAACAACCCATATTACAGGTACCACTACTATGAATTATCCAGGGCAACAACACAAGAGCAGGGGATGAGAGAAGCAACAGCCCCACAGCACCTGAGCCCATTGACCCACACAGCATGCATGCACAAAGGGCAGGAAAGTGATGTGGCGCTGAACTGGGTCGGAGGCTGGGTAGAGCCTCCGAGCAGAATGGTTTGCAGAGTTGTCGTTGGATAAAGAGAGCATGGCATGCTATTCTCAGTGGACCAATCTTGCTGTTCTCGACAGCCTGCTGGACTCAATGGTGCACACCTGAGGGAGACTGTGAGACACAACAAAGGAGGAAGCTCAGAGTGAAGAAGTTCATAGAGCTGTTCAAATGTACCCTGGCTGCAAGCTTGAATGCCTCTCCTGGGACTGGGCCTCCACCTACCCCAGGTTCTGTGGTCATAGAGGACCGGAGTGCAAGAGATGACAAATTGAATCCCAGCAGCTCTTATACTCAGGAAAGAGCTATACAGACTAATAATAAAACACACTTAACCTTGTGTTTTGGCCACCGGCTACCCGGAATTAAGGGGCAAGGCTGGGCTGGATAACTTCACGCAGATGTCCAAGAGGCTGTGATAGAGACATTAACTGATTTGGAAAGTGCTTGCCAAGGCTGAGGCTCGCCAGAAATGGGCCTATAGTATGATTCCCCCATGTGTGGGAGAAGATTTTGTGCCAGAGGACCGAGTGCGTGGGTTTCAACCCCTCCCGGATTGGGAAGGGTCCGGGAACTGCTCTGCTGCAACCTTACCGTCTCTCGTTGGCACAGAAGAACTGGTCAGGTGAGGGACCTCCCAGTATGACTCAGGGCACACACTTTATGTATTGCTTTATTGTTGTTTAATTAAGTTACAGTTTGCTACTGTATGGGGCAAATGCATGTGTTGTGTTATGTTACCATTTATTATATGTGTTACACCATATTTGATATGGATGGTCATGATGATAGGGAGCACCCCCCCGCCCCCTTCAGGGGTCCATCCATGTGTGGAGTGAGTTGGTTGGAGACAGTATCAGAATTCATTGCCATGTTTTCTTTGAAGTAGAAACTCACCAGTCATTACAATATTATTACAAACACATAAACAAAATATGAACAACAGTTAAAAATTTAAAACAGGGGGCAAAAAGTTTTTGAAAATGAAACATTAATTGTGAGCCATTTTTGAGCTTCTCTAAAGTACATCTAAAATATGCGGGAACCATTTACAGGTTCCCTTATAAAATATGTTTTGATAATTTTGTATACATAAGAAATAAAAGACCTGTGAAATGTATTAAAAAAATATATATATTTTTTCATCATCGTTGATAATGGCAGGTTAGGCTCTCCCATGACCTGCTCTGCCCGAGGCTGAGGTGGCTGACCGTAATTCCTAGAAATAAATAAAGCCCAAATGCTTACATAGACTACTTTTGTTATATTTTCTGGTTATAATAACCTTACTTTGACCTCAAGTTTCAACGTCCTTGCATTGCATATGAATGTCTTTGGTCCTCTCATCAATACAAACGATAACAGTTTGCTTTATGAACTGAGGATCAGTTGTTTAAATGAGCCAGGGGGAAATCATGTGTTATGCGCCTGCTATATGCCTATCAGAAAGAATAGGACGAACGTTTACGTCACAGTCACACGATAACTGAAATTCGGAGAATGAAGTTACTCATTGAATCCATTTAATTTGTTTGAAAAATTATAAACGCATTAACCAATGTTACACAGTGGGAATAAAATGCATGAATTAAATCAGCATCCACAACTTGAAAATAAAGAAAATATAAATCTGAATCTATTTTTGACAGCCTACTCATAGTCCACAAACTATAAGCAGGCTATAGACTGCTCAACTACAAAGAGAAAGGGGTGCAACGCGGAGCGCATATCTCCGCCAGGGCTGTGTAAGAGGCAGAATGTGACATCTCAGGCATTGTTTGAGTTAACGGAGCACAAAGAGAGTGGCGGAATAAAGATACAGGTATTGTCATAAATGGCGGAAAATCTAATGTGGCAGATTATGAGTGTGGCCTGGGGAGTTGCGTCAAAAAGTTGTTCACATAAAACCGACAGTATGGTTGGTTTTAAACATAAAGTGGTTTGGTATAACACCAGTACACCACCATGAGGTTTATTTGAAATAATATCCGGGGAGTGATTTCCTTGGCCTACTGGCAAGAAATGTGCCACTGATCAGTCCAGTAATGAAAATCAATAAAAACAATTCAATAATAATCAGTCCAGTAATTTCCGAACACACACAGATGCACAGACACACAGACAGGGGCAAAAACATAATCTTGATCCCCGGCCTTCGGCCTGGCAGAGATAACAAGTGTATCTGTTTCAGCGTTGGAACAGTGTGCTGTAGCCTCTAGTAGTGTCATTAGATTCATATAACCACTCCTCCATGCAACAGGCTAATCCTCACCCTGGGGTTGTGTGGCATGTGACTGGTCGGAGGGAGGGGGGCTAAGAAGAATGTAGCAAACATCTCTCATGTGTTTAGGCCTATAGTCATTTTTTTCCACATTCTTGTTCAGCTGCCTCTCTTCTCTAGATGGATTCCTGGATTAAATAAGTTTGGTGTGATTTGAAGCAATGTCGCTGCCGATTATCACCATCTTCCTTGTGTGTTTTGCTCCCTCCTATCAACAATTTCCCCGTCTTTGCACCACTCGTGAAGCTTTGATATCAAAGGAATGCTGTCCGCGTTGGGAGGGGGATGGATCGACCTGTGGAGCCATATCTGGACGGGGTTTTTGTCAGGATGTTGAAGTGCCTGACCGTCCCGACGGGCAGCAGTATCCCTTCATCGGACTGGATGACCGGGAGAAGTGGCCTTTGGTCTTCTACAACCGGACCTGCCGGTGTGCTGGAAACTTCATGGGCTTTAACTGCGCAGACTGTAAGTTTGGCTATATTGGTGTCAACTGTCATGAGAGAAGAGAGTCTGTCCGGAGGAATATATTTCATCTGTCAAGAGCCGAGAGGCTCAAATTGATATCCTACCTAAACTTGGCCAAGCAGACCATCAGCACCGACTATGTTGCAGCCACGGGGACCTATAGAGAGATGGGGAACGGTTCGAACCCCATGTTTGCCGACTTGTCTGTGTATGATGTGTTCGTGTGGATGCATTATTATGTGTCCAGGAATGCACAATTAGGGCCGGGAAATGTGTGGACTAATGTGGACTTTGCTCACTGGGCGCCAGCTTTCCTCCCATGGCACCGGGTGTATCTGCTCCAGTGGGAGCACGACATCCGGAAGATCTCCGGGGACATGAGCTTTACGATCCCCTACTGGGACTGGAGAGATGCGAGCACCTGTGATGTGTGCACAGACGAGTTGATGGGTGACCGGAGCCCTCGTGACCCCAGCTTCCTCAGCCCAGGGTCTGTTTTCTCTTCATGGAGGGTAAAATATGCACGCACACACGCACGCACACACACACACACACACACACACACACACACACACACACACACACACACACACACACACACACACACACACACACACACACACACACACACACACACACACACACACACACACACACACACACACACACACACACACACACACACACACACACACACAAACAAATGCTTCCATCTCTGGTAGGTTCCTACTTTTATTTTGGATAATTAATTAGATTCACATTCAAAGCAATATCTCAATGTTATTATATGAGCCTAATTTGTTATATCCTATTATCATTATTATTATTATTACTATATAAAACAATAGGCTATGTGAAAAGGAAGCTCCTCAATTGCAGCAAACGATTTATTGTTGCAATTTAGTAGCTTAGTTTGTCATTTATCTGATCATTGTTGTAGTTGTTGTTGTTTTTTTGTTTTTTTGGGGGGGCGGGGTGGGGGGGGGGGCAGCGTGGAAGCCCTCTCGCCACAGTTTTTTGTGGTGACTTTATATCATATGAACTGAATTTGTGTCTGGGTGATAGGCATGTGTTGTATTTGAGTACATATGTGTATGAATGTGTTTATGAACAGGTAATGTGTTCCCGAGCAGCAGAATACAATGACAGAGGAGTTCTGTGTGATGCTACGGGAGAGGGCCCACTGCGTCGGAACCCTGGGAACCACAACCGTAACTTAGTGGAGCACTTACCAACCTCAGCAGAAGTGGAGTTTACTGTCAGTTTACCTGACTATGACACAGGACCCATGGACCTCACTGCCAACATGAGCTTCCGGAACACTCTGGAAGGTCCGATAACATTGCGGAAGGGGAGATAAAATGTACATTACACTACACAGCATGGAAGATGATGGCCATATTTGAAATATTTATTTGACTTCTCAAATTAATTTCAGAATGCTGAGATCAAAGTACACTTAGAATAAAGTCTGAATTCTGAAAATAAAATAAACAAAGGCCATGGTTTTCTAGCTCCATGATGTGAACAAGGCCTAAGGTAGAGCCAGCCTACCTGCTGTTGCTGGGATTATTGCGCTGATCAGCATGCTCAGGTTTCGGCACCCAGCATTGGCTGGGTTATAGCATGGGTGAAATACTATAGCCAGTAGCTGAACTACTTGAAAGCTACATCATTCTGAAAGTAGTGAATGTAGTCACAAGCTGCTTGGAAATGTAAGCTAGTCACACTGATGTGTGAGATCATTCACCTGAAAGGGACACATTAGGCAGTCTCTTTATTAGTCTCTTTTTAAAATCAGTTAATTATAAAGCGAGGAGAGAAACAAAAAACAAATTTCTGGCTGTTTTTTTTCTTGTTTTCTTGCACTATGAAAAACCTGGTATTTGTAACCAACCAGTTACACATTTCTTACCGTTTTCCAGTTAAACCATGAACTTTGTGGCCCCCGACTTCAAGTAATTTTACAATTGTGGCCCCCTGCCCAATCTAGTTGAATACCCCTGATCTAGAGCCATACTGTGCTCTTTCCTTCATCTGTCATTCACCCATATCCCAGCATGCACTGGATTGAAAGCAGAGGGCACACCTGTGTGCCAGTTCAGATCAACACATTCAATGAATGCCCA
Source organism: Gymnoscopelus braueri (assembly GCF_963280865.1). Taxonomy (NCBI): domain Eukaryota; kingdom Metazoa; phylum Chordata; class Actinopteri; order Myctophiformes; family Myctophidae; genus Gymnoscopelus; species Gymnoscopelus braueri. Next base: position 14,421,928 of record NC_137609.1, on the reverse strand, counting down.
TCCTTTCCTGCACCAAAAGCAGGCACTAGGCCTACATATTCTGTCACCACCATTGCTAATGAAATTAATGTCTTTATTGCAGGTCGGGGGGACCCCCAGACTGGATTGGGGAATAGTCCTCGTTTGGGAATGCATGCTGCTCTCCACGTGTTTATGAATGGCTCCATGTCCTCAGTACAGGGCTCTGCAAATGACCCCATATTCCTCCTCCACCATGCCTTTGTAGACAGGTAAGAATACACATACAGTACAATATCATGAACACTGGTTACTTACACACACACAGTCTTATATACACACACACACACACACACACACACACACACACACACACACACACACACACACACACACACACACACACGCACACACACACAGTCACTCACACACACACACACACACACACACACACACACACACACACACACACACACACACACACACACACACACACACACACACACACACACACACACACACACACACACACACACACACACACACACTACAATACACACTACAATACAGTACATATTACTGTATAATGAAACACTTGATTGCTGCTTGTTCCATCAAAAACCTTTTCTCTTCCCCCATAAAAGCATCTATGAGCAGTGGTTGAGGAGGCACCGTCCATCCCCTTCCCAGTACCCAGATTCTAATGCCCCCATAGGGCACAACAGCGAGTATCACATGGTTCCCTTCCTGCCTCTCTACAGGAACAGAGAGTTCTTCATCTCCAGCAAGGAGCTGGGATATGAATACTCCTATCTACTAGATGCTAGTGAGTCATACAACAACATTTCTGTTTTATAAGACAGTATACAGTCAAATCTACGGTGTTAGTCTAACCAATTTTCACCCATCCCTATTTTGGACGTGTTCAAACATTTTCTAATTAATTTCCTATACTGGAGTCCCCTAGGGGTTCATACTAGGCCCCCTTATTTTTTCCCTCTACACCAAATCTCTTTGGCAAATATAGCAGATCTACAAGTTCGCAATGCAAGCTAGTGAGCTTTTAGATATGCTATTTTCATTGAATATTTGCCCCAGAATAGGTTTATGTGGTTAAATGAACAATTTTACTGTGTAAAGTGTGTGTGTGTGTGTGAGAGAGAGAGAGAGAGAGAGAGAGAGAGAGAGAGAGAGAGAGAGAGAGAGAGAGAGAGAGAGAGAGAGAGAGAGAGAGAGAGACCATGCAAGACAGGATCGAGAGTGAACAGTGGAAGGGACGACTTGTATTTCTCCTAGCTCCCCTTGTCTGCGATCTTTAATTGCCTTTGACTGATTTTCTGAATTTGAAGAAGTCATTTTAGCAAAACGCTGTTTAATCATTCCAGGATGTTCATATCATTTAAGTCTCTAACAGTAGGCAACCTTTGATTGCTATACTTCAGTTTCAGCACCGTCATTTTGTAGTTATTATCTCCACCAGGCTACATATCTCAAGAAAGTCCATGGTTTCAATGTTGATTTCACGCAGCACTGAAATGAATGGAAGTCGATGGCTTCCTGAAATATTACAAAATTTCACTCGAAAATATATGAAACTAGAGTTGTTTGTTGTTGGGACATTGCGGGCAGTAAAGTAAAGTATACATGACTTGTCGTCAAAGGGACAAACATCAAAAGCCCCAGTATGGTCCTTTGCATAGATGTCAATGCATGTTGAAGCAAAAAACGCCTCATATAATCCTCCACCCTATTTCTTGATACCCCCCTTCTCACTCCTAAGATGTGGAAAGAAAGATGAAACTTGTATGATCCCCCATGAGGTAATAATCTGTGGCTTCGATTTCCTCTCTCCTACTTTTTCTCTAGATCAAAGGCTTCTAGACTCCATGGGCCCCTACTTGGAGCAGCTTGAGGATGTTTGGCCGTGGCTGCTGCTTGCTGGGGTCTCGGGAGGCATCATTGCAATAGCTATAGCCATGACAGTTCGGATAGCCAGACAGTACCAGGGGTCCACATCTTGGCCTTGTATGAAGAAATGGAAAACCTTCTTCACTTTGCCAGAGAGAAAACCGCTGCTCTTAAGCAGTGATGAAGAACCAAACTACTTGAATTACCAGACTGCTATGTGATGTCTACAAATATATAGTGTGGTAGACTTAGTTGTAGTTGAAATGGTTATTACCTCCAAAGTATTAATGGTAAAATCAGACTGCATAATTACTGCACATACAGTATAAGGACTGATTACATCAAAACACTGTGAACTTGATAAGGGCTTATTGTTCTTAAACACATATAAATGTTAAGTGTAATGAAGCAATAGATCTAGTATTTTGTTTAAATAATGATAGCCAAAGCTGTAAGTTTTATGTACTACCTGGGATTCGAACCAGGGTCTCCCGTGAGTGAAGCCAACCATTTAAAGCTCAGGCAGGAGACAATCCCTACTTAGCCTGGGGACATAATGCACTTATAAGTATCAGACAGTACTACTTGTCAACCAGCAGATGTCCTACCGGACACCAGGGTCTACATTTCTCAATGGAAGTGTAGGGGGGCCACCTATAACCACTGCAGATGTGCTAGTTATATTGCATTAATTGGTTAAAATATCATTTTATTCGTTGAAATAAGTTACAGATTGAACTAGGGTTACAATTAGTAAAAGATGCAGGTTAGGATTATGCATTTTAAGTTACGGATTTCAGCTTTAATCTGTTTAAGCGTTCTTTTTCACAGTTCTACATTGATATGTTTGCTGCAAATGCTTAAAAATTAAAATGATGGAAATGACCATCCATAGGATCAAACTGAGATATTCAGGGTTATAAATAAATACAGTTTTTTTGTATTTCAATGCAAAAGTTTATTTTTGGGTGAATTGGTTCCTGAATAACGTAACCTTCATTTCAAGGTCATTATCATTATTATCATTATTATACATTGCAGACATTCAAATCTAACAATTAAGCCATGCTAAATATAAAATTCTGCTACTTTATATATCTTTGTTCAGAAAATGTATCATTCATCTTTAAGTAGCACTATACAGTATAGTTTATCTTCGAACAGAGATCAGAACAAATCTTGATCTAGCTTTTCTCTTGGACCACCATTTATTCAGAGCCAGTGGAATTGCTCATGTGTAACTACAGTACACAGCTCGCCTTTAACTGACAACTTAATAAAGAAGTCTGGACTTTAAACTGACAAAAAAGACCAGACCAAACATAATTACACATCATTTGATTCAATAACCAAATGGTGCAACAAATAATCCAGAGATTAAAAATGTTACTATAAAACCAAAGATTGGAATGCAAGAGATAATCAAAGTCAAAGAATACAACTTTTAAAAGTGCTAAACATGACAAAAAAATGAAAATATACAGATACAGCACAGACTACAAAATGGCTGTTTTTTTGTTTTACGAAACATGGACAAAAAGGTCTTCATGGTCTGTGCTGTTTCAATGAGTTGATGTGATTCGTCAGCATGAAATAGACACTAGAGGATTGAAAATCTGAAGCCACAGATAAGACTTTACTGAAATATTTGATACTCTTCATATAATTAGCAGTTGACTTGCAGTACAGTCTGGTGTGGTTTCAACCCCGCTTTCAGACTTGATGGAATGTCTTATAATACAGCTCATTGCTCATTTGGTAGTTCATCTTAATTCACTATCGAAAATCAAAAGCAATCCAAAGTTATCTCCTAACAGGAGGGCCAAAAATAATCATAGGGGAAATCTTTAAGAGGATCAGAGTAGGGGTAAAGTGTCCAGGTCACGTTGATACATCACTCCAGAACCATGAAGGATGATGATACTGTGTCTTGTCTGAGAGATGGGGCAATGGCAGCGAAGAGAAATGTGACTCTCAGGAGATGAGGGGTGAATGTGCACGGCCTTGATTTTCAATTAAAATGTAGTACATTCCTTAATTAATGGCTTCGTCATCACCATCAGGCGTCGTCATCACCATCAGTCATCGTCTTCATCGCTATCCTCTTCCTCTTTGTCCTTCTCGTCGTCCTCCTTGGGCGGGCTGACGGGGGGCGGGAAGTCGAGGCGAGCCCAGGACATGGGCTCAGACTTCTTCAAGGCGATCTCGATCTTGGCAGCCATCATGTTCACCACGCTTTTACTCACGTCAATTACCTAAACGTAATGTGGGATTGGGGAGGGCAGAGAAAGAATATAGAATATGAAAAGATGGCTACCCTGTCGATGTTTATCCGACCTACTATACCTAAAATTAGTAAAAATTGCTATTTAAAAAAAAATGGTTCACATGTCACATCGCGACCCGTTTATTATTTTGTATAATCAATTAAATCAATCTGTTTGATTAACTGCTGTGCCCTTATATTTTCCTTTAAATTTGAAATGTGTGGAAAATGTCATTCAAGGAGCTTCAAGGGGCATTAGCCAGAGTTTTTTGCATCATTTCACAGTTCCAGTAAAATACCAATTTCAATTCAAAAGCAATTACGCCTACTAACCCTGCTATAATTATGAGTGACTTTGTAAGTGTGTGACACAATTAAACTTGTTACCAACGCTAATTCAATTCAAGCAGTATTTCCCTTCTTTTTTTATTTTTTTATTTTTTTTAAACCACTTCCGCAACATCAATGCTTTTGAAATTAAAACGTATCAAAGGACTTCCAGCAACTATCAAATGTAATTATTGGCTTATTTTCTTAACTCTTTCAGTGCCAAGAGTATTTTCATAAAGTACTCCCAAACTGCCAGGAATTTGCGTTTTTTTTTATTTTGTAATTTTGTAATTTTTCATTCAAATAAATGATCTGATTGGGGTTTTAAACCCATAATACAGTTCTACCAGTAGAGAGCAACAAATCGACACATTGATGATCTCGCTGGCTCACTCGCCCCCTCCCAAACAGGCTCACGTCATATCCGGTCAGAACCGGATGTTGACATTTTCGACAATCGTTGATCGCGCTAAATTACGATGCGATACACGACTACGATGACTGATCGTCATCCAGACCAAAGAGAGTAGACGTGGACCTCTCCGTTCGCTTTTTATACCGTGTGAAAAACCGTGACTTTCCCTATTCTGGCCGAAAATCACCGGAGAAAAACAACGTGACCCGGAAATGAAATTTTTTTTTTACATCCGGCTCCGGGTGAATCTGAAGGAGTCAGGAAGCGAAAGTGATCATGAAAAATAAACAGAATAACGCGACCACAGTCAAAAGTAAAAACTCGGGATTTCTCGTGCTGGCACTGAGGGTACTCAGGAAAAACTCGGGATATGTCGGGGCGTGGCACTGAGAGAGTTAATGCAGTTTTTTAGGTTGTTTTTGTGCTTTATTTAGATAATTATTTAGATGATTAAATGGGAGAATAAGATGCCTGGGGCGACTCATAGTCTACAATACTTACTCCCCACAAATTGATGTTCTGCTCAAACTCCTTCTCCCCTTCAAACATGATGTGAATGTTGAGCTGTGGTAGGAAGAGGCATCAATTAAACGGCAGGACGATGAAGGTGAGCGGATTAAACAGACAGCCATACAGAAGATCCACAGAATGGACCACAGAATAGTCATCTCCTCAAAAAGAACCCACAAAGCTTGGTGACAACACAGCATAACAACACAGTATAACACAGTATTCACATAATGTTATCATTTGCAACAGCTGGGTTACAGCCGTTATCTCAAGCACTCCTTTAATGCATTGTTAAAACCTGACTCAGTCGTTGCGGTTTGTCAAATTGCTGCTTCTATTTTAATTACACAATCCCCCTTGCCTATCCATGAAAGCTTGACAACAGAACAGGTGTTCCTCACCGTGATGCTGTTTGCCTCCACGTAGCTCAGCTCTGGGTTGGAGTTCTTCGAGTAGATAGAGATAACGACCTGGCTCCCAGTTTGGTGCCAGTCAAACCGACATGGGACCACTTTCTTACCCTGCGTCCAAATCACAAACAAAGAGCCAAGTATGAGAACATCTTTACATACAGTATGATTACAGCCATACATACAGTATGAGAACAGATTTGCATATGAGAACAGCTTTACATTATGATAAGTTGTATTTATTAGCATTATTAACAGCTTCATGTTGTAAGAGGTTTACACTATGAGAACAGCTTTACATGAGGATGTTTAAAACATAGGCCTACTTCTACATTTGACTCCATCAATTTAATCCATTATAGTCAAAACATGTACAGTATAAGTAAATAACTACTATTCAGTAAAGGTGCTGTACAAATAAAGTTTATTATTAAAAAAGACAGCCATAACAATACATTAAAATAGACAAACTACTGTGCTGTCAGAGTAGTATTACTCTGAATATTTGCTTTGATGTAATTACAGGGATGCAGTATTTTAATACATTTTTTGTGTAGATACTTTTTACATGATTCTTTATCAGCTTAAGCATTGGATGAAAATATACATTTTTTTACAGAATTGACTGGTTATATTTGATAGATAAAGAATACTGAACTTCAGGTGAAGTGTTTGTGTAAAATTGACAACAGTTTAGACTTATAACACTACTGTACTGTCCACAGTGTGCACAATATCAAACACTGACCACTAGGTGGAGCCAGACATACTCTAGCTTTCACACACACACGCACGCACGCACACCATCCATCGCCATGGGGAGAACAAGGAATTTCCCCGGTGGCTTGGACTGCTGATTGGCTCGCAGTCAAGCCCGTGTTCAAAGCAAAAGCCACTTGGGGCAGCCTGGATGCCAGTCAGTCAGATCTGGCTAGAGTCTCCCCAATAGTATGAACTCTGCCTGTCACGACACAAGATTAGTTCCAAACATGTACCGATAGCCAATCCGAAACTGCCATCACAAGACTGAAGTGAACGCAGCAACAGCCCATATCAAGGTTCATGTGGTGTGCTAAATCGATAATAGTGGAAGATGGACAGTGGCAATCCAGAAAAGAGAACGAGCGAGAAAAGTCCCTATAATATAACAGTATAAATAATTAGGGGTTGAAAAGGTCTCATTGAGTGTGTGCCTGAGAATGGTGAAAGTACTCCACTGATTGACATGAAACTGACAGCTGTCAAGAATCAACCAGACAGCCTACCACATCCGGTAAACTAAATGTAACACCGAAACATTGTGTGTGTGTGTGTGTGCGCGCGTGCGTGCGTGTGTGTGTGTGCACACCTGATGAGACGATGAAGTAATGTGAAGTGAAAGATGTTTTTCCAACTTGACTCTGTAAGCCTGGCTATTGCCATGATGACAATGTTATTGCACGTTGTCATAGCCTCCATCCGTAACACATGATTAGGTCATGACATCAGTAGCGGCTGGTGGTGATTTTGGGTGGGGGGGGCAAGACATCCATTATACTATATGCTACCCATAACTCACCCTGCAGCAACAGCATCACATTCCAAATACCAAGTTACAGCAATGACACTACTGTAGGCCTGTACTTTGTTATAGCAAATGCTCCACAACAACACAAGTACCCACAACAAAACAGGGGTTCTCCACGGACATGAGCAAACAGATAAACAGGTAAATAATCAACTTCATTCATTAGAATGCCTCTGCCAATCCTTCACCTTCGAATAATCAAGCACACACAAGCATGTGCTGTCATTGGTCAAAAGCCAGTGCCCTTACGGGCCTGAGGGCTGAGGAATCTTAGCCAAAATGGTGATCACTCAACTCAATGAAAACCAATGGAAGCTGATTTGGGCTGTAAAAGAAAATCAGCCCATTTTGTCATAGTGTTTTTCTTGTAACTATTTGATGCTGATGCTGCTTTAGGTTCCACCAGCACATAACATTATCACTTCTAAAAATATATATATAATAATTTCTCATCTTTATTCCATAGGGAGCGCTAAGCCCCACTAGCCCATTGAAACCAGCCGGCCCTGGGTCATGTACTAATTTGAAGTTAGGATCAGTTATAATACCCCACTCAAGCGTGTTGAGTGGGGTGCCCATATTCAAATGTCAAATGAAAAAAATGTAAATCTGCATTGTGCCATCAATCCTGTGGCAGTAGTTATCTGTGGCATAGTGGATTCCTTGGGATGTCGAGTTATATATTTTGCAATAATGCTATTATTATGCTATTATCCAATACACATATAGAGCATAAATATTTATTGTAATGCCAGCCATAGTAACTATTGTTTGCTTTTACATTTAGTTTTTTTGTTGTTGCAATGCTCATGGTTGAAACAAGGTCATTACAGTGTGTGAATTTAAGTTACAGTACATGCGTAAGGTCTTATTATGCTATTTGCTTGTTATCCGTGTGGTCTGTTGTGTTAGTGTACATGTGGTGCGTCAAAACAAATACTGTTCACATGCCTGTTTAATAACTTACTGTATAAGTCTGTATTTGTCCTAAATTGAAAAGCAATACAAAAAAGACTTAATCGGGGGAAAAAAGGAACAAATACCGTTCAGATATTTTCTTAGTTTGGGGCCTTTTATGACCAGTAGGCTACATATTGTGTCCCAATCAAACAGAATGTCCCTTATCACCCCCACAGCCATAACCCCCTGTATCACAAAAACAAACATACATTCTTACACGGTAAAATCCTCAATGAATTAATCCAATTAGATTTTACTGTGTACAGTCACACATTTTTCTTTCACTGAATTTGGTCAAGTACATTTAGGGATGTTTCTTCTTTACAAATTAAATACTAGCTTTTTAAATAAAATGTATTTCCAGGGAATACATTTAATCTATCTATACATTTAAGGAATCTCTGTATGTACTTGGCAGGTGTACTGCTGAGGACCCAAAGGAGTGCAGTGTCAAGTGTGAAGTCGACATTGCCCTGATTGATTCAAATAGGCTAGGCTACTTTTAGCCCAATTTTTTTTGGTACAGTCGTTTTTCTTTTATCATGATTGAAAATCGAAAGCCCCCTCCCCAGACATCACTCATAGTGCAGAATACGTGTTAAGCAGAACAAATCGGCATCTCTGCCAAATGTTTGCCGCTGGTGGGAGTGTCGCTCCAACCCTCTGCGTAGGAGAGGCTGGTAAGGAAATGCTTTCCATTTCACTGTTATCTGTTCCAGAAAAACTGCTTGCGATAACATTTGAGGTGAGAAGTCTAGGCTATGCAGTTGCTCAATCTCAATTCATTTGAGATCTACAACTTCTAATTTAAAACTTTGTTATCAATATTCGGTAGTTTCCATAGAGTTATATTGGAGTCAGTTCCTGTCAATCAAGTGGTGTCGTGTGTCACTCACTGGTGAAAACGGTTGCAATGTGGCTGATTGGCCACCGACCGGCAAACTTTGCTAAACATTTGCATAAAGTTGAGCCAACTTTTTCACACTCTCCTTGCCTAGAAAATGAATGAATAGGGGCCTCGCTCTGCATACAGGTAACTGCACCATAACTTCCAAACCCTAGCTATTGTCTTGATGAAGACTATGGATAAATAGTTCACATTGCCACTGTGTTTAACATAGGCCTAAAAGTTGATTTGCTGTTGGCTCATTATTTTGAAATTTAATTAATTTTATTCACCAAAAAGCAGGAAATTAAGTCTTTGTAACTCAAATTTTCCTGGGACCGCACTTAAAATGTGGCCCGACTTTGAGCTAGATTCCCCGGTCTGACTGATTTTCTCCATCTACGCTGCCCCTGCATACACAAAAACACAAAGTCACTCTGAAGTCACTCACAAACCAGCATACCCACCGTATCTTTTTTCCTCCATATATGTGTTCCCTTGGTGCAGCCTTCTTGTGAGAGGAAGGTATTAAAGTCGGATGTTTTCCTCTTACAGCAACTCCAGTACTTCATCCTGAGGATGCGGGGGAGATATTAGTTTTAAAGCTGTCAATCTCTTGGCAGTCTACAGTGTCACTCTTTGGCCTGTTGGGAGTCTGAATAGCTTGTGCGATTCCAAAATATTGGTTTCCTTTTAGTGGTTAATAAACACTAGAGGCTCCAATGTTTTTTCCACTTATTGCAATTGCTGTGACAAGTGGAAACTGATCTTGTAACTTTACATTTCTGCTATAGATTTTGAGCACAAAGAAACACTACTTTGTGTTTCTTTGTGCTCAGAGGATGCCAAATACTGGGTGACCCCTTGGTCCACCTGGTAGAGCACATACTAGAGATGCGCGGATCGCGGTTTTAGCCGCGGTTGCCGCAGTTAACCGCGGTTTGGGTGGATTCGGGTCAATCAAATATAATTATTGATTAATATCGGATAAACCGTGGGTGAAATATTGTGGTAAATAAATTAATGACATCTAATATATCTATCCATAAAATAAATAAATCTCTGCGTGCTTGTGTCTGTGTGAGTGTGTAGAGCAGCCTCTGTGCGATGCGATCACAAAATGCATTGATTTAGCCTATGGAATGTCGGTGCGTCTTTTTTCTTTTTTTTTAACCGGTGGTGCTCTGCTGCGCTGGCAGCAGAGCAGTGCGCTCGGTATGTTGGATGCCGCATGTATGTTGGATGCCTGTATGTTGGATGCCGCACAGAGTCTGTATGTTCAGCGCAGCAGAGCAGTGCGCTCTGTATGTTCAGCGCAGCACCGGTTTAAAAAAAAGAAAAAAGACGCACCGACATTCCATAGCCTAAATCAATGCATTTTGTGATCGCATCACACAACTAATACTAAAACTAACGGGGAATACCAGAAAATACTAATATTTTGACATACGGGAAAAACAGTTGGTGCGGATATTTAAATTGGATAATATAATTATTGCGGTTGGATAACGGGCGGATAATTAATTTGTACATGCGGATTCGGGTGACGTGAGAAGCCATCCGCGCATCTCTAGCACATACCATTAAGGCTCAGTCTTTGCACAGCCGGCCCGGGTTCGAATCTGACCTGGGGCCCTTTGCTGCATGTCCTTTGCCATCTCTCTCCTGATATTTCCTGTCTCTCTCCACTGATCAAATAAAGGCTTGAAAATGCCCCCAAAAAATAGATCTACACTGCTTCAAAATTCATTTGATTAGGAAAATATCTTGAATTCATTCGTCGTCGGTCAAATTATTGGCTTAGGAATGCGACAAAAACAAATAAATATCCATGTATTCAAGTCTCTATGGTATTTTTTTTTTATCATACTGTACATGTCATGAATCATTATCGTAGCCCATGCATATCAAATAATCTTACAAGGGAGAGATGCACACCCCTACAGTGGAGGTTAAAAAGGTGTACTGGTTTAATTTTAAATATTCATTTTCTCACATTCTTGGACCTGCCAGCCTACTGCTACTAACCCTTCATGGAAGATAGGAAATCCATGGTAGGAGCACACCTCATCGTTGCTCGCCGGGCCTTGAAAACTCTGGAGAAGATAGTAAACTATTAGTTAAATATTAGAGAAACAGCACAGTATTTCCTAGGCCTGTCCCGATCCGATACCTAGATAGGATATCGGCCCGATATTAGCAAAAAAATAAATGGATCAGAACGGACTGCAGGGAAAATATCCAATCCAATAACCTATTGGTTAACTCATTCACTGCCACAATTATTGCTGGCCGCGTTTGCCCACTGCCAGAGATTTTTCATTTAAAAAAAAAAGTACTCAGGAGCCGAGATACAGAATTTTTAAGTTTTAAGTTAACAAGGAAGTGGATGGGAGTGTAGATCTTTAAACAATCATATCTCCTTGGTCTTTGGGTCAAATTTGAAAAAAAAACTAAAAAAAAAAAAAAAAAAAAAAATTAATTTTTTTCAAAAAAATTTTTTTTCGTTTTTTACGTCAGTGGCAGGATTGGTAAACGGGACAAATTACGTTTTTTACGTCAGTGGCAGTGAATGAGTTAATAATACATGGGAATGTTTTTCTCATAACCTACTTTTGTGGACTACTATTCTGGGGAAGTTGTTCTCCATACGAGTAATATTACCTGATCAAGCCTTTTCTAACGTTTCAGACTACAAAATAAATAAAGTTGTAAAAAAGTTAAGATTAAAAAGTATGCTGCCTGCCTCAGAATAGAGAGACAGAAATATGTGCTGGTATTGGAATGATATCAGTATTGGCTAATAATAGAAAATAATAAAAATAAATATATCATAAAAAGTTGGATCGGGACAGCCCTAGTATTTTCAAATACAAATGCAATCAATGTTGTTGTGTTGTTGTGTTGTGTGTGCTGGCCATTTTGTGTTGAATACTGACTTCTAGACCTAAAGCACTATGCACTGCATCATTATGAACAGCAAAAAAGAATAGGTTTATTAGGACATGCAATCAGTTGTGCACAACAATGTAAACCTGACCCCAGCCTCTTTGAGAGTATGCAATTCCTTTTTGTGCCAGACAAATTCCACTGTGAAACACCTGGTTGGCTGCAGAAATCATTTCACTTTTGCATAATGTTATAATTCATTGTACATAACGTTTTCAGATGCAAATTCTCTCAAAGGCGGTCTCAGAATAGAATTTAGCTTAGAAACGGTCATCTTTCCAAGAAGGTTCACCAAGCTGGAGACTTTCGTCTATTTCTCGTATATTGCCATTCATTAATTTTGCTCCAGTGCCTGTAGGTATAGTATAATGCAATGAAAAGACAAGACAGATAAACCTTTTCACACCTACTTGGAGACATGGGAAATTATTCAGTGCATTTGCAGACTTGTTACTCATTAAATGTTCACCTACTTTAAGGCAACCTGAATTTTTACAGGATGTTCCAATCTTGATCTCGTCACTATCCTCCTCTGCAAGAAGAAAACAAAATGTCGGAATAATGGACACACTGGACACTGAAGAAATAACATGAATTATGAGCTGCAACATTTTAGAATCTGAATCACTTCATTCCAAAGTATGGTGTATGTATGCAATGCATTTTCTTGAGGTGCAATTATGGCACAAAAGGCAATTAACCGATTAAAACCGGGAAAGCATCTGTGTAACCACTTTAACCATTATTTTATACTTTGACTATTCAAAAATAGCAGATATAGAAGCTCATAGCGTCACTTTGTGCCGCGGCCAAATTTACATATCATTTTGGGGGTCCTTGACAAAAGCTTGAGCACCACTGATGCAACATACGTTTTTTCAGAGAACTGTTAGGATTTAGAAAACATCTTTAGAATCTGCCTCAGGTCTTAATGGGTAAAAGGACCATACTGTACATGTTATCTGCCATTTTCAAAGACCTCAACTAATGGTATGTTTTGACATTACTGCCAACCATTTTACAAAGCATACGATGCTTTCTTTATTTTAAGAAAGCTATTGGATTGCATTCATTTCAGTACAGTGTGATAATCAACTTGCAGAGACAGGCTTGAGATAGGCAACTGAATGATGAAATGTATCCCTGTGTTACTTATTTTTGTCAAAGTTACATTATCATAGCATTTCAATGCATTTGAAAGCACAGATTGATGTCTGAAAATAGTCTGTGGAGAAAATGTAATAATTATGTCCATGACCATGACTTAAAGCAGTGAACTTGTTCAAAAGTGTTATTTCCAGCAGCTCAAAATGGTCTGTGATGGCAGAGAGTCCTTTATTCCTTTAATGTGATCTTAGAATGGAATCTTAGATTAGACGTATAACTCGCACAGCAGATATTTTCTCCCCCACAAATGCAGCATATTGCCTCCAAATTCACACGTCTCTAACTTCCCACAAGGCTTACACGGACAACATTCTCCGTAAGTGACTGGATGGCATTCACAGCTGAACTAAATTTCCTTCAGTGAGCACAGGTCTTCTGACCAAGGCGTTTTCATTGTCCAAAAAACAAGGCTAAAAACTAAGGGTGACTGGGCCTTCAGTCGTAGACCCCACTATCTGGCCTTCCCATGGCACAGACAGTTGAAACACAGACAGTTGATTCCTTTAAAAAGTTGCTAAAAACTAACCTGTAGGTCGCCTATTTTTGGCAAAGAGATTTGGTGTAAACATGGGAAAAACAGATCCAAGTACAGTTGTAACTCAAGTCCGTTTCTCTAAGAATAGAGGGTTTAACACTCGCACGACGGCAGTAAGGCCAACTACTGCACAGATGGACTTCAGATCAAATTGATTTTTTTCCCCTGCGATTCCATTGGCCACTCTCTCCCCTCGGGGCTCGACACGCTCTGACACCTTCTTCCCCACGCTGCGGGGATAGATACTATCGTCTTTTAAATATCGATTAACATTTCAATCCACTCTAACCTCACGTTGGCTACGCTTCATTTGGTTTAGGCTACAGGCAGAAAAATAATAATATAGGCTATAACTGGGAACGTGAATGGGTTAACTTGGAACTTGGTAACTGAGATCCGATATGTAAAATCATATTATCCATCATGATTATAATATATAGCCTATATGAATGATTATAGCCTAGAAATGATTCACTGGTGGCGACAGAGTAAACAATATTTAAGTTACAAAGATTAACTTTTCAAAGTTTTAAATGTATGCCTGCTGTCTGAAGCCGGAGACGCGTATGAAACAGCTGATCACTGATCGCTGTAGCGAGTGCTACGCGGTTCTTAATTTCATAGGTTAAATACATGACGCATCAGCACCACAAACAGACCTACTACACAGGTCTAAAAGACACTTCCGCATACGTCACAGACTATTACTTGGAGTCATCAACACTGAGGATTCTACTGCCTGTCTGGTGTTTTCCTATAATCAGCAGAAGTGAGAGTGTCAATTCCCTGTGCCAAGTGTGTTTATATAAGACGTTAGTCTATTCAAACACAAAGATTTGTGCTGCGCTATCGCCAGAACCTCACATTATAAAGTTTCATTCATCCATTGCGCAGAGAATAAACAACCGATTACAATAATTTCACATTATCTATAATCAGTAACATGTTGGTGATACTTATGTCTATAATATGGCTTTATTGAAAGGCAATCAAAGGTTAGAGCTCATGATTCAAGCGTTGGGTAGCTAATGTCTGACTTTGTTTTGAGCCAAATATGCTCAGACCAAATACAACATTTAGAGATTAGGTTTATGGGTTCGGGTTGGAGTTATTATAAACACGGTTATCATTTTTATTTAGAGGATAGAAATCGCTTTGCCAGGTTCTGAGCTGACAGTGAAATGCAAATGATCCCATTAACTTGAACAATGATCCAGGTGGTCTGGAGAGCGGTCAATTTTGCCAGAAAATAACGTAAGGGATGATATGATATGATGATGCCTAATTTCATATTTAGAAAACGTTTCAGATGGGGAAAAAACAGAGATGATTTGAATCGAATATTAGGAAAAGTCATGGAAGGGGAACCTTCTGCGAGCTTCGTGAGCAAAGATAATCGACTTCAAAATCTCACAATCGGTCCGGTTGACTGCTTAGACAGTGTTAAGTGGTTAACTTTCTTCTTACTGTTACTTTGTTATGTTATTTTTATTCTTTGTACAGCACCTTGTAATAACTAGTATAACACCTTTGTTTTGAAAGGCGTTTTATACATTAACGATACCTTACATACATACGGGGCTAACAAACTGACAGGTGTGATCACAATTACGCTGCACCAACCGCAACACCAGCGGTGTCATGGTGATTGCACGTATGGCACGCGCACACCGCGCGCATTTTATTTAGGAAACATGTTTTTTAGCTTAGTTTTAGGGGGGGGGGGGAGGGGGCTTAGGGGGGGGGGGGGAGGGGGGGGGGCACGTTCACTGGCCACACGCCGTCCTACTCCGTGTGCCCTCCATGACACCACTGCGCAACACACCTGTCAATCTGAGTGCCCCATGTGTTCAGTGCGGCTGGGAATGCCATACCGTCACGTACAGAGAATGAGGCCTGTGTGAATCTTGTGTCAAAGTGGATATATTTGACTAAATAAATGTTTTCTGTCAGAACTTTAAAATGGATATGATATACACTATAAGAGCCCCCAAGCTGCAGCGATTAATTATTGGGTGAATACACAAAGAGGGCTACAAATTAGAATGCCGCCGAGATTAATCCCTCCACAAAAATGGCTGAATATAGAATACATGCAATGAATGGAATAGAGCCCTTGAAGATAGGAAGGGAAAACAGATGTTAAATCAACCATGATTATTATTATTAGTTTTGATAAGCTTAGATTTCATATCTCACACCATATGCACTAACTTTCACCAGCAAAACAATAAATGAAATAAATAAATAAATGTATTAAAAAACAAGACAGGGTCCAATAACAGCGTGGCTTCCGTGTCAATCTCTGACATCATATAGATGACATCAGTCTTGATATGGACTTCCACATTTCGATGGTTCAGAGGGATGGTGGATTTGAGATGATTAGTTAACAAAATGTGAAAAATATTCACACGAAAAAGAAATATATAGCTGTCGATTGACTTTCTTGGCATACTGACAGCATGCACAAGAAATCTGGCGCTGATCGGTATCGTGATTTGCGAGATTAGCCACGGATCGATGGACGTACAGACAGATGGAAGAGCGCTCTTCTAGATGGCTCGTGCCATGCCGTAAGAAAGGTTTTGAGGGGCTTTCCCACTCTCTTTAGTTAAATTAACACCGAGTATATTGTCGTGTGTAGGCAGTTTTGGAGCGCACTCTTGTCCTTGCCATCTTTCACTCAAGTGCCATGGTTTGGCAGAGACAGGCAAATTCCCAACTGTCAAAGTAAGCTCAGTCTTTAGTTTCACTTTTCTAAAGTTGCCCTTGATAAGAGTCGACTGTCATCTAAAAGCTCAAGATGTTGACATTAATGACAAATCCTATGTCCTCACCTTTCTTCTCTACAGTATTATCAGACAGCTTCAGTTTCTCCAGAGCCTCCTTCAGAGAAGAAGAGATCTTGTGCTGAATTCTCACCAGCGGCTCATCACCACTATAAGGACAGAAATTGGTCTTTAGAGCAATGGCAAGAAATACATACACCCCCCCCCTCAAAAAAAAAGTTCCATTTAAAACCTTATGCAAACACCATGAAATCAAATACTAGAGCTTTCGGTACCAAAAGCCCAAGAATTGAATTAATGACGTTTGCATAGCAGTGTTGCGTGAAGCTTTTGTATGCATTGTATGATTTGCTTTCTTCATTTGTACCAATGTTAGATTTTTGGTTAGCAGACTGCCTTTTTGCTACTGATAATAAAATAATAAAAAGATAATAATAATATTAATAATATGTATTAAACATCTTAAGGATGGCGTCTCTGAGATCTGTACCTTGGTCTTGTTATAGCCTCCAGAGGCTTTGGTGCAGAGATGATATACTCGTTAAATTTTGGTTTTAGTTCATCTACTTCGTCGGGCTTCACCGGCTCTGGGGGCTTCTCTTTGTCGTGGGGACCTTTTGTACAACCCTTACATTGAGGGAAAAAGAGCAAGGAGGACATGTTAGATGCTAGGGCTGAAGAGTAGAGTTGACGCCGTTATACCTACAGTACAACATTGATGGTAATCAGTATCTATAACAACTCCCTAGTTTAAGTCTAAGACAACACCAAAATCAGTAGGACTCAAGAAGGTGCACAGCAAATTCCATAGCAATCCATTCATTCGTTTTTGATAAACAAGTGTTGGGTGTATGGACAGACAGACCGACTGACATAACCCTCCTTAGAGCCCCATTGCTAATGGAGCAAAAACAATTACAATTGTCAAGAATGGAAACAGACCTAATTAAGTCAAACTAAATAACAAATACTAATGAATGGTAAGAGAAAAAATCCATTCATATGAAGAAAAAGTTTAGTCAGAAATATTGAGAGACGATACAAAGGGGTTGTCAACACTTACAGTGATGCTGAGAAAGTCTGAAAAGTAGGTGGTTCTTTTCTTGCAGCAGGACCAACCCTTGGGTGAGAGACAATGCACTGAGACGTTAAACTCAGTCACAGGCAATCAGCCGATGTGACAAACATGATGCTAGTATCCAAATACTTTCTTACCTGCAAAGCATCATGGAACACTGGGACTCCTGGATGGAAGGTGCAACCGTCTTTGAAAAGATAAGAAGACTGGTTATTGTTACTAGAAGATTAGGTTGGCGGAAAAAGTACTCGCATGTTTTACTTAGGTAAAAATATCAATACTGCAATGTAGAAATATTCTGTAAGTAGTAAAAGGCCTGTGTTCAAAATGTTACTTGGGTAAAAGTGCAAAGGTATTGGCATCAAAATATACTTTAAGTACCAAAAATAAAAGTACTAACATGTTTGAAAATAGCCTATGTATAAAATAGGGCTAAAGTGGTTAATGTATGTTTCATAATATCATCATTTATATCTGAAAAGTAATAGTAGTAACTAAAGTTGTCAAATAATTGTAGTGGAGTAAAAGTACTATATTTTCCTCTGAGATGTTACAGTCGAGTAGAAGTAAAAGTACTGACAACTGGAAATACTCAAGTAGAGTAAAAAATATGCCAACATTTTTACAGTACCTGAGTAAATGTACTTAATTACTTTACACCACTGCCGAGAAAGCTGCTTTGTTGTTAACAATATCCCCACCCCCATACAGTACGTGGCTCATTAGGCAAAAGGGGTTTGGAATCCAACCCGGACACCATACCATCCACACGCCCTTACTTTTATACATGTTTTATGCATGGTTTCATTTGTATGTGATCTTCTACCGTTTCTTTATGTTTATGTAATTCCTGTGAATAATTTTGAGTAATTCATTTTACTTCACATTCTAGAGGCCTATATGCACATATCCTACACCTACAGTATATCCCTGATGTACTCATGCTCTGCAAAAACTGGCAGACTACGGCTGCAATGAAATTTGCATGTTTTTTGCACATGAATAGGCTTTATGTAGCTTTCCTAGTTCCTACACTTAATGCACATAAATTATAGTACCAATAGTCTGAGGGATTTTTGGCCTGCATTAGCACTTTGCTTAGATTTTTTTGTATACAGCTTTAAATTGAAATTATCAAATTTCCCCTTGGGCATCAATAGAAGTTTGATTATATCCATAATGTTTCATGGGAAACAGGATGGCAGGGGGGCTACTGTTGTCCTGAGATGAAAATGCGCAAATGGCAAAATAATCAGTATTATTAAATGCAAATAGGACATGCTTCAAGATAAACAGAGAGAAAAATCCAGAGAACGCCTCACTGTATTGATTAACTTCAAATGAGGGGACAATCAAATTCCTATATTCATGAGTTTGCTTTTTGAATTATGCATGTTTTTCCAGCTTTAGCGTCAAATGAAAAACTAATAAATATTGTATCACACAAACATTGTTTGTGTACATAGTTTCCTCAAATATTAAGGATCTGGATGTTAAATTAAACCCTCAGCTCAGAACTTATCAACATGCTCACAATAACTTCATCTTGTCAACAAAAGTTGTGTAGTGGATCAATAAATTCCCTGAGCTCTCCTCTGAGCCACTACACTAGCCTACTATAGTCCTATATTTTTGGACTGAGATCCAAATCTTACACTACCACTAATGTCTAATACTTTTTAACATATAAGCTTAAAATATGGTTAATATAATCACATTCTTAAAGAGTACTTGTAATGCAAGGTCTGGTAAATGTATACAAAGATGACCAACATAATCAACACCTGTAGCATACCAGAAATACAGCAAATAACATAGTCTAGTACAGATTAAGATTTTAGTATCAGTCTGGTGTTCTAGAGGTGAGTCAATCACCCCTAGAGAATAAAAACAGCACTGATTGATTGATGTATTTTGTATTATTTTGCAATATGTTGTTGTTGTTATTGTGTAATGTGTGTACTATCATCCTCATCATCATCATTTTCCTGGTGTTGAGACTACACGTCTATTAACGTTTCTCAAAGATTGGGGGATGATTGATTCAGATGAAACCGTACAGTAATCAGGACCTGCTGACCTGTGGAAACAAGCCTGGTGGTGACGCGAGGTTAGCCGACCTGTAACTGCTTCTAACACATCCTGTCCCAGGAAACCGGCATTAAAATACCTTAAATCCTCATTCCCATGCAAACATAAGAACACACCACAGTTCAAAGTGAACCAAATGGACATTTAACACGTACATATGATACGGTTTCTAACCCCGAGTCAGGGTCCCGACCCTGACCCTCTTACGTCAGTACTGTACAATACTATAGAAATTTCGAGATGATCAGAAGTCACACACAATGCTAGTAGGTTGGGAAACATTAGCTATAGCACCACTCACCATCAGGGTTCTTGTCTGGGTCAAACCGCTCTCCACAGCCTTTATTATAACACAAAACTGACATGATGGTACCGTGGAAGGTGGTTAACGGTTAAAGAAAATACCAACCAGCGAAAGAAACAATTAAATTCAGAGATGAAAGAAGGAAAGCTAAGAGAGTTGCGGGCCGATAGATACTATCCACACAGACTTCTGCTTGCTTGCTGCATTGGTAGATTGTAGATCCCATAGCCGCAAAGGACGGTAGTCGGTAGGTCGCACCATGATTGGCTTGTTGGTTGTCAAGCAACTTCTGGTGTAATCGCCATTGATATATTTATTTAGCTAGCAAAAGGTTTGAGTTTGGAGCTGGACAGTGGTGCAAAAAGTACTGACATTTATTACTAAAGTAAAAGTATCAATGCTGCAATGTTGAAATACTCTGTTATAAAAGTCCGGAATTCAAAGTACAAAAGTATTGGTATCAAAATGTACTTAAAGTACCAAAAGTAGAAAGTTCTCATTATGCAATATGTCCCATTTCACAAGTTTTCAAAAATAAAATGTATAAAAATCTTTTGAAAATAGCAGATCTACAAGCCCGGAGCTTGCATGTAGATTTGCTACATGAAATGTTGATTTGCTATTTTCAAATGGCCGAAATGGGCTGAAGAAGTGGTTAAACTAAAGTAATAATAATCAAAATCTAGTTAAGTTCTACTAAAGTATTCAAATAACCCATCAAAATGACAGATATAACAACAACGAAAAACTCCCTCTTCAGGAGGAGTCTACAAATACTACCACTGCTGAATGCTGATTGATTGAAGCCCATACTTTATTAACAGTTTACAAAGACAAGCACAGGGAGTGCAACTATGCCTATGCTATTTATTAACACATTTGGACAACGTTGTTTGCTAGAACAGAAATGTCTGACGTATTATTCATTCATAATTAATATGATTGTAGTTGAATAACGATGTTATTCAGTTGTCCAGCAACCACGTAGCCAATCATAGCGCGACCGTTCTTCTGGGGTATGGGATCTCGACTATATCCACATGCTTCATTCGGTTACTTCCGGGTATGTTCGGTTCCACTCGGTGAAGATCGGAGGAGCATCCAGAGAGCGACCGTCCTATCCAGCCAACACACCCCCAGTGTTGCCATGTCTGCTTATTATAAGCGACTTTCGGCTTGTTTTTCTGTAAAGTTGCTTGTAAAATATTGGTAAAATATTGGTAGTTTAGTTGCGGGTTGCGGATTTTTGGGCTTGTTTTTAAAGTGTAGTTGTTGCTTATTTGGGCTTGTTTCCTAATTGTTCGGTGGTTCTCAAACATTTTCATGTCAAGGACCCCCAAATTAATATATTGCCTATAGACCCATAGTAGACATTTTGTGCCAGACCCCATACAAGATTTTGTGGATTTGAAAATAGGCTATTCCTAAATTTTCACATTTTCCCCCACTATTTTTATTCGAAAATAGCAGATCTCTAAGCTCACAACTCGTAGCATCGTGACGCGTTGTGAGCTTGTAGATCGGCTATTTTCAAAAAGCCAATGTACAGCATGTGGCATCTTTGGGGCTTGTTTTCCTAGACCTGGTGGCTTATTTGTCTCACACAATCTGGCAACATTGCTCATGTATCACTGCCTGTCTATCACTCCACAGCAGCGCACAGCTGACAGAGCGGCTGGAAAACTTGCGATAAACATTTTTAAGTTATTTTATGCCAGCTTGCTGTCGGTCCATCCATAACGAATGCCAGTCCTTTTGCTCCTGCTTTACATTTTGTTGTGTTTTTTACTGATTAAGTCCTAATATTACTCCCAAATGTAAAGGATAATAGGCTCTGGTGTGTGCGTGTGAGAAGATATAGGGGTTTTGTACGAAAAAGATGGTCTACCTTTCAATGCAGAGTCTTGCAATAATTAACTATAGGTTATAGCTTGCAATAAATGATTTGCTTTGCGTGCGCGGTTACGTGCGTATTACCCAGCGAGTGTGTGTGAGGACCTGGTTCCTCTGACCAGGCGGCTGTCTGTCTATTCAAATGATGGGAAAGCCGCACATCGCACTGGCAGTGATTATGGAGGTTTCTTCTCAAGGTAAGACACACATGTGATTGTTCATGAGTGAGAATGCAGGTGTCTGTCTGCACGCACGACTGAGCCTGAGCCTAGGATCTGCATGGAAATGCAGAAATTCACAGCACAGGCTCCGAGCTGCAAGCATCGATTAGAGTGCATGGTGACTGTGAGATGCTCAGATGGTTTTTCACTATTTTATTGTATTTTATTTTATTGTATTTCATTCTAATAATCTAGATTAACTCATGGTTTGTTGCAGGACGTATACAAGGATTTTCTACATTCTTTCCAGATGACTTGTTAGCCTATTTCTATTTTTACATTTTCCTATGTTTTATCTGAAGTTTATTGTATTTATCGTAGCTACAGTGTGTTGGTGTTATTGCCTATTAACATTTGAGATTATTGCCAATGTTTAAACTAAATCAACATGTTTGTTTTGGCAGAGATTAGGCTATAATTTATAGATTCAAGTTGTAAAAATAAATTATAATTAAAAAATAATCAGAAGTTTTAAGTAGCTTTAGGCTATAATCATCTTTGGCATTGTTGCACAGGGAAATGTAGTTTTGGACCAATTTGGAGGCTTAGGGTAGGATACATATTGATCCAAAACTACATTTCCCTGTGCAACAATGCCAAAGATGATTATAGCCTAAAGCTACTTAAAGCTTCTGATAATTTTTAATTACATATTTTTTTACAACTTTAATCTATAAATTAGAGCCTAATCTCTGCCAAAACAAACATGTTGATTTATTTTAAACATTGGCAATAATATCAAATAGGCAATAACACCAACACAATGTGATGGGGAGAAAAACAAGTCATTTAATACTTAATTTGTAAAGTCATTATAATGAGGAACTTTGTGGAAATAAAGCTTATTAGCTTTGTAGGCGGACTATCACAAATAATGAGAAAGCATGTAAAAAATAATGACAGTATTTAAAAATCATGACCTAGTGTATAAAAATTATGACTTGTAAATAATGATGTTGTAGTTCATGTGCTGCGTGCTATGTAATGTATTGGTGTATTGGTGCTATGTAATTTATTGGACTATCTATTTTTTTTTGTGTGTCACACGACCACATTGGAAACACGTGTTTTATTACCCTTTTATGTGTATATCCTGGGTTTAAGTTATATTGTGTTTGCTTGTATTTCTTTTACCAAAATTGAATCAAATCAAATCAGATTTAGTTTTATTTAAAAAATAATGAGAAACCTTCTAAAAAATAATGACTAAGTAGCTTACCTCCAAAATGTAAGGCTAAAAGTCATTCTTTTGAGAAGGTTTTGCATTACCTTGAGATACTAAGTCAGTATTTTGAGATAAGCCACTAAGTCAATATTTTGATAAAGGTTCTCACTATTTTGAGATACAGTAGTCTACTAAGTCATTTTTTGAGAGATACTAAGTTGTTATTTCAATAAAGTTTCTCATGTCTTACAGCATCTCTCTCTCTCTCTCTCTCTAAAACATTTTAGTATAGTTTTCTAATTATGAATAACCTGGCGCAGCTGCTCAGTCCATCATGTAATTTGGTGACTTCTCATTGAAAGAGTGAAAAGTATTCTGCACTTTGATGTGCTTATGTTAATAACTCATACATAGTTATGACCCATACAGCACAGTGCTTGCGGTGCATAATACAGTGCTTGAAATTGTTTTCATGAATTCAATTGATTCTAAATAACATGAGATCTACTCCAGCCAGTGAATACAGTGCTCTTCATTCTTTCCAATCTTAGGGTGACTCAATCAGGGAATGGTGATGAGGCACAAGTCACAGGGCATCATGCTGCTTCTTCTCCTCTGCTTCGTACTGTCCTTCCTCCCAATCCAAGCCCAGTTCTTGCAAGAGCCCAGAGCCATACCTGGCCTCCTCCTCTTCACACAGCCTGAGTATAATGCCTCCATCTTTGAGAACTCTGCAGGTAGGACCTACGCCAGGAGCGAGGTAAAGATGGGCATCACTATTGGGCCACCTCGCTCTTTAGACATCAGATATTCCATCGAGTCTGGAGACAATGAGGGAATCTTCCAGGCCGAGGAGTTCGTAATGGGAGACTTTTGTTTCCTCCGAATACGCACCAGTGGGGCCAGTGGGGCCATCTTGAACCGAGAAGTCCAGGATAACTACACGCTGACTGTGAAGGCATCTGCCCAAGGAGGCCTAGAGGCGTTGGCCTCTATCTTCATCAAGGTCCTGGATACCAATGATCTCCGTCCTCTGTTCTCCCCCACCTCCTATTCCTTCATTATCCCAGAGAGTGCGTCTCTGGGGTCCAGCGTCGGACGTGTAACAGCCACGGATGCAGATGTCGGCTCTAACGGAGAGTTCTACTACTTCTTCAAAACCAGGGTGGAGCTCTTCGCTGTCCATCCAACCAGTGGTGTGATCACCCTGACTGGTGGACCCAGAATGGACAAACAGGACAGGTTTGAACATGAGGTGCAGGTGGTCGACAGAGGCATGAAACTCTATGGGAACAATGGCGTCAGCAGCACCGCTAAGCTGCTTCTCATTTTCGAGCCGGTCAACAAGTTCTCTCCTGTTCTCCGTGCAAACGCCACCATGCCGTCATGGTCGGACAAGGATCCCACCTATGCAGTGGTGACTGTGGAGGACAGGGATGAGGGTCTATCCGGGGATATAGAGTGGGTGGCTATCATTGAGGGTGACCCATCGGAGCAGTTTGTGGTTGACAGATTGCCTGAAAGTAACGAGTACAGCATTAAAACGACTGAATCTGTGGATTGGGATAAGTTCCCCTATGGTTGTAACTTAACGCTTCAGGCTAAAGATAAGGGGGAGCCTCCAAAATATTCCAACGTAGAGGTTGTTCAATTGTTGGTGAAAAACCCTGAGCCTGTGTCGGTGCAATTTGAAAAAGATGTTTATGAAGCCAAGCTGAGTGTGCTAGCACCACCAGGCACCATTGCAGAATTGGTGAAAATTTCCCCTGAGCCTCTCAGAGTTAATTACAGCATCAGCGTTCCCTCAGATCCCATGTACTTTGATATTAACCCTTTGACCGGTGTTATTATGACCACGAGATGGCTGACAACAATATCACAGGAGGTTGTGGATATGGAGGTGGTCGATGTTGTCAGTCAGCTGCAAACAGAGGTCAGAATCACCATAGAGGATGCCAACAATAACCCTCCAGCATTCACCAGGTCTTCCTATGACATAGTCGTCAACGAAAGTTTGCCACTGGGCACCATCATTCTTGTGGTGTCTGCTGTGGATAGTGACAAAGGAGACAATGGGCGTGTAACCCACACAATCACTGGTCTGCAGTCTCTGCCATTCAACATTGACCAGGACACGGGAGAGGTGAGGATCATTAAAGAGCTAGATTATGAGTCCTCTGTGGATATCTACACATTTGCGGTGCGGGCCTCTGACTGGGGCTCGCCGTACAGAAGGGAGAGTGAAGTTAGTGTCACAATTCGCCTGCTGAACGTCAACGACAACCAGCCGCTTTTTGAGAAGGTGTCTTGCCGAGGAATGATCGCCCGAGATTTCCCCATTGGCCAAATTATCCTCACCCTGTCAGCAGTAGACATAGACGAGCTGGGAATGGTCAATTATATGATACTATCAGGGAACGAACTGGACTACTTCAACCTAAAGTCTGACACCGGGGCGTTGGCACTGAAGAGGTCTCTAGCCACGGTTAATCTAAAAAGTGGTATGTTCAACCTGAAAGTAGTGGCATCAGACGGAGAGATCATGTCTGAACCCACGTTTGTCAATGTGTCTGTTGCGAGGGGTAGGATGCCACCCAGAGGATTCAGCTGTAAGGAAACAATGGTGGCTGAGCTTTTAGCGGAGAGGATGCTTGCAAAGGCCTCTGCTATGGCCAAGGTTACGGTGAATGAGGGCTACGCTGACCTCTTCACTGCAAACGAACAGCCCCCGCAGTTTGAAGCCTTGCCCAGTAGTATTCTCGTGGGGGAAGACCTCACTTCAGGTGCGAGTGTGTTTCAGGTGAGGGCGCGAGACAGTGACACAGGCTTCAGTGGACGTGTCCTCTACTCCATATCTGACGGTAACAAAGAAACCTGCTTCAATATCGACATGGAGACCGGCCTGATAAGCTTGCTGCAGCCGCTGGACCGCGAGAGAACAGACCGTTACCTCCTCAATATCTCCATCTATGATCAGGGCATCCCACAGATGTCCAACTGGAGGCTGTTAACTGTGATGATCGAGGATGCCAACGACAACGATCCCCTATTCTCTCAGGAGGGCTACTCTGCCGTCGTTGCAGAGAATACCGCCGTCGGCACGGAGGTGGCGGCTGTGGCCGCGTTCGACCAAGACGCGGGTCAGAATGGACAGCTGTCCTACACGCTGCTGACTAGCGTTTCTCAATTCGGCATAGACAGAGACACCGGAGGCGTCTTTGTGGCCAGCATGCTGGACAGGGAGGCCGTCCCAACATTCAGCTTAAAGGTTGAGGCTAGGGACAAGGCAGAAAGAGGCACACAAAGGTCCTCTGTGACTACTCTGACTGTCACCGTGAGTGACATCAATGACTGCACCCCGACTTTCATCCCCAGCAGCTACAATGTCAGAGTTCTGGAGGATCTCCCACCAGGAGCTGTGATCACCCGGGTGGACGCTCAGGATGCAGATCTGGGTCCCGGTGGGCAGGTCCGATACTTCTTGGTGAATGACTTCAATGGTACTTTTGAGGTGGGTGATAGATGAACATTCAGTTTCTACTGTCTGTTTCATTGTTGCGTGTGTTGTTTCCCTGCATTGACAGTGTTGACATTTTAGGTAATTTAATTTTTTTAAATAATTGCTGCATGCATTGTACTATACTGCAGTGGTTTTAAAAGTGGTAAAAATATATTTTGTAGGGTATGGTATTTGCCTCTATTGGGAAATGAGGGCACATAAAGTGATACTGATATAATTAATTAAAAGATAGTTCATAACGTTTTGCATAGTTGCATACAGTATATTGCAATTATAATGTGTGATTGTCACAAAATCCCAAGGCACACCTGGAGTTGTCTCACGGCACACCAGAGTGCCTCGG
This sequence comes from Gymnoscopelus braueri, assembly GCF_963280865.1. Classification (NCBI taxonomy): domain Eukaryota; kingdom Metazoa; phylum Chordata; class Actinopteri; order Myctophiformes; family Myctophidae; genus Gymnoscopelus; species Gymnoscopelus braueri. The sequence goes on along the minus strand of NC_137609.1, from coordinate 14,394,660 downwards.
CACACCATTTGGGAACCACTGCAATACTGTACATGTAATTTATTGTGTGGAGAAAACTTTACATTCAATTTCATTCTGTGTAACGGCAGTATCATCAGCGTACCATAACCATTGTATTGCATCGCATTGTACAGGTTGACTCAGTGAGTGGGGTGTTGAGGATTGGGAGAGAGCTGGACTATGAGAAACAGCAGTACTACAACTTAACTTTACTGGCTGAAGACGGAGGAGTTCCCAGTCTCAGCTCTCAAACATCCGTCGAGGTCGAGGTGTGTAACACAAGCACGCACACACACACGCATGTACACAGACACGTACACACGCACGTACACACGCACGCACGATGCCTAAATACACATTGTCTGTCCATATGGTGGCACAGCACAACTCATTGTTTCTTTTCCCCCTGTCTCAAAAACACGTGATTCACGATGTCTCCACAGGTGGCGGATGTTAATGAAAACCTGTATGCGCCGTACTTCTCTGACTTCGCCGTCAGAAGCTCTGTGAAGGAGAACTCTCGAGTGGGCACCAGCGTACTGGCGGTTAGCGCTAATGACGATGACAAAGGAAGGGATGGTTCATTGAGGTACTCTGTCAAAGGAGGCAGCGGGCTGGGCAGTTTCACCATCGACGAAGAAACAGGTGCGACACAAGATCAATTCGGAGGCTGTTTACGTGAAGTGAAAATCCAATACTTCCCTCGTATCATGCTGTGAAAATCAGCGGCTCAATTTATTGTTAACCACTCCAGACAACAAGCAATCTGAACTAATAATCTAGCCAATGCTGCTACATACAGCACCCCCCCCCCATGCATGACTCAGTTTCTTAGGAGCCTACTTGTTTTGTGTTTCTTGCAATCTCATTTTGTCCTTGGGCACCAATTCTTTCCCTGTCACACTCTGTTTACACTTTCACCCATCAAAAAGAAAAAGAAACATAAAAACAACAACCGAAATACAACAGAGTCTTTTGACAAAAATAACAGGCAAAGCAGTGGCACTCTGTTGGCATTTGTGTGTGTGTGTGTGTGTGTGCGCGTGCGTGCGCGTGCGCGTGCGCATCTAGAGTTTGTCCATGTCTGTCTCTGTCCATGTCTGCATCTAGAGTTTGTCCATGTCTGTCTCTGTCCATGTCTGCATCTAGAGTTTGTCCGTGTCTGTCTGAGTCCATGTCTGTATCTATAGTTTCTTCATGTCTGTCTGTGTCTGTTGTCCGTGTCTACGCAGCGTCCATGTTTCTGAGGGACGAGACAGCGTGTTGAGGTAGAGGAGTCAGAGTTACTGTGTGTTGGCAACTTGGTGGAGGTTCTCATGTGGGTTCTGTTTTCTGGGACATCATTAATGTAATGAGGACATCATGTCAGCTACAGTATAAGGTTAGAGTCTGGGCCCGGGCTGTCCAGTGCAACTGATCCGGTCCTGCTTGCATAACATTGATCAAGGCTTTCCACCTGCCATTCAGCTGCAAAATATTGAAGAATCTTCAGACTTATTGAAAAGCTGCTGACCCAGGACAAAAAGTAATATAAAGCTGCTGTGGAGCCTTTGTCTCCAGAACTGTCAGAATGATGTTTTGAAGAGGGAATGAATGGGCGTTGACTTACAAACTCAGTTAGGGATAAACTGATTGAAAGTCCAGGTCAGAAAATAGGAAAAAACTTTGGTTTTAGTTTATTCTTCTCATCTGCGGAAATAAAGGTGGAAAATATCTGAAAATTGTAAAATCAACAAGATATCCTAAAACATAGTTTGATAGCACGGCTAAAAATATTAGGCTTTACTGGGCTTGTCACACAGCCTAGTAATTTCACGCATTTGTTTGAATTTCAGATTTATTTCGATAGGTCAGTGTAGAGAGACAGGGAAGGGGAGGGACAGCAAATAGTCCGGCCGGCCCGGTAATCTAACCAGGGACTCACTGTCAGGCCACTCGGCTATTGCGTTGCCCCAAATGATTTTACTCTGTATTGTACTGATTTATTATGGTGGCCTGGACTGACTGACTTTCAACTAGGTTAATTAGTATTGATAGCGGTTGAGAGAGATAGAGGGGGGTGGGTAGAGACAAAGACAGACATTATTATTATGAATGGAGATTTAAAACAGCATTATCATAACTCATCTATAGCCCAATCATTTAATTCTGTATTGTTTTGAGGTACAGTACCTGGCTGCTGTATTGTCATTCTGTAAAATGTTTTGTTAACTTCAACCGGTCATTAACCTCAGGCAGTTAACCTCTTTCAACCTGGTGTCCCTAAATTATAAAAAAATGTCTATTTCTATTTTAAACAACAAAATCTACAAGCCCGACAATGAGCAGTAATGCAATACGATTTTTCTGCAATTTGTCGTATGACGAAGTAGGCCTTAAATGGCTAATGCACTGACTGACCTGACCACATACAGTAGCTGCAATATCCTGCCATGGACACTGACCAGTGTTGCATGTCATCTCCTCCTCGCTATCTCTATAGTCTGTCTCTCTTCACTGCCCCATATAAAGTGAAACAGAAATGCCTTAAAAAATATTTCTTTTTTTTGACAGCGATGCCAATATTATGGTTGAATTTCATCGAGCTGAGACATTGTGCAAACTGAGAAAGACTGTGAGCGACGGAGAAGTGATTCCTAGACAGCTCTCAGTGGTCCTCTCTAACTGTTCTGTTACTACTACTACTCACCTCAGAGTTAAGCCCACATAGACAGGATGAGAGCCGGAGAGACAACTGTTAAGTGTGGATTTTCCAGGGGAAATCAGACCACTTGCCAGAGCAGAACAGAGAAGGGAGAGAGGGCAGGCAGGAAATGAAGTGCAAGTGCAGAGAAAGACGGTGCAATTGGGAGCCTATGGCAGTGGTTCCTAAATGGTGTGCTGTGAGACAAGTCTAGGTATTTCTTGGGATTTTGTAACAACCGCACATTATTAATGCAGTATGTGCAACTACACCGAAAGTTATGAATATTTGTATTGTTTACTACAGTATTACTTTGTGTGCATTACCCGATATAGAGACAAATTATATACCCTTGTATACATTCACCCAGAGGCGTATCCTCATTGGGGCCAACAAGGCCATGGCCCGGTCTGTAAAACCCTGCTCCCCCAGGGGGAAAACAAATCTAAAAATCAACATAACAACATTAGCAGCCCCTCACCCTTTAAGTCGCCTATGTTTTCAAATGGGGCTCATTTGCATTCGGCTGAATTGTTAATGAGTGGCCATTAGAAAAGTTTTGCCTTCAAACCGGTTCTCCATTGCGCAGAGACGAGCACCTCTCCATTCAGAAATGTAATAGAAGAAGAACCGTCGTCCTGAAACACCCTGCCCCGCGACTAAACCGGCAGCCTCGGTCCGCGAAAAAAAATGGGGCAGTGTGTTTTGGGACGAGCGTTCCGTTTTCCACCCGGAATGGCTCGGTAATTCTCAATAGACTCTTAAAGGGGGTTTAAGAATCTGGCCCGGTCAACGTTAGAACCCACCATACGCCAGTGCACTCACCGGCCACTTTATCATTTACACTTGCTCCAACTGCTCATTTTTTCATTTGTATTACTTCTTTAAATGTTTTATCCCACTTCAATGCATGAGGAGTGAGCAGGCCGCCTCTTTCCCGGGTAGGACGTAGCACGTGGAAGGAACACGTTATTCCAACCAGTTCCTTTCCCCTATATCAGGCAAGACAATTTTGTGCTGCAGTTCAAACCAAGTATCAGAATGGGAAACAAGGTGTATATATAAAAATGTACGCGTTATTGAAGCTGTTTTGCACAGATATACAGGTGTGCCTTGAGATTCTGACTTGCCCTGGTGTTGCCTTGGGCACACAAAGTTTGAAAACCCCTGGCCTATGATACATGAGAAGTAGAAAGAAAATAATGATCTTTTACTTCCATGTTATTTTTCTGACCCAAGCCACTTTTCCTATGAGATAACCATAACAAACTTTGCTTTCTTCGTCTTGTACTTGTTTTTACAGTACAGTACAGGATGTGTTTTACAGTACAGTCAAGATGAAATCTGTAACTCTTATTCAGTGGTGGACAGTAACAAATTTACTTGAGTGCTGTACTTAAGTAAATATGTACTTTACTTGTATTTTTGGATTACTTTCACTCCACTACATTTCAAAGACAAATATTGTACTTTTGACTCCACTACATTTCTAGGAAGGTAAAAAAGTACATTATGAATAAAGCAATTAATAGTGAAAATAGCAGATCTACAAGCTCACAACGTGTCGCTATTTGCACTCTTATCATTTCTGGAAAATCTTCAATTTTAATACAGCAATGCATAGCCATTAAGACCTGAGGCCGATTCTACAAATGCCTTCTAAATCAGTAGTTCTCAGTCACACTTTCAAAATTGTTCAAAAATAGCAGCTATACAAGCTCACAGCGCGTCGCTTTGTGCCGCGCTGTGAGCTTGTACATCTGCTATTTTTGAACATTTTTGAAAAATCTAAAATGACTCAGATGCTTTCCCGGTTTGAATGGCTTAAAAAGAAAATGTATTTAAGTATTTTAAAAAAAAGCACTGTACTTTTTAATACTTAAGTATTTTTAAAAGCAAGTACTCCAGTACTTTAATTCACAATTTGACTGAGCAACTTTGACTTGTTGAGTAACATTTGAATCAGGAGTATCTGCTTTGACTCAAGTACTGCATGGGGTTGAGTACTGTACTGTATATCCACCACTGCTTCTAGTATCAAGGTTCCTTCCTGTTGCACATGTTAAAATTGAGACGTTTTCAATGACTCATCCGTGGCTGGATGGAAAACACAGGCAATATCTGTCATACAAGAAACAGGATCTTCTCGGCTTTAAGTTCTTGGCTCTCCGGCACTTGAACAGAAATTGGTATTCTTGTCATTGCTTATGGAGGTTAAAGCAATCCTAGCAATTTCTCATTGGGCTGCTGTCAGAAACCAGTGTTCCTTTATTACACAATTAAATCCAGAGTGTTGATATAACTCGGTGAGTGTAAAAAAGGACCCTGTGAGGGTCCGTTTGAGTTAGATGAACACTACAGATTTTACTGTGCAGGGACTGCGCAAGCTGGCGGCGGGATTTGTCACAGTCAGGATAAAGCATTCCTTAAGTACACAGACACCCTCTTAAAAGCTAATATATTATTTTCTTTTGGCATAACAAACAGACTTCTACATTCCTATCCAAAAATTCAGAGAAGTGTATGTTTTATTTTTTCCCCCTCCAATTACCTTGCAATTGATTGCTTGATTAATGGCGTTAATGATCTGGTGCAGCTGCTGAAACGGCATCCTAGAAATCAACTTCATTAGGTACTAGACGTGGTAGATGGATGCAAACACTGGTGTGCCAGAGACTTTTAGACCCCAAAAAAAACCATGTCATGATCCTTCAACGTTTTTATGCCGTGACTCTACAAGAGGCTAGCCATCTATGACGGGGTCTCTGAGTGTGTGTCTCTATCCAGAGCTAATCTCGCAAACCACTAGACCGATCAGCGCCGAACATCGCATGCATGCTGCTAGTAGGCCACAGAAGTACTGTATCTCCTCCACTAGTTGTGTTTTTCACATTATGTTTTATAAGGTTTTTTAATTCATTTTATAATTGAAGTCAATGGGGAAGTGATTTCACTGAAACCTTCATACATCATAGATATATCATAGACGACACAGGCTGGTCTCTGACATCCGCTTTGGAGGCAAATCTGAGATCCACTTCGGAGCCACTCATTTTCTGTGTGGATTCAGATATCCACATAATTTCTTAGTATATGTTCGCTCTCTGAAGTGCGTTGGTGAGAATGGAAACTGTCAAGTTGGATTTATATTGAATTCACAGAATAGCACCTATCGGTCCGGTAGAGCTTTTGAAACGGGCAACTCTCACTCTCCCACCGCCTCTGTCGAGTCATCTGATAGAGATGAGATGAGCTTTGAAAAAGGACATGGTCAAGGACGACAGCGTTACAAGCTAACACTTTACTATGCACTCTGGAAGCTCTGAGTCACTGCTTTCAAACACTCACGCACGCGCGCGCACGCGCGCTGACACGCACACGCACACACACACACACACACACACACACACACACACACACACACACACACACACACACACACACGCACACTTATTGGTGATAAGGTACCACCTTTGCCATGCAATTGCTGTGGGAGACATGACAAGACTAGCAACAGATTCTAGTGGATGCAAAAGAACATACACACACACGTGCCAACACTCCTGCTGATTGTGTGCGTGACATTCTGATGCGCTGGTGGTCCTGGCTGAGTGACCCCCAGTAAAGTGGAGGGGCCATCATGGCACTCTGTACCTTGTGCAGTGCAGTGAACAGGGAATCAGGGTCATTATCTCACTGGCCAAGCAATCCCCTAAGTGTTAATAGGAATCAACACTGACTTTTACTCAAAATAAGATGAACCATTGTATAACGCTGTTCTTTATGAATGGCAAAGCACAAAGTACGGTGACAACATATCATACAGAAACAGCCGCCTAGTATTAGAAATTGAAATTTAGCCTTCAAAGATGGCTTACGAATTATCAGACCCAGGAGTGGTGGGGATTGAAGGCTTCCTCAGAGGTTAGAGTGAATCCTGTTATCAGCTCACTCATTATAAATCACCTTGGATAAGAATATCAGGTAAAAGCCTGAAATGCAAAATGTAAATATTCCAAAAGTCTGAATACACAGTGGAAGATTGCACTGTGCAGCAGAGGTTTGCATCTATCCAACATGTCTAGTTTGTTTGTTGCAGTTCTACATTTGTGTTTCATCTCACATCTCATACTAGGATGTTTTGCACGCTCTGTGCATATAGAAAATACATTGTTTTATTGCTATGGTGCCTGTATACACTTGAAATGAGACATCTTCGCATCCCTCCATGCTGTTAGTGTGTAGCCTTGACCGTAACAAGCCCTAACACTCATTTCAAACAGTGTGTGTGTGTGTGTGTGTGTGTGTGTGTGTGTGTGTGTGTGTGTGTGTGTGTGTGTGTGTGTGTGTGTGTGTGTGTGTGTGTGTGTGTGTGTGTTTTTATGTGTGAGTGTTTATGTACATTCAAGATATGAGAATATTTTGAAGAAAAACAAATTGTCATCCAAAGCGTACCACAAGAGGTCACCTCAGCTGTCACCTTCCTTACGGTAGTCTGTGTTCCATAGGTGTGTGTTGTGTGTAATGTGCATGTTCATATAGTATATACACAGTATGTGAATGTGTCTAAGTCTTTCTTGCTAGAATTCTTGTGTATGTGTGAGTGCTTGCTGCTTGCTACTGAGTAGAATAGATCATTACATCCCTGGCTGTATGTAGTGCCTGCCTGGTTCCTGTGCAGTGCACTTCATTCAGAGTGTCTCTGGTTTGCACTCAGCGAATAGCAGCAGGTGGGGTTTGGTCAGCTGTGATTATCTTTAGAGAGGCTGACGGTGATTGGAGTGGCGGCAGCCGCTAATGCCTGTGAATGTCACTGGAGTCAGAACAGAACACAAAGTTTATACTGCATTTCTTTATTCCCTTTGGAGTACTTCATTGTGTCCAGCCCTTAAAGCTGAGCTTTCTGTTGGGGACACTTTCCCCTGTTAACACGCACACAATACCATAATATACTATATACTACCATATCATCGCTGTCAGGCAGAAACCTTATATCTCCATATTTAAACTTTTGTGTGTTTTTTTTGTAAATTGATGTCCTATTTCGTTGTACAACAGTGTCACTAGCGAAAATAGCTGATCTTGTTGCAGTGCGACATGTTGTGGGCTTGTAGATTGGCTATTTCCCCAAAATCGGAGGGTTTTCTCTCTAGGTCGTCCTCAGACGAGCCCTCCATCGCCGCTTCCAGTCATCCCGGTTCTCCATACATCTGGCCAGTTCATTCATTGGTACTTTGTGCTCCTGCAGCATTCTTGAGTACATCCACGTATGTTAGCATGGGACGTCCTCGTGACCGATGCCCGTGTGTTGGTTCCCACCACAGCACCAATTTGCTGGCTGGCAGCTCTTGATGCCTTTGGCAGTGTCCTGCTAGTCTCATTCTCCTGGCTGCAATTTTCTCGCTCACCCTTGGTATTCCCTCGTACAGTTTACAGTTTAGGCATTTAGCAGACGCTCTTAATCCAGAGCGACTTACAGTAAGCAAGGACACAAGATAGATATAGGATCAGGATCCTGTTGGTTACATGTACACTCTACATTTTATAAAACATGTAACCAATCAAAAGTATTAATAAGAGCTTGTGACTAAATAATAACTACATTGGATCCATTGGATCACAGATTCATTTTTACATTTCCTGAAAAGTAACCATTTTCGACATACAAGGTTTCCATCCAACAGCGACGATATACTGTACTGCAGCCTACTGTTTTACGTATGTGCACAGTAAACATACCTATATAATCTTTAATAAGTTATGGGGGACATCTTACTCCTAAGTCCTATGTTATTGTTAACATATGGCAATATTCATGGCACATAAATAATACCTATTACATTTAAAACAACAACATGTTTCTCTTGGCTCCCACAGGAGTGATTTATACTGCAGGCATCCTGGACTGTGAGACCAAAGACTCTTATTGGCTAACAATTTATGCCACAGACAGAGGCGTTATCCCACTCTCGGCTTCCATTGATGTCTTCATTCAGGTACAGTATGTGCATTATAATCCAATCCAATCCTATTGAAATGTATTTATTAGGCACATTTAAAAACAAGTGCTGTATAATCCAAAATAATAAGAACCATAAAATAACAGTACAACACAGTAGAAACACCACAACAGTGTGATTTGAAGCTACTGAGGACACCTCAGGTCCCATGTACCTTGTGCTCATTTAAGCATACACATACTCTGTACTGCCTCCCAGTAATTCGGTTTCACACTGGATCCGTTTTCATTGAAAACGTTTCCCAGTTCGAATGCTGGCCTCAGTGGCCTGCATTCACATTGGCCAAGATCCAATCGCGCCAGAGAACACATGCATATATACCCCCGATCCTATAGGTGGCGGCATGCACATAGTGTTTCTTCTGTGGACACAGACGTCATCAACTATGCGACAATGTTTGTGCTGGGCTCGCATTAATATAGGGTTTCAAAACCTGGTGAAACGCTTGTGTGCATTAGCGCAAGATGAGGATACAGGAAACATTCAGTCTAAATGTACAGTTTACTAACCTTCACAACTACTACTACTTTTGCATTTGAAACTTTAAATTTCTCTAAATATTATAAACTTTCACGACAGCTTAAGTACAAAATGAAAAGGCAACTATAGTAGCCTACAGTGAAGTCGGACTGAATTATATATATATATATATATATATATATATATATATATATATATATATATATGCGCCCTGTGCTCTTCTTTTTCTCTATGAAGAAAAGTACAAGTACAGTTGACACAAACGCATTCCGCAACGCTGCCTGTCTGTTGTTTAATCTCATCCTCTGGACTGCAAAGCCATAGCTGGTCATGTAGGAAGGTGTGCGATAGGTTCGCGCTTGCCATAGTCTCTAAAGTAATAATAATAATAAGAGAAAGTTCACTTTTGGTTATTTTAAAAGAGTCTCCTTATTTTATGTATTAATTTATTAGCCCTACATGGGAGAAACGTTAACTTTAGAGCTTTGGTTATAATTTAAAAAGACTAGAGCAGTTTATGTGCAGACTCACCTTTTTATTTTTATTTATTTATGATTTGTGGGTCCAGCACTGTGTGTAAAAAAGAACTGTGGGGACGTGCATCTCCTGCCTTTGTTCATATTTAAAATAAAAATTATATTTTCCAATGCAAGATCAGTGTGGTTATCTGCTCTATATTGTAATATCAAAAATAGTGGATCAACAAGCTCAATGTGTCGCATTGCACCGCATTTTCAGCTTGTAGCTTGGCTATTTTTGCTACTTTTGTGTGACACTGTATGACAGGGCATTCATTTATGATGAAAAAGCATTAAAAGTTGCAATATGGGATACAGGGTTTCTTCCTAACAGCAAAGATATGTAGTAGAGATCCAATTTAAATATCCGCACCAACCGTTTCTCCCGTATGTCAAAATATTATTATTTTCTGGTATTCCCCGTTAGTTTTAGTAGGCTATTAGTTGTGCGATGCGATCACAAAATGCATTGATTTAGCCTATGGAATGTCGGTGTGTCTTTTTTCTTTTTTTCAAACCGGTGCTGCGCTGACAGACGGCATCCAACATACAGGCGTCCAACACATGCGGCATCCAACGGATGGATGCCGCAACGGTTGGATTCCAGCCTACAGAGAGCACTGCTCTGCTGTGCTACTGCTTGGTGTGGATATGTTACGGCCATGGTTGAACCCCTGTGGATTGATCTGCGACGTGTTTTTGTTGGCTGTTTTTGTCGAGTTTATATACCGTCACCTATTCCAAATAGCGGGCCACTTCCGTCTAACTGTACGCTTGCTTTCACATTGCAGCTACCGTACCCGAAAACGCATGATCCGGATCCGAAACTGCCTCCCGAGGTGGTTTCGGGAACGGAACGGTTACCCGTTTCGCGGGTCGATTCGCTACATTCACACTAGCCAAGCGGTCTGGAGTGCGCACCCGGGACCTGAGTGTGAAACAGTCACAGTTGAATCCTCATGTAGACTCCTAAGGAAGTGGAAAAAAGCAAGGACAAAAATTGGTCATGTTGTTAATGCCATGCTCGGTTTGAAGCACGGTTCAAAACATTTTGGTTATCCTAAAATTAAAGTGTGGAGAATGTTAAATAGCCTCATTTAACCATGCACATACTCTGACTCTGAGTAATTGACAGCAAAGCTTAGTCACAGTTGTGTACTCGTTGTAGTGATACATTAACCACTTGATGTTGGATTTCACCCGTTTACAACCTTATCTTCAATATTTTGTCCTCACTATTGCTCATTATAAGATGGCACCAATTCTGTCTACTTGCTCTGTCTCAGAGATCGTCTGTAGACAGTTCAGAAACCTGCCCACGAATTACTTCATCGAAGGGGATTCCAAGCTAATTGAAACGGCATCCTTTCTCGTAATGGAAAGATAATACATTGAAATTGAATCCATTGTCCTTGCATTAATAAGAAATGTTTAATTACGTTTGAAATCTTGTTTGAAATCTTGGAAAACTGCCGTGGCATGGACGTTGCCACCGTGGAGAAACGGACTGAGAACTTTGTACAGTAAATGACCGATGTTGCTCTATTATGGGATCCCTCTCTTTTGGACTGAATAGCCCGTAGCATAATGTGTGTTCAAAACATCTGAAATGTATTCATTTTATTGTACTGTAGTGCCCAAGATGACCTGCTTGTTCTAAGATAAATATGATAAAAATGATGTATATTTAGAATTAAATAAAACACAAACTTCATCCCTATCGATGATGTCACTGGTAGGCAGGTTTCTGAACTTTCCATACCCGACCCCTAAGACGCAGAGGAGACATAAATGGTACCATCTCATAATGAACATTAGTGAGGATGAATTATATGAAGACAAGGTTGAAAATGGATGAACTTCTTTTTTACAGTTTGGCTCAGCACCAACATAGGGGGATGTGCATGAAACTGACAAGTGTTTCAGTTAAACTGACCCAAATATTATGGTTATTTCAAAACAAGTAGAGAAGTAGTCGACCATGCAGGTAGTAATAAGATCTTACTATGCTATTGTATTCACAGAGGAATGCTCTGTTTTTCCTTTAGCTGAAAATAAATACACAGTATTTTATTCTAATGGATAGGGAAACATTTCATCCCTCCCTGCCATCTGGTAGCACATTGCAACAATAATAACAGCTGGGTTTGAATAGCACTTTTCTTAATGACTCAGAATTCTGTAAAATGAAAACAATAAAACACAAGCAATCAGCCATGACATGTTATAATAAAGCCCCCCCGGCAGACTCCGCACACCTCACAAACAATGTTCAACTCCAATCAAATAAATTAACAATGATGTCCAGTATATTAAGAAAAGGAAGAAAAAACAAACAACAACAAAAAACACAATTTAATACAGAGTTATAGAGTAAAGCTCTAGCGCTTTTTGGTTCTCAAAAGTTTTTAAAGTGTCAACACAACATGCAAAGTTGACTCTTTTTATTTCCTCAGGCAGTTTTTCCCCCAAAAGTTCTGTTCAGCGATGTACCCACTCAGTATGGGGGTGTACAGTATGTGGGTATCAAATCACTTTATTTGTCAGCTCAAATAATACAAATGCACTTCTGGTTGAAAAACAAGCTCAGGCATGACATTGAGTTTTATAAGAAATTCCCTTTTTTTCTTTTCTTTTTTCTGTTAATTCCAAACAGAACCAACTTAGTATCTAAACTGGTTAGAAAAAAAAGAAAAGGTTTATACCTTTCTTTTGTTTACATTTAAGCTACACTATGTAACTTTCATGTCCTACCAGGACATTGAACCTGGGTCTCCCACTGAAATGTTTACCAATGAGTCAATAGAATACACCTATTTGCCCAGGGGAAATATTGCATTTTGCACCTTCCGGCAGTACCACTTGTCAACCAGTAGTGGTCAAACCAGAGCACAGGATCTAAAGTCAACCATTTTTCAAAAGAAATTAATCAAATCAAAGGAATTTTATGAATATCTTTTTTAAGAAGTAGTGAAAATAGCAAATCATTGCATCGTAAAGTGTTGTGAGCTTGTAATCGATTATATATATATTTTTTATTTTGCAGGATTCAACTTTTTTCTTTATATTTTTTTAATAATTGCGAAAATAGCAGATCTACAAGCTCACAATGTGTCACGATGCAACACATTGTGAGCTTGTAGATTTTTGCAATGTTTGCAAGACACCATTGTACGACAAGGTATAAAATACATCTTAACTCTTTCACTGCCAAGAGTATTTTCATAAAGTACTCCCCCAGTGCCAGCAATTTGCGCTTTTTTAAATTTTGTAATTTTGTAATTTTTCATTCAAATAAATTATCTGATTGGGTTTTTAAACCCATAATACAGTTCTACCAGTAGAGAGCAACAAATCGACACATTGATGACCTCGCTGGCTCACTCGCCCCCTCCCAAACAGGCTCACGTCACATCCGGTCATAACCGGATGTTGACATTTTCGACAATCGTTGATCGGGCTAAATTACGATGTGATACACGACTACGATGACTGATCGTCACCCAGACCAAAGAGAGTAGAAGTAGACCTCTCCGTTCGTTTTTTATACCGTGTGAAAAACCGTGACTTTCCCTATTCTGGACGAAAATGACCGCAGGAAAAAAATTAGAACCGGAAACGGAATCTGCGTCATGAAACCGGAACCCAATGAGTCTGAAGGAGTCAGGAAGCGAAAGTGATCATGAAAAATAAACAGAATAGCGCGACCACAGTCAAAAGTAAAAACTCGGGATTTCTCGTGCTGGCAGGGAGGGTACTCGGGAAAAACTCGGGATATCTCGGGGCGTGGCACTGAGAGAGTTAAGTGTTTAATCAGACTAATTGATAGTCATTTATAAAAACAATCTATTCGACTTTTTCATGTTGATTCGTTGATATATGTTTAAAAACATATATCCCAAAAACGTGTTTCTCCATTATTTGATTAATTGAAAAAGTAATTGATAGAATAATCGCCACGAAGACAATCGATAGTCGCAGCCCTATACCTGTCTCTTTATCTCTCTCTTTCTTCTGATTTCTTTCACTCACTCTTTCATTCTCTCTCTCTTTCTCTCTTCGTCCTCTAGGTGGAGGATGTCAATGACAATGCTCCCCTGACCTCTGACCCTATCTACCACCCTGTCGTCATGGAGAACTCCCCGAAAGACGTGTCCGTCATCCGTATCCAAGCGCAGGATCCTGACCTCACCGCCACACCAAGCCGCCTCAGCTACCGCATCACCGCTGGAAACCCACAGAACTTCTTCTCTATCAACGCCAAAACAGGTGAGACAGACAGACAGATAGACAGACAAACAGACAGACAGACAGACAGACAGACAGACAGACAGACAGACAGACAGACAGACAGACAGACAGACAGACAGACAGACAGACAGACAGACAGGCAGGCAGGCAGACAGACAGACAGACAGACAGACAGACAGACAGACAGACAGACAGACAGACAGACAGACAGACAGACAGACAGACAGACAGACAGACAGACAGACAGACAGACAGACAGACAGACAGACAGACAGACAGACAGACGACCTGAAATAATTCTTGAACTCGTTACTTATGAAATAGTAAATACTCTCTGTCAGCAACATTAAGCTTAATTTATACTCTATCGCACCAGGACGTAGCTTGCCAAAGAGAACAGCTTGTACATCTGTTCTTTTTCGCAAGCGACTCCGTTGTACTATGGAGGAGGCTTCAGCAGTCAGGACTTCAGTCGCACTGCCTAATAAGCAATGAAATCAACTAAACCGTTTCTCTGATTGTTTAGGTGACTCTGATGAATGGTTTCATTATGTGCTCCGTAGAGCGAATGCTTTCCATGCATTGTGAGACATTTTGGTGGACGAACTGTAAATTCTATGGGCTTTTAACAGCCACACTGCACAAGATGGACAATTGGACATTCAGGACAACGTTGAGCCACTGCCCACTGAGCATATCCATTTCTATAGGGCCTTTCTCTAAAGCGCTTTACAATGAGCATTACATTCACCCATTCACACACACATTCACACACGGACAGTGTGCAAGCATGCAAGGCACTAACCTGCTCTCCGGGAGGGGATTCAAAGTCTTGCTCAAGGACACTTCTATACTACTTGAACCAGAAATCTTTTCTATTTGTTTCCAGAATTACCTTCTGAGCCACTGTGCCCCAATCTGCCATTACAATCAGTAGAGGTTGAAAGCTAACTCAACAACACTACAGTATCTGTAAGTCCGCTGAGAGAGCATCACAAAATTTGTTCTGTACTAGAACATTTGTTCAATTAATCACATTAAATATGAATTTAATTGGTGTCCAAACATACATTCTTTGGCCATTTCTGCACATTTTGAACTCTCTCTTTTGCTGTCAGTGATATTACACTGGTGGCCCGTGGGCCAAATCCGGCCCCTGCAGAGCTATTTTGTGACCCATGTTCCAATATAAAATTAAATGCAAAGAATTTTTACTAGATGGTTGGTTGTACAGGATGACCATTTAGAATTTTGGTTAAGCAACCATTAACAGATAAGAATAAAATAGAAACTATTCAGAATGTTAGTAACTCACTCAGGGTCCCAAATTAACACCTATAGTACCAGTACTGCAAAGAAATTATTCTCATGCATCCATTAACTTGTATGTGTTAGTTTTGTGTGGATTTTTCCATCTTCTCCATTTTCATCCACTTCAAACACACCATAAGAGCTTGTGCTATTATCACCGGGTGCTCAAAACTAAATGGAAAAACCTCATTCATACGAACATGTAAACACTTCACCTTGCCACTTGCCAGCCTGCCTCTAATACTTTTCACACAAAGACGCTTCCATGCCAGGGACCCGTGCACAGAACACACTGAAATATCTACTTCCTATTTTCTTAATATCAAAATCTAAGCCTGTGCACCAAGGACCGACAAAGACATTTTCCTATCAAACATCAAAATGCATGAATGCAGTATGAAGCAGGCCCTAAAAAGTTACCATAATGGACATAATGTCCCTCATTTATCAACGCGGTGTAGACCAAATAATGGGCGTACGGCGAGATCACCGCAACTTTCGGCATTTGTCAATATATCCTGACTTTGTCTTTAGCGTACAGCCCGCTCAGATCTCACGTTTCTCACTGTTTGTTCCATTGTAGACATGCGGAGCAGCATTGTCTGACCGTCTGACAGGCATCTGAACATATGTATCCACTCCAAAATCTATATCTAACAGACTAATAAATAATAACTAAGAAACTATAACTAAGAAATTTAACATTTTATAAACTAATTTAAACAAACCGTTTTAACAGTCATTCAGATAAGATTGCAGATCTGGCTGCATTGGCTATTTGAAAATAGCAGATCTACAAGCTCACAACGCACCACATTGCGACACGTTGTGAGCTTGTACTGTAGATCTGCTATTTTCAAAATATACGAGCACTTATGCAAGAGCATTTTCGGGAGTCGCGACTGCCGCGGCCACGCCGCTCTAATCTTCTCATGGACAGTGAGGTCTCCCAGCGTGTCCTATGGAACCTGGGTTGAGGATATAAACCCGACGCTCCAAACCTTTGCCTCTCCAGGCTATCTCTCATTAATGTGGCAGCACAGGACTGCAGCCCGCCCGAGTCTCACGGAATGACTGCTTTATTTTAGTGTAACCCTGCTCGGTATGGGTTAAATAATTGAATATACAAACGTATTCTATTGATGGCGATGAGATGTCATAATCTGTCATTCATTTAGGCTACTAGCCTACTTGACAAAGATTGTACCGTTACGGAATACACGAAAGACACAGTTGGGTTTGCAAGTACTGTAGGTGTGTGTGTGCGTGCGTGCGTGCGTGCGTGCGTGCGTGCGTGCGTGCGTGCGTGCGTGCGTGCGTGCGTGCGTGCGTGCGTGCGTGCGCACGTGTGTGTGACTTGACAGGCAGTGAGGTGGGCCGGGGAAACTCTTCTCCATGCTATTATTTGGTCGTATTCCGGTTCTTCATGTTGTAATATCGGGGCGTTACGAGAATATTTAAGGGCGTGTTATTTAAATGACGCTCGGTTTCAGCCGTCAGATTTATCAAAGCTCCGACCAAATGTACGCTAGGATTGGCTGTATAGGATCCTTTGATAAATGCCACTTGGACGTTGGCTTACGGCCAGATTTAAGGCAAAAAATATGCTGTTTTTACTCTCCATTAAAAAATGGAGAGTAAAATGGGGAAATGAGGGACCTATAGCACACAACAAATGGTGTTGTTGTCACGGTCTTGTGGCCCCTGACTTCAAGTCATTTTACAATTGTGGCCCCCTGCCTAATCTAGTTGAATATCCCTTCTGTACAGTATGGTTACTGTTCTCTTGACAGTGAGTAAAACACAGGCTAGGCTGAAGGGTGAATAGGAGCGTATTGATTTATTCAGACCTACACGGACACATTCAAAATGCAGATGAAAAGTCACACACACAAAACCTTAGCTTTTTTAACCTGTGTGCACTGCTAAGACAGCAGAAACTGTAAATGTATTGGTGCACATTTCATGTGTGTGTGAGAGTGATAAAGAGATGCTCATAGTGTGTGTGTGTGTGTGTGTGTGTGTGTGTGTGTGTGTGTGTGTGTGTGTGTGTGTGTGTGTGTGTGTGTGTGTGTGTGTGTGTGTGTGTGTGTGTGTGTGTGTGTGTGTGTGAGACAGAGTGTATGTAATTGATTGCAGCAGTGTGTGGACAGCGATGACAGCTCTACATTAATGAGTGTAGATAAAGGTGATATGTCCCCACATATGACAGATTTATGTGTGCACTGCAGTCAGGCCCGCGTGTGTGTGTGCGTCCGTGTGTGCGTCCGTGTGTGTGCGTCCGTGTGTGTGTATGTGCATGCTTGCGTGCTTGCGCAATCGTGCCGGTGTGTGTCTGTGCGCGTGTGTGTGTGTGTGTGTGTGTGTGTGTGTGTGTGTGTGTGTGTGTGTGTGTGTGTGTGTGTGTGTGTGTGTGTGTGTGTGTGTGTGTGTGTGAGAGAGAGTGTGAGTGTCAAATGGGAGCATTTCTAGCCACCTGAGCCCTGCTCGGCTTTCTGTCTCTGTCAAACAATGAAAAAAAATTATGTATAAGTGAGCCAAAAACCTACAGTATTGTTATCTGTTCCTTATTAAGTCGATTCCAGAGAGCTCCTGTCCACAAAGATTGATGACCATCTTCACGCTGTGAAAAATGGCCTTTCAGTCCACAAGTGAATAATTAGTTTCCATTGTCTGCAGCAGTTGCTGGTCTTCATGGATATTTATGTCCTCTCCAGCCTTACTACACTGTACAATCCTGAGTGTTAATTTAACTCTGAGAACCCTTACAGGTTTGTACACTCTCGGAGATACAAATGGATAAATTAACACTAATTATTTTACTGCACGTACTAGTCTGCTAACCACATGTGCATTGTAGGGTTTTCAAGTATGATTTTTTTTTAAAACCTTTAGGTTCTGTGAGCTTCAGGACGTGTCGTTGACCTCACACCTTCGTATATGTTTGTAGTATTGTCACGAACAGAATACATTTTTGGAGGGTTGATGCAATCGATATGAATCTTGGAGCAAAATAAAAGTTGCATGTTGTAAAAAAAAAAGAAAGAAAAAGAAAGTAAGGAAAAAGAAGAAAAGTTGGTTAGTTCTTAAGTATGGTAAAGTTTAAAAATAAAAATCCCTGAAGCATGTCTGACTGGTGGATGGTTACTCTTTCTGCTGGACGTTTTCTCTGTGCTAGCTGTAGCAGCATACCCAACCCTCTGCCTCTCTGTGGAAGTGTGTGCATTATTATGTTACTTTCACTTTGCTTGCAGGTCTTTCCTCTATGAGTTATAAGGACCACCGTGAATGATGATGAATAAAATAATCTCTTGCTAATGGCTGGGGAACTGACTGAATTTGTCAGTTTGAAACCTTGTTGTTACCCCTTTGATGGGTTGATTGCCTGTGGTTGCGCTATGAATTTGTAGATCTGCTATTTTTGGAAAATGTGTGCAAATCTTTGAATATTAATATATTTTTTAATATTTTAACTCAAATCTTTGCTTCTAGGGGTACCTGGAACTAAATATTTTGAGATGGGTGCGTCCGTGGCCAAATACATGTAATTTTGGGAGGTCTTTGACATGAAAAAGTTTGAGCACCATTGATATAGCAACATATGTTTTTCTGAAAACTGTTAGGATTTAGAAGACATTTTTAGAATCAGCCTCAAGTCTTAATGGGTTAAGTAAGACAGTAGGCATTTATATATAAATGTGTTTATAGCTTGTGTCATATGTGACATGCAGTAGCTTGTGCACACAAACACTTGTGCTACCATTTACCAGGTTGGTGTGTTGTGGTTTTTAATGTAGACTATTAGTAGGCTCTTATTTTATTACTGTGGTATCGCTTATTAATGTTTGATTCTCGCATGTGTGTTGCGTTTGGACTTTAATTGGGGCTCTTGCCACTTTGTGTGATATTGATGCATAGTAGGCCTATGGATATGGAATCAGTAAAAATCGATTAAGTCACTTGTCAAGACAGGTGGACCTAGCTATGTTTAATTTGTTTCAACTGAAACAGGTATGGAACAGGCCTTGCCTCGCTGATGAATTGAGGCTCTCTGACCCTTACGCTGTCCATGGTGCTGAACAGCGCATGTCAGAGCAAAGGTGAATTATTGATTTACACATTGTGTAGGGTACTGAACCTACTGTTGAAGGGTTAGAATGAATTTGAAAGGTAAGATGTCTGGCGTTTTACAGTTAAAGTTTAACTTTAAAAACCTCTAATGTTTTTAAAGTTAAAGCTGGTAAAAGTATAAAATATTTATTTTTTAACAATTTAGATTTAAGCTCACACCGCGTTGTGCTGCGAAGCATTATGAGCTTGTAGATCGGCTATTTTCAAAATCATTTAGTGGTTAAGTGCTTCAGTAGTGGTTAAGTGGGTCAGTAAAGGGAAGTATTGTCCAGTAGATGTGGTGTGGATTATTGACTGTTGTCAGAGTGGTTAGTAGGGGAGTTTGTGCTGAACAAGCCCCCCCCCCCAGTTCTCTCCTAAAGCCTGTGACCACTGCTCCACATTTGCTCCTAATTTGTTTAATTGAAGTTAGCCTGCGTAGCTAGCTCAAGGTCACACACTCTGTGTGTGTGTGTGTGTGTGTGTGTGTGTGTGTGTGTGTGTGTGTGTGTGTGTGTGTGTGTGAGAGTGTATGTATGCATGCGTGCGTGCGTACGTGTGTGCGTGTGTATTTAACTGCAGTCTAGCTATTTGCTGGTGGCTGCACAGACATTTTAAGCAGCTGCAATAATCCCGTATCGGTCTCACAGAGACGCAACGCTTCACTGCACTGAAACAATCGCTCACGCCACAGACGCTTGTTCTGTTTAATTGTCCTACATCCAAATTTGCACCACTTGAAATATACAATGAGCAGAGATCAATGTTACATAGATTGTATATCTGTACATGTTTTTTATGCAGTATATATTACACAGTAAACCTAACTCTGAGAGCGTAAAAATCTTACATGGTACCATATAATATGGACCCTTTTCAAAACGGCCATTTTAACAGGTAAACAGCTGAAGGGTATTAAGGCTAACAATGTAGGATTCAAATGTAGTGTTTATTCATACACCTGTACACTCCCATTGACTAAAGTGCATTCCATCAAACCTTTGGCTTCAGTTTGCCTTCCGGTGCCTGACCTTTCCTTCTTTGTACAGTAGCTTTGCAAAAAGGTCTAATATCCTAGAGTTTTACAAAACTGTGTCACACAGTTTTGTGTCAATAATACAGGGCGTATTGAGAAGGGGTGTTTGCAGACCTGGAATACAGGCAAATCTATGGCCCAGACAGTTTCACGACCCTGCTGACGTTACAGGGACACGGAGCATGCATTTTGTTTGACATTTTTTAAATTTTAAAATTGCTATTTGAAAACCCATTCCATCCACCATAACTTGTTAACTCAGACATCACACTTGTCGCTGTGCGAGGCGACAAGTGTTGCACAGTACGGGCACTCACTTGCCTATAGCAGCTCGCTTGGGTGTACCTCACAGGCCTCAAAGCCTCACTGTTGGTACACCTACTGTACCTTGTTTTAGATTATTCGATTTATATTTCAATTCATAAAACCATCTCAATTTAACATTTACACGTAAGACTAACCACTCAGTCAACCTCTATAGACAGGGTTATTAATGTTTAAATATGGTCATTTCTGGTGTGGGTCATGAAACTACCTGGGCCGTGAAACTGTCTAGGCTATAGATCTGAATGCTCGAGGTCTCCAGACGCTCTAGGGCTAATTGACCAATTATGTCTTGTGGTTACAGAGGCTTTCCCTTAAGCTAAAGGTCACAGGTTTGAACACTGCAGTTGCAAAACAATTGCTGGAAATGTGTCCTTGAACAAGAAACCCTGAATCCCTATCCTGTTCACTTATTGTAAGAAAGTAGTCCTATGCATGTTTATTGTCTATTACACATGGAAAATAAAAAGAAAGTTTTTTTTTTTTAAAGAAGAAAGAAAGTAGTTGAGAAAACTGTCTTCCTGTCTGTCTGCCTGTCAGACTGCATACATTTTTCCTCCTAGTGTTGACTTTGACAATAGTCACTAGTTAGCCAGTAGCATTTCATAGAAACATCATGTTATTATAGCATCACGATAAACTCGACTGTGTCCGTCCGATGTGGCAAGATCAACTCAAGCCTCCAAGCAAGCTGAAGATGATGGGCAATGTTGATGATAATTGGAAATCATTTAAGACATAGCTAGTGTTAGATAAAAGTCTAGAATTTTTGCCCCCGCAAAAAAAAGGGACAGCACTGTTGTGGCATATGTTATGTTGTGAGTTTGTTCAAAGCTCTAGTGTTTTTGGTGCCTGTATCTCAAACCTTATTGAAGTGTTTCATGTTCTGTTGTAGGCTCTGGTCGATAAAACCAGACAAAATCAACCGTGTGGCGAAATGTTTTAATCTCTATGGTTAAGAAAATAATGTTGAAGGTTAATTAGGAAAGGGTTGAGTTTAGGGGTTATGTTTAGGGTTAGGGTGAGGGATCAAGTGAACAGGGAATAGTGCACAGGAGCAGATCAGAGAGAGAGAGAGGCTGTCTGTGATCTCCAATGCAGGCTGCTGGCATTTCTCACACTAGTCAAGCATCATGGTCTGGTTTAGATCAAAGCTGGTATTGACAGTCTGCCTGACAGTGTGTCCTCACTGTCCTGATACCGGGTTAACAATGACCCGCAGCTATACAGGTCCAAAAGACTGTGTGCCAAATGTCACAGTGTCTGTCAGGACTGCAGGCAATACTTTTCAACTAACAACTAATACTGTAGCCTATTAGTGTGTGTACGTATGAGCACGCAGATGGATGCAGTCATGGACAAACAACTCTCTTTTCTCAACTCACTCACACACACACACACACACACACACACACACACACACACACACACACACACACACACACACACACACACACACACACACACACACACACACACACACACACACACACACACACACACACAGAGAGAGAGAGCGCAGAGTGACACAACCCACTGCTTCTGTTGGCCAGTCTTTGAAACCTGTGTCTGCTTAATAGTCTGGTGTGCGGTCAAGTTGCCAGCTGTGGTGGTGTTCACCCAGATCTGATCAGATTAAGCCGGGATCATGCCAGTGACTCCCCTCCAGGGGATCTATAGTACAAAGAGACTAACCAGTGACAATTCTCCTCACTTACATTTACAGTATAGTGTTATTTGTTTAATAAGGCTAATATTGTAAAACAGAGTCCGATCCGTGTTCTGGGAAGGACATGTGGCCATGCAGGAATATCCTACAATTTGTCATTTTCAAACCCGTGCTTAACCCATTTAGACCTGGTATACCAATACGTAACTATATGTAACCTTTCAATCAGGGAACCCCTTTTGGTGTAGTTGTTGCTGTATACAGTATATATAGCAACATCAAGTTTTGTAAGGCTAATATCGTAAAACAGAGTCCTCTGTGTTCTGGGGGTGGGGGGGCATACAGGAATATCCTACAATACATCATTTCCAAAAGCTTTTAAAGCATTGCTTAAGCTAAAACTGCATCCGACCCAACCCGCTTCAAATAAATTCTACCCGAACTGCATGAAATATAATCAGTCTACTGTATCTGTATATATGTTATATAAAAAAAATGTGTGTGCAATTTGAAATTTAATTTAGGTAACCCAAAAGCAATCAAACAAAAGTTCAAAACAGTTTGAGTTGAACTACAGCAGATTGATAGCAGTATAAGTTACATTGACGCAAACTTTCTGCGTTTATAAATCTACCCTGAACATCTGAAATAATGTGCTTGTGCTTTACCACAACACAACTCACTCTGAGTCTGGTTACAACATTATGTCAAACATTAACATTGGCATCTGGTTGGCAAAGGGGTAAAGTTGCTGCCCACCACCATGGAGATTGGGGTTCGAATCCTCCGCGGTGTCTCCGGCTTGGCTAGGAGATCTCTGTCGCTGCACTAGTCAGTCACTCCTACAGGTTGGTTGGGGAAAGGGGAACGGAACTATAAGGATTAACCTGTTCCTCCACATGTGTTACGCCCTCCTGGTGAACTCCTCACTGTCAGTGTCATAACGACTAAATTCTCACCAAAATATTATCAGATTATTAGGCTACTCCTTTGCATACAATATTTCAGTATCCTGTTTGGCAATATTCAAATGCCTCACATAGCCTTATGCACACACTAGTATGGGGCAAACACACACATAGAATTATAAATATAGATTGATTGATTGATTGATTGAATACTTTATTTAGAAGGTTGCAGAGAAATAGCACACAGAAGTACATTTTGCAATACAAGGTCAACTAAAATGGATCGCTCATGAAAGCCGCAATGGCTTGTTTCAAATGAGATCCTCATGTACTCAATTCATGGAATACAAGCAGGCACAATTGGATTAGAGAGTGAATGCATGGGGTCAAATAATTTTCCCTGGGGTAGTGTGGGGCAGTCAATCTCTAAGGGTGTGGGTAGAGTAAGGGCAATTGCATAGTAAGGGGGCTTTAATGATCATGCACAGTGCTTTAGGTTTCTGTGTAGAAAAAGAATGCCATCCACTGAGTCCTACTGTACATTCCTGAATAACAAATCCAGCACAGGATATGTGACCTTGTCCTCTCTTCTGCACATATAGCTCTGCTGTCCTTTTTTTGCTATCGATTCGATATGCTTCATTAGCGTATAAAGCGCAATACATAAATACTTCTTCCAACGTCAGGGTTCGGACAGGCTTTCTGAACTATAGTTTGGAGAGTCAGGGTATCTGGAGGTGCACGGGTTCCGAGGAAAAGTTCAGAGACCGGCCATCTGAATTTCGGAATAACGTCAATTTATAATTATACAGTATCTATCTAGTTACCTCCCTTTCCGATGAAAGGTTCGGACGTCGGAAGGAGTGTGTATTACACTTTAGTCCCACTCTTGCAGCTATAATGAAGTAGCCTGGCTCCAGCCCCTGAATCGCTAGCCACGCTTGGGGTCTGGTGACGCTGTCGAAGGCGGGGTTTTCTCGGTTGAAAATCTAACCGGCCCAATGGGGATGGGGATGATCCAGTATGAACCAGTATGAACCAATCGCCAAAGAGTCCCATTCTGGCCACGCCCCCATCTCAGAAAACGGCTGCACTGAGAGGGCTTTCAGACTGAATAATGGAGTGAAACGAAATGAAAATTTTGTCAGGCTAATCATGAACAAAAATTTAAGACAGCTTTTGCATGCAGTGGAGCCTTTAACAGGGTTGTTTTCAGTATCTATAATTACCCAATTTTTTCCCCAGACGCCAGACTTGATATTAGATGTTGTATTTTCGATAACGTCACTCCACTTCTCCACTACTCCTCAGGGCCCTGACTGCTAAATGTAAGTGGATATGATTTCAAGTAGAGAGTTCTTGCCTTGGGAGGGCACGTGTGCCTTGTGGGAATAGTCTACATCAATTTAAAAAAGCTTGAATTAGGACCCTCTTGTATTGGCCTTTCTTATTCTTATTCTTTTTTCTTCTTCTATTTAATCATAAAATGTGCCTTCCCATGCATGAAAATGAACAAAACGTTGTACATATGTCCTGTCATATGCCAACTTCCTCGACTGGAATTGTGGGCTAATAGTGGTGACACTACAGCAAGTGTCAAACTGTTATTTTAAAAAAAATCATGATATCACTTTGCAACATTCACCAAAATATCGGCCCAAGAGAGTGATTCTTGAGCTGACAGGAATTATTAAATCCATCACTCTGTTTTTCTCAAAAACTGTAAAATAATAAAACCTGCATCCCTATGTTATAGTATTTCCTCCCACATTTTTTGCTCATTTGTCACCAAACTTTCTACACTGCATCTCCAGACTAACCTTAAACGATCCAGCCAGAAGTAATTATGAAAAATTCGGCCCACAGGGCATAACAGTGTTTTACTGTATACAATACGGCAAACAGCTTCTGGAAAATCTTGTTCATGAAAATAAATTACTATTTATTTTTTCATGTCATGGTAGATGGGTATTTTTTTTATTTTTTTTTAATTGCGTTTATAAAATAAGCTTTGCCATTTAGACCCGTGGTCCATCCGTGGTATATTAATTTCCTGAGAAGGAAGGGTAGTCCGCACACTGTTTCTTAGCTCCCAGTAGAACATTTATTAAATAAGCTTGACAACGTTTCGACCCATGCAGGTCTTCATCAGGTCTAATCATTTCTGACCACACCCGTACTCACACTTGAAATTGTAGGATTTTTTTTTCATCCATTACATATAAACTGTCAGGTGCTGTACTTCTGTACTTCTTACTGCTAGTGGGGGTCTAAAAAAGATCTGCCCCTAGGGGCAGTGTTGCTCTTTACGCCCAGCTGGACCAAAGTGGTTTTAACAGCAATGGCACACTGTGTGCTCATTAGCTAATAATAAATGGATATTTTTTTATTAACAGCTCAGCTCAGTGTCAGACTAATTGTAGGCCGCAGGCCAGGTTTGTTAGAATGCAAATTTGTGAGTGTTAGATTACTTTGTGTCGGTGCGTACGTGTGTGCTCCCAATGCTGAAAGGCACAAATGCTATAGTATTCAGTCACATCTTTCAGTACTTTCTGCCTGCTGTATCCAAACATTCAAAGGTCTTTCAGTGAAATCATGCACTCTGTGATGGAGTGTGTGTGCTTGGTGCTGTTAATATGGTTATAATCAGAGGCCTGATGGTCTAGAGGTTTGGTACTTTGATACCGCTATTGATTTTAACGTATAGGACAGCACAAGTGGTTGAGGGCGGGGGTGGGTGGGGGGCCAGTTAGGGGTTGAGTGTCTTGCTCAGGGACACCTCGACACATTACCAGGGCTGGGCATCAAACCTGGGACCTTCAGCTTCCCAGGTGGGCTCTCTACCCATTCAGCTACGTATGGCCGTCCTAATTGTTGCTGTGTTTGTAGAAGAAACGTTCTTAATATAAGTACACTTTAAGATGAAGATGAAATCTTATAAACATGCATGTTTCGTGAATGATATTGAATGTGTAGACATTGCTGCTCCCCGCTTCTTCTGCAGTAACGCTTTTTGTGCAGTAGCGGTTAAAGGTGTAGGGTGATTTTCTTAGTTTAAGATAGCTCTATATTCTGATAGTACTCATTGCTACACTATAGAGTGTTTGTTCAGTAACAGGAGTCTCCATGTCTCTCCAGCTCTTGATTAAACGGAAAATGCATTTTCAGGTTGGGATACCAATTTTATCCAATCAGGATAGAGAAATCAGTCAGGATACAGATTAAACAACTGAAATGGGAAGTGATTACACAAAGAAATGAACAGATAAAATTGGAACTGGAACACTATAAAAATTAATTGGCTGGAATTTTGTCACCTACTTGAAAATGTATTTTGTTTGTTAAGGGGCTGGAGACGCAGGGAGATCCCTGTTACTTAATAAACACTTTATAGCAATGACTACTATCAGAATATAGTGCTTTAACCTTTTAACAAAAAACCTTTCCTTTTAACACCCCAAAAATACCCTATACCTTTAATCACTGTATCAAACTTTGAAACTCAGGTGATAGTTTGGTTCATATGAAATCTATAATTTTGCAGAATTACCTCAATCAAGGTGGCTTTAGAAAAAGGCTGGCAGTCTTCAAAGTGCTGTGGGATCGATATGCACAATTGTGCACGCCATCCAAACATGCATACCTAAACTCACCAGTAAGTGGCGGTGTGCAATTTGAATTAATAAGCGTGCAAAAGTCAGCAAAAGTCCGGTACAGTGTACTATTAAGCACTGTCTGTACTCAGTACAAACCTCAGTGTGTAAAAACCATGTTGCAGCCTTACATGTTAATATTAGGTGCTCTGTTATATCCAGTCCACCAAATGCAAGATCATGAAACCAGTCAAATTGCTTATGGTTGAGTCCCTTGGCTGTAATCAAATGAACCATTAAGAGTAATATGCAGGCATTGTCCTTTTTCAGGCTTTTGCCACATAATGCTTCTGCATCAGCTCCAGTCAAAGATGCATCAGCACCACAATAGGCTAATTGCCAACAGGCGGCAGGGCGGGCAGGCTGATGGACAGACTGACTGAGCCCTGCTGCTAGCAGGGCATGCAAATGGTAGTAACCAGCTTTTATTATTTGTCTTCAATGTTGTATGCTGCTTTCTTTACAGGGCTGATCACAACGACGGCAAGAAAACTGGATAGAGAACAGCAGGCAGAGCACTTCCTGGAGGTAAAAAAGTCTGTTGCGTCGTTGACACATTTCACGCTGTTGTTATTATTATTTATCTGGTCTCGCCACCTGTCACAGCCCATAGTGAACACAAAGAATGTAGAGGACATCCCTGTCATGCCCTCAAGGCTCTACAAATCATGATGAATGGCCATAGTTTTGGGCTTGGGTTTGAAGGGAGCCCAGAAGGTTTAGGGGGATTTTCTTAAATGTAATAATTTATCATCAGTTATCTCCTTCACTCAGGACGGGAGGCAGGGGAGAGTTGGTGTGTGCTCTGTTTGATAAGCCCAGACACAGGCACCGGGCACACAGATAGCTCTGTGATTACCATTTTGTTTGCAACTTCTGCTCTGCATGCAGATGAACCTGGATAATAATAAGAGATTCGTGACTTTTTGGGGGGGAAACTTTTAACTTCCCCCGCACTCCCTTTTGCTAGATATTGAATTCTGTTGAAGTTAGGAGCCCCGGCCCGTACTACGCCCTTCTGTGATACAGAATAATATAGCTCACTGGGTTCGGGTTATCTACTCAATATTCCAGCTGTGTGCTTGCATTTGTAATACCAATTGACTTGTCTGGCACTTGAAACTATTGCTCCTTGTTCCGAGGCGCAAAGTCAAGACAACAACAAAAAAGTGCCAGGCTTATCATAGTACATTATAAAAATATTGCGTTTTAGTTTAACTCATTGAGTGTCAAAATGGACCCATAGGGGTGCTTTGTAGAAGTAGCGGAAGACGCTTGAGTAGAGCCAGAAAGACAGAAGGGACAGATGAACATTTCTTAACACTATTGTGCACAAATATGCACGTTAAAGCCGTTCCAAAACAGGGATTCGAAAATATCCATATTGCCGCAGTGTCTGCAGCCAACAAGTTAAGTGAATTAACAGTCTAAGATGGATGTGATTTAAACAGCGGTGTCAACATACATATAAACACACACACACACGCACGCGCACACACGCACGAACGGTGCGGTGCCCACGGCTTCTGTTCGCCAGTCTGTGAAGCCTGTCTCTGCATAGTCTGGTGAGCAGTAAGGCTGCCAGCTGTGGTGGCGTTCACTCTGCTCTGGGATGTGATTGATCCTCGATCAAGCCAGAGCCACACTGCCTCCATCGGATCGATAGTACAAAGAGAATCCTGGGAGAGCTCAGCAGCTCCACATGGCTGCCACACATGAGTACTCATGTGTGGGTTTGTGTGTTTCTGTTTCTTGGGTGAATTGAGGTCAGGGGTTTAACCCATTCAATCCGGGAACGCATCTGTGTCATTTTAAGATTTATTTTTGGCTCTTCAAAAATAGCAGATATACAAGCTCGTAGCGCGGCACCGAGAGCTTGTAGATCTGCTATTTTTTTTTAAATCTTGAAAATGTGTGCAAATCTTTGAATATGTCGGTCCGTGGCCAAATACATAATCGTGACCAAATACATATCTAAAAATGTTTTTTAAATCCTAACAGTATGTTGATATATCAGTGGTGCTCCAACTTTTTCATGTCAAGGACCCAAAATGATGTGTTTTGGCCGCCGACCCCAATCTCAAAATATTTTGCTCCAGGGACTTTCCTCAGAAGCAAATATTGGAGTTAAAAATGTTCGCTTAAAAAATATATTAGATATAATAATAATATATAAGATATAATATAAAAGATTTGCAAAAGGTTTCACGATAATAAAAAAAATAGCAGATCTACAAGCTCATATCGCGGGACTCGGTGCCGCTTTATGAGCTTGTATATCTGCTATTTTTGAATAGCCAAAGACATTTTAAAATGACACAGATGCTCTCCTGGTCTTAATGGATTAAGTGACCTGAGATGCAGTTCCTTCTATTTTGAGCACAAGTATTATAGGCTATACAGTGTTTCTGTGATGTTCGAATGTTTTGGCTGTCATGATCATGACATTTTACTTGATGATGAATTGTCATGCAAATAATTGTGACAATTTAATTGTGGTTTTGAACATATCAACAAACAAAAAAACTTTTAGGCTTTGTAATCAAAATATATGGCCAAACCAGGTCATGGTTGTGAGCTTGTAGATCTGCTATTTCCAACATTTTTGATAATATTTGAAAATGTATGAACATTTGTCAACAGATGAATTTATACATATTAACGGAAACGATTGATTCTAACAATTATGCAAAATAATTGGGATTATCTCAAATAATTGGGATTAGGTGATTATATAATAATTGTGACAGGCCTATTTTGTAATACGAGCGACACCACCTAGCTTGAGAGAGAGAAAAAGATAATCTATTCTCGGCTGCAGATGTTTACAAAATGTAATCTTTATATAAAGATTGAAATCTAACAGATCCGTTCCTGCATCTATAGCAGCTGCTGATAGTAACACACTTGTCCTCAATTTACCGTTGACTATATTGCTTTGGGCATACAAGACAAAGGGTTCATATAACTGCTCCTAAACTGCCTTCTTCTGAGGCAGAATAGACCACGCTCCAACTGATGCTCACAAGGGCTTTTTATTTTTACCCAAGAGAGACAGTTTAGGAGCAGTTATGGTGTAAAACGTTTGCGCCTTCTGCACAGAATATCTAGGAGTTGTCAGGTTTGTAATATTTCAGAAACTCTTCACAGGCGAAGAAAGAGCTCCTTCCCTCTTCAGAAACTCAGTAGTACTGATAACATCAATCTTAGCTATAACAGGTGAACTCAATGTTCCTGTGATTGGTGTTACGTGATATCTGCCCATTTAATACAATGACATGACCTGAACATTATGGCACTACAGTAGTCAAAAATAATCAATACAGCGGATCACACAAATATAAACCACATTCAAAATGTAAAAAAATAATAATATATATATATATATATATATATATATATATATATACAACCCCTTTATGGCGACAGCTACAGTTCATTATGCCATGTTGGTTATTAAACAATTAACCACTGTATGTCCTTTCTGTTTATACGTAAACCTGCCTGTTTTTCTGTATCTTTGTCTGTCTGTGTGGTAGCTGGTAGCTACACATGCTTACAAACTCTGTGTGTGTGTGTGTGTGTGTGTGTGTGTGTGTGTGTGTGTGTGTGTGTGTGTGTGTGTGTGTGTGTGTGTGTGTGTGTGTGTGCATGCGTGTGCGTGTGTGCATGCGTGTGCGCGTGCGTGTGTGTGTGTACGCATGCATACATGCGTGTGCATTCGCAGGTGACAGTGATCGATGGACCCGTAACCACGCGGCAGTCCACTGTCTGGGTCATAGTTCACATAGACGACGAGAACGACAACCCCCCCATCTTCCCGGAGACCACCTACCGTGTCAGTCTACCCGAGCGAGACCGCAACGCCAAGCGCGGCGACCCCGTCTACCGCGTGTTCGCATATGACCTTGACCTGGGGGCCAATGGAAACATCACCTATAGCATCGTCGATGGCGATGAGGAGGAGAGGTTTACCATCGACCCCAGGACGGCCATGGTGTCGTCTAGGAAGATGGTGACTGTAGGAATTGTTGATGTCCTCACTGTGAGTTTCACTTCCTGGTTGCATGATTTAAATGTATGTCACACTGCAATAAATTAATGAATGAAAATGTTTTATGAATCAATCAATCAATGTATCTCACAGTTAATACTACCAATATTAGACTATGCTGACATTGTTTATCAAAATACCACAGAAACAAATCTCCATCCTGTCAATGTAATTTACAACAGTATTTGCAGATTTATCTTGAGGTGTCCTTATAGAACCCTCCATTGTGTTATGTATGAGTCGCTTAACTGGTTAACACCCAAATCTAGAAGACACTCTCACTGGCTGCTATTTGTTTTTAAATGCATACACTTTAACTATCCTCACTATCTAAAACAATATTTACATTTACTTTTAAAGAAAGAAAGATACAACCTAAGGCATACAGAGCACCCTTACTTCATTATCCCCACCAAAATCAGTAAAGAAGTTGGTCGACGTGCTTTTAAATATAAAGCCCCCCAGCCAATTGGAACAATTTCCCCAATTCCCTTAGATCTATTAACTCCTTTAATATCTTTAAATCATCTGTCCTTACTCATCTTCAAATAACCTGCTCCTGCTTCTAAATGCCTCTGATTGTTTCTGACTTTTATAATCCGTCCTGTGAATTATAGGGAATACACTGCAATTTAATTTCCAAGCTTCATGTGCATGTTTGTATTCTGTGTATTCGTATGGGTATGTCAATGCATGTTACCGCATGTGCATGTATGTAACGGTCTGTAGTTCTTGCTTTTGTTTTTGCTCATTTAGCTTTACATGGGTACATTAATGCATGAATTCTGTTATTTTGTGGGTGATCAGGTGGGGTGGGAGCAGCCAGTTTCAGGAGAGCTTTTGTTTTTGTTTTGTCAAGTTCTTGTTTATGTATGTATTTGTTGTATGGTTCTGTCTATTGCACTTTCTGTATGTTTGTGATAAGGACCCTCTCGAAAACGAGATGATACATCTCAAGGGGTTATCCTTTCAATAAAGGTACTATATAATCAATTAATAAATAATTGAATTAATTAATTAAATGTTTCAAATGCACTTGTAGTTATGACTGAAAAACTAATCTCTATGAATTCATGTCTAATTAGCCGTAATTAACCAATAAATGAATCCATGATTAAAATTTAAATATTGTATATACTCATACAAGACTCTAGAAGTGTTATATGCTTGTCCTTTTTTAAAATGACAACAGTTCTCAGACTGAATAGAAAAAGAATAATGACTCCTACAAGTGTTTAATTCTATGTGGGATGCGCACTGCTTTTCCTTGGTGCTTATGTGCGCTGCTATAGTGACAGCTGTACCACTTGTTCCAGAGCCGTGAGTCCTGTGACATGAACTTTATCCTATTGGATTTATACGTAGCTATGTATCACTAATCCAATGTTGCTGGCCGCCACAAAATGTGTAAAATTAACGTCAAAACAAGTTCAGGGGGAAACGATCACTTTGTATTCTACATACAATCCCGGTACGTTTCATTTTTGTTGGTAATGCCTTGTCTTTTAAATTAAATAAAAGGCTTTGCTCTTAAAGGGATATTTCACCCTCCTAATACGCGAGGGGGCCATGTTTTTTCAAGAACTTTTTTCATTTATTTTATATAATTTTTTTATCGTATTTAATTTTTTTAATTTTCAAAAAAATATATTAAAAATAAATGAAAAAGTAATCGAAAAAACACGGCCCCCTCGCGTATTAGGAGGGCAGGGTGAGTCACCAGAACCAAGGACGGGTGTTTTTGATGAATCTAACATGTTAAAAATGGAGTTTGAAGTTATAATGGGTTTGTATAGGAAGGGGGCGTGTCTGATAAAATTAATATCAAATATCGAAATAATGAATCAAGCAACTTAAAAACGGTCTGGAGGGCTCACAAAAGCCTGAGCAGAAGATAAAATGACCCAAAGTTTTTTTGAAAGTGAAATATCCCTTTAACCCGTTGCTGATGAAGAGACATCTAGCAAACCACTTGGCAGTGGAAAACATTTCCAGAAAGACACATGACTGTGTAACTTTATTTGGACGCTGTTAACCTTGTAATCTCTGTCTGTAATGAGATGGTGAGACGGCTTCATTCACTGCATTGAAGTACTGCTGACATCAGTTCAGTTGCACCACATAATGCAGTATGATACCCTTGCTCTGTCCAATGCTTAGGTGCACTGCGATATTAATTTGTATAAAGTAGACAAACAGACAGGGAAATAAAAAATACTAGACACCTACTCGGGGACCGTGCAAGTCGATAATAATGTAAATCGGGAAAGATGCCAGTTGGGAATGGATGCCCCATGCAGGTAATGCAATACCCGTTGTACCTGTTGTCAGTTTGAGGTCATCCGCCCGAGTTATGCCCGGGACAGCCAAACAACACACACACACACACACACACGCACACGCACACACACACACATTGTGATTTAATAGATAGACCAGACTATTTGGGAACGATGCAAGTTGGGAATGCATACCCCACCCGGTTATGCAATACCCGTTTAACCCTTTTATGCCTGAATATGGAGATCTCTGTCTGTCCTTGTCCCTTTTGTGCCCATATATGGAACTTGAACTTCTTTCAAACTATCTTTGAACCTTCATTGAAGTTGCTCAAATGTTTGTTTTATAGTGTTGCTCTGTCTTTTTTGTGTTTATAGCAATTCTTCTGTCAAGAAGAATACACATAACACAGGGGTAGCATTTCAGTTGGTCAACACTGAAATACAATACAAATACAATAGAAAATTCAAAACTTATCCTGAATAACATCAGAAAACCCGAAAAATAACAATTTGTGCTGTAATAAACCATTATGGATGCACACCCACAACGGCTTAACGGATCTCGATGAAGTTAAACAGTAAGGAGCTGTTTTGTAACATTTTGTCATCTGTTTCCTCCCAGATTAAGGCAGAGGATGGCGGAGACCCTCCACTGTGGTCCACCGTCAGGCTTCACATCGAGTGGATCCGCAAGCCCATGCCCTCGTCACTGCCCCTACTGTTTGCCCAGAGGTACTACAACTTCTCCGTATCAGAGATGGCCACCGTAGCTCAGCCCGTGGGCGTGGTCTCCATACGGCAGTCCAGCCGTGTGTCCAGTCCAACCACTGTGTGGTTTGACATAATCGGTGAGCGCGTTGCATTGTAGGCTATGTGGTTAAACACAGCCAAATCTTTACAGACTTATAGGCATACATTTTTACACTCCCGGAATTTAATTAACACTCAGGATTTTGCTGTTCTAGTAAGAAAAGAAACGACCTAGGCGAAACAGATATCTGATCATGAAAAGATGTCTGACTTGTTAATTTTTTATTACCCCACACCCAATATTAACCTCTCTCATTATTTCTTCTCGCTATCTTCTTTCCCTTTCTTATGTTATTTTCTCTTTCAATTCTTCTCTCTCTCTCTCTCTCCGAATTTTTTCAACTGTCCCCCTTTTCTGCCCCCCGTCTGTCTCTCATTCTCTCTGTCTGTCTGTGTGTCTGTCACTGTCTTTCCCCCTTCTTTCTCCTTCCCTCCTTCTCTGTACCTCCCTATGTCCCCCTCTCCCTCGCCCCCTGTCTTTCTCATTCTCTCTCTCCCTTTCCTTTCTCTCTCTTTCCTTCTCTCCCTCTTTCCTCCCTCCACCTCTTTCCCTCCCTCTCCCTCTCTATGAAGGGGGAAGACTTGCTAGAGACACGTTCTACATTCCTCAAAATGCATGTGGCAGGAACTGTTCCCTCGACACAGGTGTGGGGAAGCTAACTTTCTTTTTAAAAGTTGCCTTTAAATTGCCAGTTCCCCCATTTGTCAAATCCGTTCGACAGAAATAGACATCCCCGTTGTTTGTTTCCACTCTGTTAGACACAAGCAGCCCTCCCGCCCCACGCATAAGTGACAGCGGGGCGTCAAAATACCGCTCTTTATTTAACAGCCAACAAACAGAGTAATTCTTTTTTAGTTTTGCTTAATGCTGTCCAATAAAATCTCCTCTCAGTCCTAAATTAACTGACCTTCTCTCCTGACAGAGAGAGGGGAAAAAGTCTAAATCCCTTTGCTTTACTCACTCACTACGGTTGAGTGGTCCTGTGAAAAATGCCCAATCAGTATTCATACGCTGAGGAAAACTCCGGTGCCCTGGATATCTCCTCTGAGAGAAGCTGGAATGAGACGAAGGATGGCGCTGAATGCCCAAACACTTCCATCAATGCTCTCCCTCGCACTAATCAAACATTAAGCCCCCTTGACTTTGCTGCCCTGTGGAAAATGGCCCCGCACCCCCGTTTTTTTGATCCCAGAGATGGGTTGTGTTTTGCAGTGATAAGACAGATGTTTATGTGGTTGTTAACAGCTCTCAGGCTGGCAAGTGGCTTTTGGGTGCTAGATTGCATTGCATCTCTCAGTTCATTTCATTTCACGGGCCCTCCAGACACCGGCACCTGGCCAAAACAATTACACAGTAATAACTTAAAGCGCCTGAGAGTATAGCACTCTGAGTGAATACTAAGTGATTGAAACTCCGGGGATCTGTGTGTGTCTGTGTGTGTATGTGGGGGTACGCATGTGTTCGTGTGTGGCCATCTCTTTGTTTGTGTTTGCGTACGTGGCTGTGCACGACACGTGTGTGTTTCTGCGTGTGTGGGGGTGTGTGTGTGTGTGTGTGTGTCTGTGTGACACTAGGGAGCTTCGACATGCAATTTGACCTTCAGATGGGGATGGGGACTATAGTGGTGGCGAGACCATTGGATGCAGAGGTACAGGATTTTTATAACATGACCATACAGGTGACAGACGGATCCAGCTTCGCCACAGCACAGGTACGCACTCTATCCTTCTGTTCCCCTTGTGACAAAGGCACAGGTACAGTACGCACTTTTGATTGGCTGCTTTTGATTGCACAGACAGCCCACAGACACCCATCAATTACTGCAGTGTTTCATTCACTAATTAAGAGGGAATATGTTTTGTATGTCTGAGTAGTCCTTAAGTTGATGAGCATTATGTTGCAGCTGTTGCATGGATCTGTTGGGAAATACCACACTTTGGTTGGGTTGATTGTTTTAGGGCTGTTGCGCCATCTCCTATATACCATCTCTCCATCTCTGTTTGTCTGCTTCTATGTCTCTGTCTCTCTGTCCCTCTGTCTCTCTGTCTCTCTCTCTCTCTCTCGCTCTCTCTCGCTTTAATGCTGTTGTAGCATCTCCTATAACATCTCTCTCTGTCTCTGTTTGTCAGTTTGTCTGTTTCTCTTGCTCTCGCTCTTGTAATGTTCTCTCTGTCTCTCTCTCTGTCTGTCTGTCTGTCTGTCTGTCTGTCTGTCTATTTATCCACCTACGTGTATTTGACGTTCTGCTCCTCTCATTCTCACATTCTCTTGTGCTTTCATGACTTTCTTGTTGCTGTCAGACGTGAAACATGCTCCTGCTGTCTTGGCTGGGTTTTGTTTTAAAAGGAAACCTAATCTCACCAGGAATAACCTGGATAAAGAAATAGTATGTACATGAAAGCACCAGGTGTAGCTGGGGTTATCTGTCCACGCTAGAGGAGTTGAGCAAAATTTCATCCACGTCCATATTACTTCAAAATCAGTAGTTTTCAACTGTTGTCTTTTCCCACAGCTACTCATTTAAAAGTGGACCCGGAAAGCACTTTCTAATGTATATATTTTTCTGACTACAGCAGAACAGGCAGGCTGCTCTGATTTCTTTTTAACATTTTATTTTATGTTATGTTTAGTCCTGCACCAGCGACCTATAGGTGGATTTTAGCCTTGGATCAAGACGATCATAGATGTATTTTATCGAGTGTGACTTTTACTTTCGTATCTATGATAGTCTTGGGCTTTACCCCTCAATTGTCACTGGACATCCATGCGGAAATCCCGTACTTCTCCTTACATGTACAAAAAAACATATAAAGTGCTGACCCTGTAGCCCCGGATGTTAACTCGGCATTCGGAACCTGTGTGCACTGTATTACCCCTTATATTTCAATAGATATGTGTTTTAATCCCATCTCTGTTGGATTCTGTTGGAAGTTCCCTATATTCTTCAATGGGCGGTAGTGACAGGGCGCATCCGGTGAAAGACAGTATTACACTCAATGTAAACAGGAAGTAAACAAGGGGGGGAAAATGGCGCTCAGGCACATGACGGGATTAAAACACATATCTATTGAAAAATACGGACTAATACATTCTACAAAGACTCCGAATGCCGACTTAACATTTGGGGCAACCGGGTAAGTAAGTAAGTAAATTTTATTTATATAGCACTTATCACAGAGATGGCTCACAAAGTGCTTCACATACATAGAGATTAAAAACAAAACAGGGTATTAAAATAAGTAGAGCAGTAAAAGGCCTGTACAATAAACTCAAGTATACAGCAAATAATGATACAACATATACAATCAAGTAACATTTGTAAAAGCTTGTTCAAATAATAGCGTTTTAAGATTGTGTTTAAAAATGTCAACAGAAAGTGCAGTTCTCAAGGCAAATGGAAGAGCATTCCACAGCTTGGCAGCTACAGCCCGAAAGGCTCTGTCACCTTTTGTAACTAGATTAGTGTTGGGCACTATTAAAAGACCCTCTTCAGCAGACCTAAGGGCCCTCCCTGGCACATAACGTGGGACCAGGTCGGTTATGTATTTCGGGGCCTGATCATGCAAAGCTCTGTAGGTGAGCACCAGGACCTTGAAATGGACCCTAAAGTGTACAGGAAGCCAGTGTAATGAGGCCAGGACTGGGGTGATGTGGCACCTTCTGCTGGACCTGGTCAGCAGTCTGGCAGCAGCATTCTGAATTTGCTGGAGGCGGTTCATGTTTGATTTATTTAGGCAGGTGAATAGTGAGTTGCAGTAATCCAATCGTGAGGAGACAAATGCGTGTGTAATCATTTCAAGTTCTGGGAGGGAGACAATTGACCTAAGTTTTGCTATGTTCCTAAGGTGGAAGAAACATGTCCGGGTGACTGATTTGACGTGAGTGTCTAGATGCATCGATTGATCAAAAATAACCCCGAGGTTTCTGATGTTGGGGCGCACTTTGTTTCTGAGGGAACCAAGAGCATCAACCACCTTGGGAACGATAATGTCAGGAGCAACAATAAGCACCTCAGTCTTTGCTTCGTTTAGCTGGAGGAAATTGTTAGACATCCAGGTCTTAATGGCAGACATGCACTCTAATAAAATGTTAAAATTAAAATCAGCAGGGCTCTTTGTATTAAAAGAATAGTACAATTGGACATCATCTGCATAAAAATGGTAGGACATGCCTTTAAAAGTACTGATAATGTGTCCTAGTGGTAGCATATAAAGTGCAAATAAGGTTGGTCCAAGGACTGAGCCCTGGGGGACACCACATGAAAGGGGAACAGAGTCTGACACATGTGGGCCCACAGCAACTGAGAACCGTCTACCTGTCAGGTAGGAGGCAAACCAGTCAAGGGCGGTCCCCGTGACCCCTATCTGATCCCTGAGCCTATCTATTAAAACATTGTGATCGATTGTATCAAAAGCAGCACTCATATCAAGTAGCACCAGGATAGTACATTTTCCTACGTCAGATGACATTAAAAGGTCATTGGTCACTTTAAGAAGAGCTGTCTCAGTGGAATGCATTTGTCTAAAACCAGATTGAAATTTATCTAAAATGTTGTGAGAATTTAAAACTGTTAAAAGTTGGTTAGCAACAATTTTCTCTAATATCTTGGAGATAAATGGAAGCTTAGAAATAGGCCGGTAGTTTGTATGTAGTGCAGGATCTAATCCGTGCTTTTTTAAAAGTGGCGTTACAATGGCCGTCTTAAAATAGGAGGGGACATGGCCTAAAAACAGTGACAGGTTAATAATGTTAAGAATAGAGGGGCCTAAAGAGCTAAAAACATCCTTTAAAAGAGTAGTTGGAATCACATCAACTGGGCTGGAGGACATTTTCATGGTGCTGATAAGCTTGGTTAACTGATGGAGGGAAATGGGTGCAAAGTGGTTCAGGATTGACTGGTGGTTGGGGCCAATATGAGGGGTGGGAGTAGCGGGGGTTATACCTGCCCTGATATTGACAACCTTGTTCACGAAAAAGTTAATGAAGTTATTGCAATCATTGACAGAGAAAACAGGAGGGTCGGGTGTTGGCGGACTGACAATGTTATTGATAGTGTCGAAGAGGACTTTGGGGTTACGTTTACTGGATAAAATGAGTTTAGCAAAAAAGGCAGTTCTCGCAGCTTTAACCATAGAGTTAAAATCAATTAAAAGTGATTTAAGTTGCAAGCGGTGGACCTCAAGTTTAGAGGCCTTCCACCGGCGCTCCATGCTTCTGCATTTGCGACGGAGGCAACGAATATCCTCATTTAGCCAGGGAGTTTTATTTAAAGTGCGAACAGTGCAAGATTTAAAAGGAGCAACAACATCTAAGATTTCTGAGCAGTGTAAGTTAAAGGAGTGTACTAAAATGTCGATATCAATGTCTAAAAATTCTGCATTGACAAGGGAGGATGGTACTAGACTGGTGTCAAAAGCAGCAGAGAACCTTTCAGCTGAGAGGCCATTTAACATGCGTGAGTGCTTTACTCGCGTTCCGGCTACACAATCAGGGTTAAAAGATATGGTAAGCACCATATATTTTGCATTTGTACATGTTCGGAGAAATACGGGATTTACTTAGTCCAAGACGCTCTGGGGGGTGCAGGCCAAGACTATCGTAGATATACAAATTTCAAAATGTATAAGATACATTTATTAGTCTTGATCCAAGGCTAGGTGGATGTGCACAACAATTATTTTTAAATTACAATCCACTAAAAAAAATTCCCACCCTGAACATCCAGAAACACTGATTAGTGTGGTTGCCCATAGGCAGCTATAGCTACAACTTTACATGGTGCTTCAAGCAAGTGTCTAACTTACAGCTTACTAAGTAACTATACATACCATTACATAACATAACATATTGTTGGCTGGGGCTAAATTGCTGGTATTTTGCACTCTATATGCACAAAAAATGTATGCTTTTGTAAATGTACACTAACTGCAGCTCCCCCTTAAAGCCTGCATCACGTTTCACACTCCTGTTACATGTATACATTATCTTGTCAAAATCTAATTTTACTTTGACTTTTGTACTTTTGAAAGTACATTCCTCTCATATGCCATTCCTATTAAAGCAATAATTTTTCACGGTTTCTTCAAAAACTGTATTTGTTCTAGTTTTGGAGTTATGATCATCGGCTTGGTCCTTTGTGCTGACACATACAAAACTCTGGCTAAACTCCACCCCACTTTAAGTTGTGTTCTTATTTCTCCATGATACATGAATTGCCAGAACTCCTTCATTTTCAATACTACATAGACATAATGAACTTTAAAATGTTTGCAATATTCCACCTTTCGCTCATAACCAAATCACTAACGTGATTAACGGTTTTGGAGAAATGAAGGTCAGAAAGACACATTATAATCAAGGAAAACTCAGCTGTTTTTGCTGAGTCATGTTACAACTCAAATCATAAGCCAAGCTGTGCTGTGCATTTTTCAGTGCCTTTCATTCTAGTCTAGCTATCAGTATCCCTATGAGCATAATTGGCCGTGGGAGGGAGGGAGGGAAGGGCTTCGCTGCTCCAGCGATTCTGCCTTGTCAGTGGGGGGTGTTGAACGGTTAAGAGAAGGGTGCAGGTGCTACATCCTCCCGGGTGGGTGCTCCTCTCTGGCAGGTGAGCCAGTAGGGGCAGCAGAGACAAGACTACAGTGACATCATGTGTGGGGAATTGAAGAATTGACACAACCACTACATTTGGAGTAAAAAAGGAGAAAATAACTGGCTACTCTAAATTATATATCTCTGCTGTCAGGCAAAAAACAGCTAACTCCAACATGTTATTTTTTTCAGGAAATGACTAAAACAAAACAAAATGTGGAGTTAGGAGGTTTTGTTCATCATTGATAAGTGCAGCTGAATGGACCTCCAAGCTCACAATGAGGTTGGAGGTCAAAAGGGGGTGGAGCCTTGAGTCAGCAAAACCAGCTAACTCCACCCCCCTTTGGTGGAGTTAGCTGGTTTAGCAGAAAGTTTGAGGATCCAATGGAGTTAGCTGGTTTTGTCAGAAGCGCTTTTTAATACTTTTCATTGGTTCAATCTTTTTTTTTTTACCAACACACAGACGTAAAGGGTGTTCATTAGCACTGATTTATGGAAAAAAAATGCAAAAGCATCAAAATTAGCTGGTTTAAATGAAACGTTGAACTGTGTGTTGTAGAAATATAATAATTGTATTTTCCCTGTGGATTCTTCCTCTCTGTCTGTTTCTCTACCCTCTCAGGTGTTAATCAAGGTCCTGGACAGCAATGACAACCCCCCCGTCTTCTCCCAGCCCGCCTATGATGTCAGCGTCTCAGAGGACGCGCCAGTGGACACGGAGCTCCTGCGTCTGAGGGCTTCAGACATGGACGACCGCGCACGCTTGAGCTTCTCCATCTACGGCAGCGTGGATCCAGCCAGCATGAGGCTGTTCAGAGTCAACCCTGGTACTGGAGCAGTTTACACCACAGACAGACTGGACTATGAGGCCAGGACGCAGCACATCCTCACAGTTATGGTGAGAGATGGACAGGGGGAACGAGAAGTGTGTGTGTGTGTGTGTGTGTGTGTGTGTGTGTGTGTGTGTGTGTGTGTGTGTGTGTGTGTGTGTGTGTGTGTGTGTGTGTGTGTGTGTGTGTGTGTGTGTGTGTGTGTGTGTGTGTGTGTGTGTGTGTGTGTGTGCGAGCGAGCGAGCAGCGTGTGTATAACACACAGTATAAGGCCTGAGCACAGCACAAATTCATTATCCTGGTGAGAGAGAATAGAATGGTGTTCACACACACACACACACAAACAGAAATCTAATCAAATAAAAATGAATTCATACATATATGTCATTATATTAATATATACATAAATGTGTATAATATATATGTATTTTGTGTTTGTGGGTCTTTGTCCACTACACTATGTGTACACGTGAACGTTTTGAGTGCGTGGGAGTGCCTGTGCTTCCCGTCCAGGTTTTTACTCATCTTGGCACCTGCGCTTGGCTCTCCTTTACTTAATTTTCCTAATTCCTCCCGTTTTTCAACCTTTCCTATACCGCCCGTCCATATTCATCTCCCTCCATCTCGCACTATCGCTCACAGGTCAAAGATCAGGAATTTCCATTTAACCGGGACCTGGCTCGCATCCTGGTGGGAGTGGAGGACTCTAACGATAACATCCCATACTTCACTAACACGGTGTACGACGCTGTGGCCTACGAATCCTCCCCAGCAGGCACCTCTGTGCTGCAGGTGACAGCTCTAGATAAAGACAACGGGATCAATGGACTACTCTCCTATGATATAGAAGCAGGTGAGGTCCTGTCCGCAAGGCACCTTCTTTAGCTTACATTGTGCTTAGCTGCTTGAAGAGATGAATAACATATGCTAACTACAAGATGATTTCGACAAACCAAGAGCCGACTGGATGTGTCCATGGACTTTAACCCATTAAAACAGTGTAATTTTATATTTATTTGTCTATTTTTTGAAAAATCGTGAAAATGTGTGCAAATCTTTGAATATATATATATTTTTTAAGGCGATTTTTTAAACTCAAATTGAACCACTGACATAGATACATACTTTTTTTTCAAAAACTGTTAGGATTTAGAAGACATTTGTTGAACCCCCCAGAAGCAAAGATTTGA
This sequence comes from Gymnoscopelus braueri, assembly GCF_963280865.1. NCBI lineage: Eukaryota > Metazoa > Chordata > Actinopteri > Myctophiformes > Myctophidae > Gymnoscopelus > Gymnoscopelus braueri. The sequence continues at coordinate 14,351,939 of NC_137609.1, read as the reverse complement.
GTTACAAATGTTTGCTTTAAAAAATATATATATATTCAAAGATTTGCACACATTTTCACATTTAAAAAAAAATTGCAGATCTACAAGCTCATCGGAGCTTGTATATCTGCTATTTTTGAATATCAATGGTTACAATCTAAAATGACAGATGCTTTTCCCAGTCTTAATGGGTTAAAGCTAGTGGCCTCTCCTGACTGAGAACGGTAATTGCAACTGTAACACCTGGGATTCAAACCTGAGTCTCCCGCATGGGAAACCAAACATCTACCGCTCACACAAGAGGGGATCCCTGCTTGGCCAGGGGAGATATTGGGCTTATGCAGGTAGAGTTACTACCAAACCACTAGGTGTCCTACCCAACACCGGGGTAATAGAGATTTCTTGTAACGCTTCCTATGAAGCCGATCTCTATAATACATTACAAACATACTTATAATGTATTATAATCTGATATAGGCATTATAGTCTGTAGTATTATAATCTGTTATATTACATTATAGTGTGATTATAAGTAAGTATCCTACGACCCCAGGCTGATGATACGTCCCAGGTGCATCCATGTGATGTTTTTTCGTTACATTATAGTGTGATTATAAGTAACTATATTTGGTCATTAAGTTAAGTAATTACATTACTGAAACTCTAAGCAGAAACATTAAATGTTTATGCCTAGAGTAAAATTTGAATTTAATGCTATTATTTCACTTAAACCATTATGTTTATTAAGTGTCACCATATGTATTAATGGGAGAGTAGTGAGAACACCTACAACCACTGCAGATGTGATAGTTATATTGTTTCAACATACTCTAGCATGCAGATTTGTGAAAATAATGTTTTATTCATTAACATCAACTTTCAGCTAAACCATAAGCCAAAGGGCAGGGCAACGTTTTCAAGGAGAAAGAGGTGATCTCTTCACTCCTCCACTGTGGTAGAGTGTCCCTCACAATCACTAGTTACCGCTGTCATGTATTGATCATTGACGTGGTCCTGTGCAGCTCAGTGGGTAGAGTAAAGCTGTAAAACCGCCAGAATTAGGGATTTGTGTCCCACTTCTGCCACCAGCGCTATAAATAGATGAAATCCTGCCGGGAAATCTAGGCACTTAGCAAGTGTTAAAATAAATGTGTCCACCGAATCGATTAAATTACATTGTTTCACGTCTGAACCTCTGTGTGTCCTTCAGGTAACACGGGCAGTGTGTTTGGCATAGATAATGCCACGGGCCTTATCTTCACTTCGAAAGGTCTGGATTTGACCTCAGTGGGTTTTTATGTCCTCACGGTCCGGGTCACAGACAGTGGGTTCCCTCCACTGATGGCCACGGCTTCGGTCCGCATCTCTCTGACACTCTCTGACATCTCCAAGCCCAAGTTTTCCCAGAGGGAGTTCCAAGCTGAGGTAAGGTGATTGATTGTTGGATAGGTGGTTTGCGGTGATGGATACTGGATAGATCAGACGGACGGATGAACGGAGGGAAGGACAGGCGGGTGGAAGGATGGGAGGGAAAGAGGGGCAGAGAGACTGAAATTGAAATGTATAGAAGTGGACAGATAATGACGAGGGATCGACGACAGAGGGATCTCCAAGCCCAAATTCTCCCATAGAGTCAGTGTTCCAAGCTGATATAAAGGGTGAACGGATGGAAGGAGGGATGATGATGGCTGGATGGAGAAAGGCATGGAGAGATAGATGGTAGTGAATGGAGTGATAGAAACATGCACTAACGATAACGATATGACTATTACCAGCGGTCTGGCATGTTTAGTCCAATGACAACGACAGTACGACTGACTTGACATTTTCCGAAGCATAGGGTGTTTAATTTTTGTGGAAGCCAGTGGATTGTATTAATTTTAGTACAGTATAGACCTGCTTCCAGGTCCTGCCCTCGGGTAGGAGATATGGTGCCTCTCTATTCAAGAAGGCAAAGGTCAGTGCCAGTTTCATCCCCTCTGCCATTAGGCTCCTTAATAAACACAAACCCCCTAATATCTGATCCACCTCACCTGGTCGAACTGGACTTGCTTGCTAATGCCCCCCCCATGAATATGTGCACACGCATACACATACACACACACGCACACGCACACGCGCACGCACACACACGCACGCACGAAGGCAGACGCCTGGATGAGCTGAACTCGGTGTGCTAATATCTTCCATGGACATACTGTACATATATGCACACACACATGAAATCATACACAAACACATTATGGGCGTTCCACAAGTGTGGAGAGGACAGACCCTTTTAAATTTAGAAAATGTAAGTACTTTGCTGGGTGTTTTAATTGTGGTGTATATTTATGTATGGTCTTGTCTTGAATGTACAGTTATGCATTGACCCGAGTGAAACGATTTCCCCTTGTGGATGATAAAGACATCTACTGTAATCTAATCTAATCTAATGGAGATGAACTTGTAGATGTAGAGACTTGAAACCTTTTTATGTACGATATGGTCGAAGCTATGCAGAGCCATTGCTGTGTTGATGGCGGTATTGTCCTTTGAGATTAATTAAAGGACAATAGAAGTATAGAAGAGATGTAATGCAATTATATTATAATTGCTTTACTTCTCGTCTATTCCATTATTTACCAAAGCACCATTTCCGTTCAGTCAGTGATGCGCCCACTTTTCCAGATCACAGAGAACAGCCCCATTGGAACATATGTGACCACTGTTAGTGCCCTCAGCCGCTCAGCGCTGGTTTATGACATCACGAGGGGCAACGAAGACCGCTGCTTCTCAATCAACCAACACACTGGTGTCATCACCACCCGCAAACTGCTAGACTTTGAGGTTTGTTTTTCTTTGAGGTGTGTGAATATGTGTACACAATACAAAGAGTTTAATCCTTGTCCCCAAATGAGATATCCTGCCTGTATAATACATGAAACATTTTGAAGTAATGCAAAACATTTCATATTCATATATTTGTGAATGGGTCAGTCCCAAAACACTTTGGCTCCACCTTCTTCTCATTGGGTTCAACCAAAACTGTGTGCTCTTTTCTGTTTTACATCATCAGTTTGTGACATCCTACCTCTTGGTAGTTTGTGCGTTGAGCATGGCTGGGGTGAAAGCCAACACTACTGTCATTGTCCAAGTGGGGGACATCAACGACAACCCACCTGTCTTCCAACAGATGAGGTAAGTGGGATGAAATTGGCCTCTATTCCTTTCAGGACATCACCATCTGTTTCTATCTGTCCTTCCATACAGTATATACATCCAGTACTATCCACTCCCAATCACATCCATCCATCCATCTATCCATCCATTCATCCATCCAACCTGCAGTTTCATATGTGTACTTCTTTCTTGATGCTAAAGTAAAGTTAAGTTAAGATTATGATTCATTCTATTTGATGCATGATTTTCTATTTATATTCACATTTTGTTGAGTCCACTTCAGTGGACTTGAGTGTCTTCAAGAGCACTTCAACAGGTCTCATGTCTGCAATGGGGACAGAGCCTAATATTTCCCTTAAGATAATTTCCCAGATAAGTGGAAAGTGTAAAACGACTCAAACTAAATGACTACTGCCTTCCAACACTTCCCCTGTGTCACCGTTTGTGCCTTCAGGTATGTAGGAGTAATCAGTGAAGCAGCTCCAATTAACAGTGTGGTCCTGGGAGAGGATGGCAATCCTCTAGTTATTCAGGCCTCTGATCGCGACCGCAATCACAATGCCCTGCTAGTATTTCAGATCATAGATGAGACCGCCCGCATGTTCTTCATTGTGGACTCAGGGACTGGATCAATCAGGTACAGTAGGTGTTGCTGTATAAAAATAAATAAAAAGTCATACATTCTTCTTTTTTATTTTTTCCCCCTTCTTTTAGGGGTTGGGGGGGGTGTGTATGATGAAGTATGGTGGAATAATTGGAGTAGTACTTTCTCAGGTTTCATGGAGTAGTGTTAAAGGAGGAGTTCACCCAAAAAATGACTTATTTTCTATCAATTGCACACCCTATGAAGCTTTGAATCCATGGATTCTTTTTTGTTTTTGTCGCATTCCTAAGCTTATAATTTGATTCCCGTCTCCTACCGGCTAATGTATCCGGTAGGAGACACAAAGTAGATTATTTGTGTCTCCTACCGGAAATACACACAGTCATCAAATTATTGTCTTAGGAATGCCACAAAAACAAAAATAAATCCATGAAATCAAGGCTTCATGGGGTGTGTAATTGATAGAAAATAAGTAATTTTTTGGGTGAACTCCTCCTTTAATGAAGTAGGCTACTTATTAACTCTTTCAGTGCCAAGAGTATTTTCATAAAGTACTCCCCCAGTGCCAGCAATTTGCGTTTTTTTAAATTTTTAAATTTTGTAATTTTTCATTCAAATAAATGATCTGATTGGGGTTTTAAACCCATAATACAGTTCTACCAGTAGAGAGCAACAAATCGACACATTGATGATCTCGCTGGCTCACTCACCCCCTCCCAAACAGGCTCACGTCATATCCGGTCATAACTGGATGTTGACATTTTTGACAATCGTTGATCGGGCTAAATTACGATGTGATACACGACTACGATGACTGATCGTCACCCAGACCAAAGAGAGTAGACGTGGACCTCTCCGTTAGTTTTTTATACCGTGTGAAAAACCGTGACTTTCCCTATTCTGGCCGAAAATGATCGCGGGAAAAAAATGAGAACCGGAAACGGAATCTGCGTCATGAAACCGGAACCCAATGAGTCTGAAGGAGTCAGGAAGCGAAAGTGATCATGAAAAATAAACAGCATAGCGCGACCACAGTCAAAAGTAAAAACTCGGGATTTCTCGTGCTGGCACTGAGGGTACTCTGGAAAAACTCGGGATATCTCGGGGCGTGGCACTGAGAGAGTTAAAGGACATATCAATGGTCTGGCATCTCTAGCCCATTTAGCGACTCATGACGTTACTGCCGACTTACTTCATGCATGTAATGAGGAATTTGTCTTGGTGAGATTGGTGCATTAGATAGATACTGCAGAAAATCGAAAAAGCCATTGATATGATTCAATTAATTTCAGTACGGTATGAAAACCAACTCGCAGGGAATTGAACTTGCTTGGATGCAACACACACAATTTTATTGCACCATTATCTTTTGTAATTTTTCATTTATGGATGAAATACAGCAAATTAACTAGCCACCATTGACTCAATTATTGCAAGTAGGTTTGGTAGCATTTTAACGACTATGGAGGAAATGTAAACACAAATGAAATCTAAAAATGAAGTCATTAATGGAAGAATGGTCTATGATTATGTACTGCACGTACTGGATTATGTCCAAAGCTGTGAATAGACAATTACATTTATTGATGGCAGTATGGTTCTTTAAAGCAGTGGTCCTCAACCTTTTCAGGCCGCGACCCCCCAAAATAACCATATTTGAACTGGGGACCCCCCCACCCTGATAAGCACTTGGAATTGTAGGAGTTGAGGCATTACATTTTGTTTGACTTTTTGTTCCACAGATAGATGCTGTGAAAATAGTTGTGAGGTATTGTGAGCTTGTAGATCGGCTATTTTCACAATTTCTGCCTCTTTATTATATTATTAGATTTCTTTTGGCCAATGTTTGACACATTTTGATAGTATAGTTTGTTGATTACTTTTGATGCAGTAATGGTATTTCTTCTTTTCTTCTTTCTTTCTTTCTTTTTTTGGGCGGTGAAACCGCCCCTATAAGTGAGGTTTGGATATTTGTACAACAAATCCTGCGCTGTGATTGGCCAAAAAGTACCCCGCCTAACCCTGCACCGTGATTGGCCAATCACAGTCTATTCAGGACTGTGATTGGCCAGTGTCACATGACACATGTGCATAGTCCTATATAAGAAACAATAACTTTAAAAAAAAACATAAATTTGTTTTTTTTAAGTTATGGTTTCTTATATAGGAAGGTTTGGATATTTGTACAACAAATCCTGCGCTGTGATTGGCCAAAAAGTACCCCGCCTAACCCTGCACCGTGATTGGCCAATCACAGTCTATTCAGGACTGTGATTGGCCAGTGTCACATGACACATGTGCATAGTCCTATATAAGAAACCATAACTTAAAAAAACCCATAAATTAGTTTTTTTAAAGTTATGGTTTCTTCCATCATAAAGAGTGTTTCAATAAATGTATTTATTTTTTGTACATGATTGGTTGACTCCATTCAGTATTGTGATTAGCTAGCAAGACACCGCCCACTTCACACAGGGTGTGATTTTTTAGTTATTAAAAAGGTCTTAAAAGTCCTTAAATTGTCACTGCACTGTCATCTCGGGACCCCCCCCAAACAAAATCCTGGGGGTCTTGACCTACAGGTTGAGAACCACTGCTTTATAGTACCATGGAGTGATGTCACTAATTCTGAGTGATTCTTGAATTTTAGAACAATTGCCACACTGGACTATGAGACTTTCTCTGAGTTCCTCTTCCGTGTCCATGTGAGAGACAGCGGACAGCCTCCCAGGAATGCTGACAGCCCTGCAGAGGTCATTATAAAGGTAAGGGAAGGCAGGGATTTTATGGAGGCCATGAGGGCAGCCTTGCCCCCTCAGTGTGGCATTATGCCCCTCAAATGCCAGGTCCACAGTGGCCTTGATGCACCCAGTTGATTTCACCATTTTCACCTCTGCCTATCTCCTGTCAGTATGAATTTTAGACGCCAGTGTATTTTGTTGAGTTTCTGAATTCTTTACTTCCCGTGACTCCCCAAAACCATCTTCACGGTGAATGAAGAGTCCATAAACGTTTTGCTGCTGTTAATCCTGGCCCCCTATTTTCATTTCAGAAAGTATTTTTCGTTTTTGGGTTCTGTATTCACCGTGAAGGAATGCAACACAAACAAATACAATTCCATGCATCCAAGGCTACAATGTGGTGTCAGAACTGGGGTCTCCGACTCCACCACATGCTTAAAGCACCACAAAACCCATTTTCAACCTATCTTCATATAATTGGTCCTTGCTAATGCTCATTATTAGCCTGGCTCCAGCCCCTGAATCGCTATCCACGTCCATTAAAAAAATATATTCTGGTGATTCAGGGGTCTAACCGGCCCAATGGGGATGGTCCAGTATGAACCCACATTTTGGCCACGCCCTCAGAAAACGTCTGCACTGAGAGGGCTTTCAGACTGAATAATGGAGTTAAACGAAATGAAAATTCAGGCTGAGTGTCAGGCTAGCTCATTATACGATGGCACTATGTCTGACTACTTGTTCTCTGTCTCATCTTATAATGAGCATTAGCGAGGACTAATTATATAAAGATTCGGTTGAAAATGGACAAAGTGCTCCTTTAAGTCGTTTTTATTTCCATAATAGTAACACTTCCATCCCATCTTTAATATTTAATAGTATTTATTTTAAACCTGTTTGTCTGAACTACCTCAGGTGATCAACGTCAACGACTCCCCTCCCAAGTTCTCCCTGGAGTCCTACGAGACGATTCTCCTCCTGCCGACCTACGTTGGAGTCGAGGTTATCAGAGTTGAGGCCTCTGACCCCGATCTGACCCCTGACCTCAGCCTGAACTCTGACATGTCTGTCAACTCCCAGCTGGTGTACTCCCTGCCAGACAGCAACCTGCAGCACTTCTCCGTGGAGCGGTCTACTGGTGCTGTGACTGTCACCAACCCCAACCTCAGCCAGGACCGCTACCGCTTCAACGTCAAGGTGAATCGAGTGAACCTTCGGGTCTTTGGTATTTGCCGATGTCCTTCCAGATGCCAAGTTATTAGTGCATCTGGGTCATGACTCACTACTGCCACGTTGTTATTATATTAACCATCAAGACCTTAGGCCGATTCTACAAATGCCCTCTACGTCAGTGGTTCTCAAACAGTTTTTGTGTCAAGGATCTATTTGGCCGCGGACCCCCATCTGAAAATGTTTGGTACCAGGGACCCTCAGAAGAGAAGATTTGTTCAAAAAAAAAATTCAAAAAAAAAATGTCAAACACTTTAACTTAAAAAAAAATCAAAAATTGGCAACCCTAAAATCCAAAATAACACTATCGCTTTCCCGGTTTTAATGGGTTAAAACATACTGTATGTGTTAGTAACAAGAGAAAAGTAGTTACAGTAGTCATGATCAACAGTAAAAAAATAATCCTGGCTGCTGCCGTTAAACCTAGCTTCTTAGCATTTCCTAAGGACGAGCCTGACACCACCGTGATACAGTATCTTCTGAAGGCAGTATTGTTGTAAGGACACCCAGGCTTTTATCATAGGTCATTTAAAGCTGCTGAGTAAGCTCTCCAGAGATCATAGTTCTCCATGCCACCCCGGTCACTTAACATTAAGCAGCTACACATATTATACGTTGCGCTATTAACAGCCATTTGGACACGTCATAATCAGGAAGAGTAATTGCCTCTCTATCTCGGATAAATTATGCATAGCTGGCATGAAAACAAAAAGGGTCTTGTCTTTAATGTGGGTTAATCGCACTTGGACTAGTTCCGATCGGACACTCATTCATGTGCAGCGGCTATAGTATGATCCATGATTCACACAGACCACAATTAATCCGTGACAATTATATGGTCTAATTAAGCTGACCTACCGCAAGCTTCATCACCGCTGTGCACATTTCTCACACTGCTGCAGCTGTTTCTGTACCTTGGTTTCTGTACCTTGGTGCTCCAACCCACCCCCCCACCCCCTCACCCCACCTGCAGTGGTTTTTGTTTTGTTATGTAAAACCTGGCTCGGCGTTCGCTCGCTCTCTGCTGTGCATGTCATGTTGGCTTACATCTTGTCACCGTTACACTGGCAGTATCTGCTTGTTCAGCATGTACCGTGGGTGGGTGCCTGGGTGGGGTGGGTTGATGGGTCGGAGGGGGGGGGGGGGGGAGATTGCGATCGCTGCCAAGTCTTCGTCCTGTTCGTTTAGACTTGTCCATGGAGAACCCCCCCCCCCCCCCACTCCCGTAAAGTACAGCAACTGTATTATCATTTGTGAGATGAAGCCACTCATTGGCTTGGCTTTACCATAGTGAGTATGGTATTTTAACCACTTGAACCGTAGTGTTGCGGCGCGTTGTGAGCTTGTCGATCGGCTATTTCCGGCGAAGAGATGTGGTGTAGAAGGAAACAAGAGCAGACAAAGTCCAGAGCCAACTCAGGTCCGTTTTACTAAATATAGAGGGTTTAATGAATAACTTTTTTTTATGAATAAAATGTATTTTTGGCAATCTGTGTAGAGTATGTTAATACAATAACGTATACAATTGGGGTGGTTGTATTTTGTCTCCCTGCTCTTCTATTGAGACCTTTAGATCCTGGGTCTAGGTGAGACATGACCTTTGACACAATCCTGTTTCTGGTTTGACACAAATTTTGACCTGAAGGTCAAGATTATATTTATCCCCTGAGCAAGCAGGCAGGCTCTATTAGCTCAATGGTAAAAATGTCAGCACTTGCGCAGGAGTCCGGGGTAGAAGAGGAAAGTTACATAGTGCAGCTTTAAGTGGTTAAGCCATTAAGAAACCAGGGGTCATCAACCTCAACTTTTTTTTTGCCACAGACATACACAGACATACAAAATGAGTGGTCAGTAATATTACCATGAATACTAATATATACGAGTCCATTATACACGATGGAGAACACAGGCTGGGTTTTTAAAGAGTGGGAGTGGTTAGTCCTCATCCCTTTGTACTTTATTTTATGTCATTAAGTGGAAAGCTGAGAGGGAAGGCGTAGATCTGGAGCAATTTGTAACTCTGTTTCAAAAAATTGCTTTAAAAGTCAATATTGTTATTATTTCCATGGCCATCCCTATACTTTTGACTACTTTCTACTTAACTTCACTTTCAGGGCTCAGGGCTCAGACAGATTTTTCAAGGCCCAGTCATTAGGCATGCATGTTCTGTATCTGCCACTGTTTGGTACCTAGCTTAACAAGGTTGGAATACCTGTCTGGCAGTGTGTTTATTAGAGTGTTAATGTCACTGGGCATTTGGGAAACCCAGCTCTCATCCTGTTAAACAAAGTTACCTACCCTAGGCCAGTGGTTCTCAAAGTGGGGTCTGGGGACCCCCAGGGGTCCTTGAGGGGGTTCCAGGGGGTCCCCACAGCAGAATTGCTTAATAGCATCAAAATCAGTTTAACCATTGTAAACCTATTTTATACATACAGTACAGCATACAACAATGCAGACATTGATGAGAGTGCCTGTTGTGCATATGAACAGTTTGGATAATCCAATATCATGATGATGAGTGATTTAAATAATTATTTTCTTATTTAAAATGTATTGAAGTAAAAGTGAACATTGTGATGAGTAGGATATAAACTCAAGTAAAGTTTACTGCCCTACAAAGCGTGTATCCCAAAAAGGTCAAATTAGCCTTTGTGATTTTGGGGGATAAACAATTACCTCAAGAACAGATCAACAATTAGTGTAATATCACTTGTATGCCGATAACACATTTGGCTGACCAAACCTTTTTATCAGTTAAATTGTTTGCGTAGTCACTGCACTTTGGCTTTGTAGGGCAGTATAGAAGCATTACACCACTGGTATTTCTGCAAGAATTAAATCAGTGTCCTACCTATTCTGAAGAAAACATGGAGACTGGCAAGTCAGCCAAATATTTTCAGATGGGGGGTCCGCGGCCAATTACATATCATTTTGGGGTTCCATGACATGAAAAGGTTTGAGAACCACTGATATTACAGCAACATAACGGTTTTCTGAAAACCGTTTTAACGGTTTTCAGAAAAACTATTTAGAAGACATTTGCAGATCTGCGTTCCCGGAATGAACGGGTTAAGAGATTAGATGATTTGTCATTGATACCCTGAGTGAGACTGAAGTAAGATTGTTTCAGCAGCCGCAAATAAGATGTCAATAAAACGATAACAACAGAACAGAACAAAGGAAAAGGTTTCAAAATCTCATCATAGTGTAGTGTATACAAACAATGTGTGAGGTGAACCACTTCATTTCATGAGCAGCTGCTCACTGCTGGAACAACCCACATTTCCCCTGAGTGCTCATGGAGAAATTTTTAACCCATTCAATCCGGGAATGTATCTGTATCATTATTAGATTTCTTTGGCTAATTTTTGAAAAATCTTAAAAATGTGTGCAAATCTTTGAATATATAGGCCTATATTTCATTTGTAACTTAAAGTTATACAATGCAGGTCCACAAATAACGATTTTTAGCAGCCTCTGCTGGTCATTACCGTCACTGCAGGCCGTTCGTTTATTCCTCTGTTACCCAGAATTCCATTTGTTTTCACCGGAAGACGGAAGCGTTTCAAAAAGCGTTCTTTTAATTATTTTATACGATCTGTGGATCGTTTCTCTTAGCCAGTGGAGCTTTAGTTACCGTGAGCTGTGTTTTCTTTTTCTGTAGTTTTTCGATCTTCAAATCATACAATCTCTTAAAATCAGCGTGAGTTTCCTTCTTGTTATTAGCGCGGTAGTTCCTGGCCAAACAGGAAACCGGTGCGGTAGTTCCTGGCCAAACAGGAAACCGGTGCATTTCCGCTTCTGTTTTCCGGCCAGATGACGTCATTTTCTCCCCCAACACCGTTCAATAGAAAATATATAAATAAAAGGCTTTCGGGGGTGAAATTCATGGAGTGGGTGTTGTGAAACATTTGCCACTCACAAAAGATATACAATTTAACTTTAGTTTTATTGAAAAAGTTACCTAGTATTACTTTAAATCTTTGCTTCTGGGGGGTCCCTGACTGGAACAAAATATTTTGAGATGAGGGTCCGCGGCTGAATACATATAATTTTGGGGGGTCCTTGACATGAAAAAGTTTGGGCACCACTGCTATAGCAACATACGTTTTTCATAAACCAGTTAGCATTTACAAGACATTTGTAGATGCGTTCCCGGATTGAATGGGTTAATGGGGGTCCGCGGCCAAATACATTTGAGATTGGGGGTCGTTGACATGAACAAGTTTGGGAAACACTGCCTTGTCTCACCTTAATTTCCTTTCTAGGTGTCCGATGGGCGCCACTCCACCGCGGTTCCGGTGACCGTATTGGTGCGGGAGGCGATGGACAGCGGCCTGCTCTTCACGCTCCCGCGGTACTCGGCCTCCATCCCGGAGAACATCTCCGACGTCACCCTGGTGACGGTCGTCAGCGCCGTGGGCCACAGGCTCAACGAGCCCCTCAGGTACTCCCTGCTGAACGCCGGCGGGCGCTTTGCCATCCGGCCCACCTGCGGAGTGGTGCTGACCAATGGCGTGCCTTTTGACCGCGAGCGGCAGGAGAGCTACGAGCTGGTGGTGGAAGTCAGGCGAGAGTACGACGTGCTCAGGGTGGCGAGGGTCACTGTGCTCGTACAGGTGGGTGTAGTGCGGCTCTAGGGGGTTGTATTATCTTTTTCTTTTTCTTTTCTTTGCATAAAATGTGACTTTTTGTCAACGAGTCACTGCGTGCATAATCATATACAGGTAGGAATTGATCTGCAAACTTTTGAACCCATTAAGGCCTGAGGCCGATTCTACAAAATGTCTTCTAAAGCCTAGCAGTTTTCTGAAAAACCCTATTTTGCTATATGAGTGGTTCTCAAACCTTTTCATGTGAAGGACCTAAAATTATATGCATTTGGCCGCGGACCCCCATTTCAAAATATTTTGTTCCAGGGACCCCCCCAGAAGCAAAGATTTGAGTTACAAATGTTTGCTTTAAAAAACAAATATATATTCAAAGATTTGCAAAAAATATTTAAAAAAAATAGTTAAAAAAAAGAAGCTATATCTGCTATTTTTGAATAGCCAAAGTATAAAATAATGGTTATAGCTATTGAATGGGTTGATTTCAAGGACCCCAATAGCTCTCAGAGTGTTAGGGACCTGTAACGGTGCGTTTTAACAGCGGGCGATTCAGGATAGTATTCTCCGGAAGTGCATTATATGTCTATGAGAGCTACTGACGATAGCTGGGCGAAGAGGTGAAGTGGGCGGGGGGACGATGTTGATCTGAAAAGATGGATTTTATTTATCTTTTGGACGATGTCGTCCGGCGATCGTCCGGAGAGTCGCCTGCTGTTAAAACGTACTGTAAGGGTCCATTTGGAATCCCCTCAAGGAACCCCAAGTGTCTCTGGACCCCTCTTTGAGCACCACTCATCTATACTGTAGGTATATATTGGTATGTACGCACGCACACACACGTGTGTGCACATCTGTGGGTGTGCGCATGTGTGGATGTACAGTAAAATCAAAGTCGATTGGCGCCTTTAAATCCCTACTTAAAACCCATCTGTTCTCTCTGCCTTTTAATTGCGCTTGAGCTTACCTGATCTGTCTTATCTCTGCATATTCTGTTCTTTATCAATGCGTATTATTTGTTGATGTTTCTTTAGTTTCGATGCTTTGAATTGTTTTGTTTTTAACCATGTTCAGCACTTTGGTCAGCTTTTGGTTGTTGTAAATGTGCTATATAAATAAAATTTGATTTGATTTGATTAGATTTGCCAGCATAGTGCTTTAACGAAAATAGAAACGAAAGGCCTTCATGTCCTCTCTAAATCCCCATAATATTCTCTACAGATTTTAATCTCTGAACATCAGGGATTGACTCTCGTAAAATCTCCCCTGAAACGTCTAGACAATGCTCTCATACTCTCCTCAAACCTCTCTTGTATTGCTGCCTCACAATAACCACCTCCCGCATAAATAGCCAAATAACTAATTAACAATAGCCAAATAACTAATTTACAATACTCCACTACAGTAATTTTCAAAAGCAGCATTACTAACAAAACAACTAAATAACTACTTTACAATAACCAAATAATTAAATAACGAAATAGTCGTCTTACTAAATAATTCCTTTACAATCTTCTTTGTCTTCTAGGTGGAAGACATTAATGACAATGCTCCAGAGTTTGTGAATCTCCCCTACTACGCCACTGTACAGGTGGAGGCAGACCCAGGGTCAGCCATCTTCAGGGTTTCAGCCACCGACCGAGATTCTGGTCTGAATGGAGAAGTCACCTACAGCCTGAGAGAGGCTCACAGGAATTTTGAAGTAAGACACATTCATCTATTATACTATCCAATACATTCTATTATACTCTAGGGATGATGATTGTTTAGAAATTGTTCACCCTTATTTAATATACTGTTTAGAAATATATACAAATTGATGAAAACAAATCACACTTTATGAATTATTAATAACAGACAGGATCCACTTCATGTAAGGCATGTTGAACTTTATAACAAAATAGTGTCTCCGACTTCCTCTCCTTCTGGCATCTATTCTAACCAGGTTTAAAGCAAGGAATACATCTCAGTAAATTCAATGTTTTTTGCAGAACTCACTGTTCTGCTATATAAATGTTTCATGAGGGACTATATAACCACCCATCCCAAAATATTTCCTCCCAAATCCGCTACAGGTGGACCCAGTGATGGGAGAGTTGACCCTGAGGAGGTCATTCGAGGCGGATCTCTCCAACGCCGAGTACACTGTGGTCATCGTGGCGACTGACGGCGGCTACCGTCCGCTGTCCAGCGAAGTGGAGCTGCCCGTCACCGTGGTGAACAAAGCCATGCCGGTGTTTGACAAGCCCTTCTATGGCATTACTGTCAGAGAGGACGTGGCTGTCTCCGCCCCTGTTCTCTCCATCAACGCCACCAGTCCAGGGGAACAGAGCGTCACCTACGCCATCCTGGACGGAGACCCGAGCCTCCAGTTCGATATTGGCTTCGACGCGGGGATCATCAGTGTCATTTACCCGCTGGACTACGAGCTTGTCCCGTACTACCGCTTAACAGTGAAGGCCACAGACATGCTGACTGGCGCCAGGTCAGAAGTGGATGTAGACATCGCTGTGTTGGACGTCAATGACAACCCCCCACTGTTCCAGAATGCCTCGTACTCCACTACGCTGCCCGAGAACTCTATGATCGGGACAGTGGTGCTGCAGGTGTGTACTGTGTGTGTGTGTGTGTGTGTGTGGTCAAATGTCCCCACAGAAGAAGAAGAATTTGAGAAATTGACATTGCATTGCAGTGTGATGCGTTGTGTGAGCTTGTAGATCTGCTATTTTCAGTGCGAAACATCGGCACATACTGTAAGTCATAACTTAGGCTTCAGGGTTAGGGCTAAAAGTGGCCCATAAAAGGTAGTGTGTGTGTGTGTGTGTGTGTGTGTGTGTGTGTGTGTGTGTGTGTGTGTGTGTGTGTGTGTGTGTGTGTGTGTGTGTGTGTGTGTGTGTGTGTGTGTGTGTGTGTGTGTGTGTGTGTGTGTGACGTGCGTACGTACGTGCGCGCGCACGCCTGTATTTGTATGTATGGGTGTATGCTTGTACACTCACATGACAACAAATCAATTCTTATTGACTGTGACCGTTGTTCAGTCCTCTATGCATACTTCAAAGCCATTCCAGTGATGGATTAGTCTTTAATATGCGCCAAAGGATGGAGCCCCATAGAAGTGTATAATTATTAATAATTCATTTTGCAAAACAAAGGTCTCAAAGGTTAGTTGTTATGTGAACTTGTGGCTCATTTCACATAGTATGCAATTTTTTGCAAGTCCCAAGAAGTTAAGGATAACATCTGAGTTACCTTTGATCGTGCCTTTGATCTAAGTAACTCATTTTGAGCTAATGCAGAATGCTATGAACTTCCTTTTTTTAATTTTTTAGATAAGCCATTTCACTTACTTACATCACACTATTAAAACCAAATATTTTCATGTCATGCATTTTTGATCTCATTGATATTCTCAATTCCTATCCTAGTCATGACAAAAATTTCACACAAAATGTAATGTCTAATAGGATAAAATGATGACATTTTACAAGTCAAAAGATAAGGTCAACTTCACTGTCGCAGCATAATGTTCTACAAAAACATGTTTCTGGCCATTATTAAAGCCATAACCCAGGAAGGAACAGAATTGGTAATAGTAATCTTGGGTGCTCACTGCGTTGAAGATGTATGTCAAGCATACATGTTTAAATGTGTAGCTTCTTTGCAACATCCTTATTTGAAGCATTGTCTCTACTGTCATGATTATAACATTGTGCTCTATCAGAACCATGGCCAAGTATGTGAACACATACAAGTAATTTGACTAAACCAACTTACACATCAAATTAATTTAATTTATATATCCATTTATCACAAATTCCTTCCTGCAGCAAGAGTATTATAGTTTTGACTTTTTTATGTTAAAATATTCTAAAGTATCTGAAAAATAGTGAAAATAGCAGATCTGCAAACTCACTGCACGTAGATCAGATATATCTTTTTAACGAAAAAAATAATAATTGGATGCTGACGAAGACTAAAACATATTTTCGCTACGATTTTAGTTTGTTTTTGTTAGTTTGGTGAACACACAATGCCATTTCAGTAATTTTTTGTAAAGCTTCTTTTTACATTTTATTTCAGTTACTGTAGCTAAAATGTTTCTTTTAAATTCTAGTTTTCATTATTTTGTTTGTTATATTTAACTACAGTATAATAACCCTGTCCTGCAGGTGTTGGCCCTCGACCAAGACTCTGAGAAGAATGCAGTGGTGAGTTACCAAATCCTGTCTGATGTCTACAACAGCACAGACTACTTCCACATAGACAGCAGCAGTGGACTGGTGCTCACAGCAAGCATGCTGGACTACGAGTTTACCCAGCGCTACAACTTCATGGTCCGGGCAACCGACAGCGGAGACCCCGCCCTTAGCAGTGATGTCACAGTCACGGTAACGATTACCGACACGAATGACAACCCTCCCAACTTTGGCCAGCCACTGTATGAGACATACGTGAGTGAGCTGGCACCCGGGGGCCACTTCGTGACCTGTGTTCAGGCGTCGGACGCAGACATCTGTGACGCAAACAAGCTGAGGTGAGGCGAAGTTGAGAAAGATGGGGGAAACAAATCCGCGGGAAGCTGGAGGTTCAGTGTTTTGTAGAAGCTACAGACAGGGGTAATCTTGTACCAAGCTGGAATCTAATCAACTGTAAATGACTAACAATACTACACGTTCAATACCTTAAAATGAATTCTTTAACAGAACCTTTCAGAAGTTACAGACCTTCGTATTTTGAGAGAAAAATTATAATAAATTCAGTTTATTATTAGTTTATTTTCTCTTGCAGTGGTGGTAGTGTTCTTACTAAAGTGTCTCCCAATACTGCTGCTGAATAAGGTTACCAGTTGTGACGGTTCAAGTAAACTCTTTTTCAATTTGCAATGAAAATCTGTCCAGAGGGTCACTGTTTATTTTGAACAGGAGCTCTCCCAGGGGGTAGACCCTTCAGCAGGAAGCAATTCAATTAGCATGAAAGGGTGCGGCCAAGCCTGATTTCCTGTTACTCAGATATTGAAATGCACTTGCCCCCTGAGGTAAAAAAAATGTGATTGCAGTTCAAATAGCACACACTTTAATTCCCTGAAAATACTCACCTTTCAGAGAGCTTACAGTATTCTTTTTTTTCAAGTGATTTTATCTTGCCTTTATTGAATTGTATAGTGTTGAGAGAAATGAAACAAGGAGAGAGAGTCAGGGAGTGACATGCAGTAAAGTTCCGTCCGGCCGGGGACTCGCTGTCAGGCACCAGAGCCATGTGGTACGTGCCCTAACAACTCGGCTATACTGTAAACCCAAGTTTACAGTATTTCTATTGAACAGTTGAGGACTACAGGAAAAAGGGGTGAGAGAGCGGGGAAGCCTCTCAACACAGACAATACGCCAGATTTTAACCTAGTGTATACAGTATGTCTATAAGATACATGCACCAACTTAATGAGCACAAAGACTCCCCGGTTATTCCCCTTTTTTATTGTTTTAATTATTCAACAATTATCTTTAGGTACAGTATTCTTTCTGGGAATGAGAGGATGACGTTTGTGATGGACCCAGATACAGGTGTGCTCACTCTGTCCAATAAGAGGAGACAGGGCATGAAGCTCTCATACCGTCTCAATGTGTCTGTTTCTGATGGAGTCTTCACCAACATTGCTCAGGTGAGACATCTACTCAGACTACAACTAGTGTTGCCATTATTATAAGCGACTTTGGGCTTGTTTTTCTGTAAAGTTGCTTGTAAATGTTGGTAGTTTCGGGTTGTGTTTTTTTGGGCTTGTTTCCTAATGTTGTTTAAACCAGTGGTTCTTATTGTGTATTTGTCCGCAGACCCCCATCTGAAAATATTTTGTGACAGGGATCCCCATACAAGATTTGTGCACTTAAAATGTTTGAATTTTTTTTTTTTAATATATTTTTTGGTTGAAAATAGCAGATCATGACCCATGTTGTATTAACAATATGAAACCTAGTGTCCCTATTCTGGGGTGAAAATAGCTGATCTACAAGCTCACAACGCGTTGCAACGCGACGCGTTTGTGAGCTTGTAAATTGGAGATTTGGTGTAGAGGGAAATAGCGGTCGTACAGTACTGTAGTACAGAGCCCCGGGGGAACCGGGTTTTAGTGGTTAATTTGTTCTTAATAAAAAGTATTAAGATAACTTCAATTTTGTCCAAAAGTGATTATGTTAGTAAGAGATCAATAAGAGATCATCGCTGATAAATGAATGCAGTAGCAGCAAAGTTACAAAATGTGCAAAGGAACACTAAATAATGATGAGAATGATAATGATGATGATGATGCTGATCCCCAGGTGACTGTACGTGTTCTGGGAGCTAACCTGTATAGCCCGGTGTTCAGTCAGAGGTTCTACCTGGCCGAGGTCAGAGAAAACAGCCCTCCTGGTTCACAGGTCATCCAGGTAAAAAGCCACTTCCTCCTCATTAGACATCTTCGAGGCACCACTCTTCCATTTCCATTATGATTCTTAATTGCAAAGTAGTCTAATGTTTACTTAATGAGGTGTAACAGAGGCCTTTCACTGCAAGATGAAATGTATTATTTTAAATTAATTCCCAGCCCAAGTAGTTCACTGTGATGCCATTCTTTTAATAACACTTTTGAATTATAATTATACTTCTATCAAAGAATGAATAAGCGTGCATATTTTCCTCCATTGTAAATCAATCAAGAATGTTCAAATTATTCTATACTAGCTATATAGCCTTGGAACAGCTGTTGGTTGGTTCATATTATCTTCTGCCAACTAACTAAGTTACAGTAGCTGTCATCAATCGGTTTAGCATAAGGTAACTATAACTAATGATGGAAGGGGCCAGGAT
This sequence comes from Gymnoscopelus braueri, assembly GCF_963280865.1. Taxonomy (NCBI): domain Eukaryota; kingdom Metazoa; phylum Chordata; class Actinopteri; order Myctophiformes; family Myctophidae; genus Gymnoscopelus; species Gymnoscopelus braueri. The sequence continues at coordinate 14,332,776 of NC_137609.1, read as the reverse complement.
GAGAGAAGTCTACCAGATCATTTCAAAAGTAGATTCTGCTACATGAAGAGTGTTAAAGTTGGATTCTAATTGAAAATCTATGCATGTAAAAAGTCTCATTGAACATTTTTCATGTGAAGCACTTTTGTACTTGCTATTTCAGTTTGGTCAAATGAGGCTCAGACTGTCACCACACTAAGGCATTCACACAAGCAGCCAGCCTGTAAAGCTCGACTTCACCACTGAACACTGCAATGTGATTTGTGAGGCTTCATTCACAAACAGCAAATTGCTATTGATAGTTAAAGAATGGACAGGTTCTTGGTATGTGGAAACCTGTTATGATTATGCATTAGTAACCACATTACATTTCCTACCAGTCTACAGTCTACCCTGCATTTACTACTGTACATACTACAACATTAAATGTTGAAATGAGGATTGGAAAAAAAGACTGTCATGTTTTTAATGTCATACCAGGAGGTTGCATGGATAAGGGAGCACTACTCGGCACCGTCACCACACTAAGCCGAACCGTGTCGGGGCAAAAATATTGACTTGTCCCTCGGGCATTGGTCGGATCCGTTTCAATTGCCACGGTTCTCGGTCGGTCCATTTGAAATGGATGGACCCGTATGGACCCGTGAGGACCCGACAACCAGCTTTTTATTATTGTTATTATATTAAACTCTTAAAATTTTGGTTTTAAAAAGAGACATATGCAGGAGGCACGGTGGCGCAGTCGGTAGCGCTGTCGCCTCACAGCTAGAAGGTCCTGGGTTCGATTCCCGCCGGGGACGCTGTGGGTGCTGGGGGCGTGTCTTCTCCTCCGCGTCATCAGCGCCCATACCCTAGGTGGGGTTGGCGAAAGGGCCTACTCTGTGTGGAGTTTGCATGTTCTCCCCGTGTCTCCTAGGGTAGTTAATACCCTCACAAAAACATGTAGTAATCCTGGTCACTATACCGCCTCCCCCATGACAGCCGGGGCGCCTGATGGAGGGGAAGGGAACTGGTTGGAATAACGTGTTCCTTCCACGCGCTACGTCCAACCAGGGAAACTCCCCCCTGTCAGGTGACAAGAAGGTCAGTTGGCTCTCATGCCTGAAGGAAGCATGAGCTCGGCCCTGGCCTCCCTACTGTGGGGTGACTGGTGTAATACTGGTGTAGGGCTGGTGTAGCGCCCAGGATCACTTAGGAAATTGGCACCGGGTGAAAAAAATGGGTTACAAAAATCGCGGGATAAAAATTTAGCGTAAAAAAAAAAAAGAGACATATGCGTAATTACGCTCCAAAATCCATATCGTCTGTTCTCGCATATTGAATGAGCTCCGTTTAACGTTAACAGCCGATTGAAACGCAGCCAATCTCGAGCGCACTGTGACTGCACTGCTGCTGAACAACACCATGGAGTTTTTTTTGCGAGGTGAAACGCAAACAAAAGCCACCGGGAAGATGCAAGTTGTAACGTCATCTAGTGGAGCATGTTTATGGACATTATCTGTGGGGACGGGCGGTATAAAGCCGGCGAAAATGTTCTCTGTCTGTCTGCAACACAGAGCACACCGCAGCTCGTCTGTGATTACTCTGTTGGGGCGGGGGGAGCAGCAGAGCAGGAGGTGACTGACACACATGGTCAATTTGCATACCACAGTGATTAGCAATTAGCAAATAAGTATCAGGTCCAGTATGGGTCTGGAGACCCGGTCGGACCGGATCTAATAAATTCAAATTATCGTTTCTGACCGGGTACAGTTACCCACCGGTCTGTTTCTGACCGGGTACAGTTTTCCTCGGTCCCGTTTCTGACCGGGTACAGTTTTCCTCGGTCCCGTTTCTGACCGGGTACAGTTATCCACGGGTCCGTTTCGGACCGGGTCCAGTAAGTTAGATAGTTTTCTCGGGTCCGTTCGGACAATTATCCACCGGTCCGTTTCGGTCAATTGGACCCGTGCTACCCTCTAGCTCACAGTTCATGTGGTTTAGAACCATGGACAGAACTCACCTGTCCAGCACAACTCAGCACCATGGACAGCTAACAGTTTGTGTGGTTCAGAACCATGGACAGAGAGCTCACCTGTCCACTGTACTACTCAGCACTATGGACAGCTCACAGTTCATGTGGTTCAGAACTACTTACTATTGCTGACGGCACATGTATGGATAAGTATCTTGCTCAAGGACACTTTCACGTGTAGACTGGGTGAGCTGAGGGTCGCTTTAACCACTTAAACCCCAGCATCCATACTCTGGGAAAACTCTCGCAGAAAATAGCAGATCAGAGCTATTTTCAGTGAAGATATTTGATGTAGAGCGAAAACAGAAAACACCAGTATAGAGCCCTGTGGTACGCCAGTCATCCATATAGGCTTTAAGTGGTTAATGATGATCTGTATCAAACCTCATACAGGTGCGTGCGACAGATGAGGACTCGGGGTTGTTCGGCCAGATCACATACTCCTTAATCAACGACCTGGGAAAGACCCAGTTCACCATTGATGCAGATGGACTAATATCTACTGCTGAGACACTGGACAGAGAGAACCCGCTCTATAAGGACATGGTGCTGACTGTTATGGCACTGGATGGTGGAGGTACTCACATTGAACATAGCGTGTGTGTGTGTGTGTGTGTGTGTGTGTGTGTGTGTGTGTGTGTGTGTGTGTGTGTGTGTGTGTGTGTGTGTGTGTGTGTGTGTGTGTGTGTGTGTGTGTGTGTGTGTGTGTGTGTGTGCGTGTGTGCACGAGCGTGCGTGTGCGCGAGCATGCGTGCGTGTGTGCTTGCGTGCATGCTTTCACGTGTGTGCGTGTGTGTGTGCATGTGAGTGAGTACTTCAATTTATTTATTCTTATCAAATATTTCTAAATGAATTATTAAATAATACTGTATATATGGTCCTCCGATGCAAATATTTGAATTGCCATGCACTTTGTAACAAAAAACCCAATCTAGCTTTATTGCCAACACTTTGTCTCAGCTATACAATATATACAGTAAATGATAACTTGCGACTGCTCCACTGCCTACATGTTGCAAAGATTGCACCTTTTGTTTGAACATCTACCTGCTTTTCTGAAAAATAAATAAGGATAGATTATATCATTGATAAAACAATAGAGCTTATATTTGATCTCTGCCAGGAGATCAATGTATTCCCCCGTCTTTTCTGTGTGTGTGTGTGTGTGGCGTGCTTGCGTGCGTGCGTGCGTGCGTGCGTGCGTGCGTGCGTGCGTCATGAGAAATCACTTGAAAAGTAGTTCGGTGTAAGGCCGGCATTATCGGCTGCCTGCTGTAAGACTAGGGAAAAGCCAGCAAGAATCCTTCCTCCAGTGCATGATCGTGTTTTGATTCAGTATGCACAGAGAGGAGGGGTGATTCACAGACAGGTCCGTTTATCAATGTGTTTGTGTGAGAGAGAGAGAGAGAGAGAGAGAGAGAGAGAGAGAGAGAGAGAGCAGGGTAAGGAGGGACTGAGCGAATCAATTCACTATGTGCAGTTCTACAATGGAATAATATTTTTACCCATTTTAAATCGTAGGAAAAAAAAGAAATCAATAAATCTATGTGGTGCTCAATGTTGAAATTATGGCGGGAAGCCACAAATAAATCAATGTATGGGAAACATTGCCATATGGTCGATGCATCTGGCCAGCTACCAGCGCACACCCCTGCTAGATCAAACTTTGAGTGATAGTCTCTATAATATAATGAGAAAATTGATATATTATATCCATTTCAGGCTGCACTTCCTGAGCATTATGTTGCAACCTAATCTTTGACCATCTGTATGTCGGTCTTGACCACATGAAGCCACTACATCTGCATGTCGGTCTTGACTCTTGACCACATGACCACATTCATTCTACCCATTCCGATTTCCTCTTGAACACCAGTCGTGAATTACTGTCTCTGTTTCGTTGTGATTCCAGGCCGTGCAGCCTTCTGCACAGTCCGCGTCATCTTAGGTGATGAAAATGACAATGCCCCACGGTTCAGGGCAGAGGAATACCGGATGAGCATCAAAGCCAACGTTGCTAGCGGCTCGCTGGTCACCCAGATCCAGGCAACAGACCCTGATGCAGGACCCAATGGACGGATCATCTACTCCCTCTACAGCGAGGCACGCCTGTCCCTGGTCGATGTCCTAGAGGTCAGTGAGTCTTGATTTGTGACGTTGTCCTTCAGACGCATTGCATCATAGGACATGGATGACGTGTTTCCAAGGGTTTCAAAAAGGATGTTTCTGTATAAGTGTAAGGGGGTGGTGATGGAGAGAGTTGGGGCTCGAATGTGCCGTGGGTTAAAGATATAATCTGTACGTTTTATGTCTCTCCCAACAGAGTGAGGTAATTGCAATGATAAAGATAAAGATGGATTGCAATCCAGTGTGCCATCTGCTTCACTTAACTTTTTGACATTGCCAACCAGATGGTTTCTTATGAGTGTATGTACAGTACAAAGTGTCTATGTAATATGTAAGTGACAACAGTCTTATGTACAGTCTATCAATAGTGAATATTATGTGAATGAATATATGCACAGCAGTGTGTCAACAATAGATGACTAAATATTAAGTGAGTCTCACATCAGTACCGCCTAATAATCCAAGGCCAGCGTGCCAAAGTCAAAGCAGGAGTCAGTAATCCCAAAGCACAGAAGAGACGGTAAAGGTCTTAAACTGTCATGTGGGAGTCCAGCGTGGTTGTGAAGCCTTTAGAGTGCAGAGGTTAGAGTGGAGTGTGTCACTACTCCACTCGTCTTTGTATTTTTCCCTCTATTGAGAAACATAATGGAGAAGTAGACAGGGACACAACGTAGGAGAGGCACCAGATAGAATACTCTGATAGGATTCAGCCTTAGGTCAGCGGTGGTTTCATGTTGTGTCCAGAGATCTCTCAAGTTGGCAGTTCACAACTTTGTCTATGATTTGAAAACTGTGACAGGGCTCAGTAGCAAGGGACAGATGGGCAGCAGGGTCTTTGGATTAACAAGATCTTGCCTAAGTTGTAACCATAACGTGGATAGACACATAAGATATTGATAATAAGATAAAAATGTGTCATCACAGGGGCTCTCTTTGTGTGTGTGTGTGTGTGTGTGTGTGTGCGTGCGTGCGTGCGTGCGTGTGTGTGTGTGTGTGTGTGTGTGTGTGTGTGTGTGTGTGTGTGTGTGTGTGTGTGTGTGTGTGTGTGTGTGTGTGTGTGTGTGTGTGTGTGGGCTAGCTAATTTATCCTGTGAGCATCGATGCAGCTGTGTAGTCACACCTAGCTCAGAGCCTAATTAGTTTGAGTTAGGCGTGGTGTGACTGCATAAATCAGCAAACCCTACAAAACATTTGAAAACTGTATGGTGCTGGATTTCTCTTAGAGAAAGTTATTCTACGATTGCTACCAATTATGCATGACCATAACTTTTTAAACAAAAAGTTTGTAACTGGCACTGAAACTGATTAATTTATGCTAAATTGCTGTATGCTTGTTAAAACACTTCAGTTCCTTCTAGGATAAAAAAGACAGGCAGTGGGGTACTACTACAAAACGTATAGGAATGTTCTTCATAAGTAATATAGTTATGAATATAGTTATTTAAAGCTATGTTGAACATTTGTAGATCCTTGGGTTCTATGTACCTGGCCATATATGTTTACAAATATTGTTTATCATCTGTATCTGTTGCTTTTGTACTCCGTGAGTGACAGAAGTGTGTTTTGCTCTCTGCTCTCATTGCATTGTAGCACATAAACAAAAACATGAACAAATTGATTCTTAAAAGAAACATGTGTGCCCACAATTCCTACTGTCCTATTTAAATAAAGCATTTGGTAAGTATGTGTGCATATGTACTGTGTGTACTATATGTACGTATATATGGTAAGTGATAAAGGTTGTGATAATGGAACGTTTTTCCAATGTCCAGGTGGAGCCAGACAGTGGCTGGATGATGACCAAAAGCACCGTGGACCACCTGCAGGGGACCGTCCTGTCCTTCTTCGTCAAAGCCACCGATTGCGGCTCGCCGCCCAAACACTCCCTGGTGTCAGCCTTCATCCACGTCCTCCCTGTGGAGGCCTTTGTCCCGTCCTTCAGCCAGCCGCAGTATTCCTTCACCATCCCGGAGGACACACCCGTGGGCACGGCCCTGGGTTCGGTCTACCTGGGGCCCGAGCAGATCGGCTTCTTCACCGTGGTGGGAGGGGAGACCCTGGACAGTAACCAGGGAGGAACCTTCCAGGTGGAGAGAGAGACAGGACTGGTTCTCCTCCTTAAGCCCCTGGACTATGAGCAGGTCAGCATCTTCAGATTCAAGGTGTCGGCAACGACCAGGAGAGACCTGATAGAGTCTGGAACCACCGTGGACTTGGAGGTTAAGGTGGGTGAACTCAATGTACCTAACTCAACTGCCTAATATAATGTAATATTTTCCTTAGAGGTTTACTTTTTGTTCATTTGACTTTTATTGTTGCAATATATGTTTTGCTGTTTCTTTGTTATATTGTCCATATTGGTCTTTTTGTTTTTTGTTTTGTTTCTTCATCTGTATGACATGTCTATTAATGTTTAATTTGTATTTGATGTAAATCCCATGAATGTGCACATTTTCCCGGAGAATGCCACTTCTCAAGCCCCTGAAGGGTTTTTAGGCATTCTCCTTCACATTTTTACTGAATCTTTGTGTATCATTTTTAAATTATCTTGTAAGTGAAAATAAACAAACCAAACCAAGGTCAGGGTCAAGCTCAAGGTTTCTTTATTGTTAAATCGTGTGTACAAGTACAGCACATAAGAGTAACTTAGGTGGAGTGAGTGGACAAGGCCCTTGTAATTAAATTAAACATTTATTCTTTCAGTATTAATATTAGTTAAAATTATTAGTATTTTAGGATACAACGGTTTATTGTCACATATTGGTTTTCAACACGGCGTAAAACTGGCACACAGCCAGTAACTATCCAACACAGGGTTTTATCTGAGCTCAATGCCGGCTTTAATTAAATCCCCCATCGGTGGCAAGATTCCCAAGTCAGATTAATGACAATGCCATATCTAACCAGCAAACAAATATTACTTCCCTCTATGCCCTTTGTTTGGTGAACCAACCAGACTGGATAGAGCACACAGATCGATAATAAGATATAGGTGATATAAAATAGCATAACAGCCAGTGTGTGTGTGTGTGGGTTGTCTCTTTTCATTAGGTCCATCTTTTTAGTCTGTCAGCAGCAGCTGACAGCGGCAGCTGTACCGGTTCCACTGCACTATGTCAAAAT
>NC_137609.1:14313033-14320533 GCF_963280865.1 Gymnoscopelus braueri | reverse complement strand
TGAAAAGCCCTTGAACAAATGGCACCCTTTTTACATTGGCCTATTATAGCGCCACCAGGAGGCCACAATAACGTACCTGACCTGGTGGAGACCTGTGCTCCGAGGAGCACTTTTTCTAGTTTGTATTCTATTGCTGCATTTATGTGTATTTTTGCTTGCTGTGTTGTATAGCACTTTGGTTGGCTTCGTCATTTTAAATGTTCAATTACAGATTAAATCTGTGTGTGTGTGTGTGTGTGTGTGTGTGTGTGTGTGTGTGTGTGTGTGCGCGTGTGCGTGTGCGTGTGCGTGCGTGCGTGCGTGCGTGCGTGCGTGCGTGCGTGCGTGCGTGCGTGCGTGCGTGCGTTCTCTTGCTGTGTTGTATAGTATAGCACTTTGTTTGGCTTCTGCCTTTTTAAATGTGCTTTATAGATACATTTTGAGTTGAGTGTGTGTGTGTGTGTGTGTGGGGTGGTGGTGGTGTTGGTGGTGGGGGGTAGCTTGGGTCTGCCAGTTATGGTGTTCAGTTTTGCAACATGCATAAATTTTAGTTTTTATTAACCTTCACTTTCATAAATATTGTTACGACCCAGGCTAGGGGACACTAGGTGTAACATAAAGTAATGGACTCTCTCCTTTCCAGTCCCCAAACACAGTCAGCCAACAGCAATTTAATTTATTGTTTATTTATTGTTAGATGATGAAACATGGGTAATTTACCTCAGGGTGGGGCCTATACAAAAGAAAACCTTATTCTTACCTAGACCGGCCTAACAGGTTAGATAATTGTATTTTTGTCATCTAATAGAAACAGAAACCAATTCATAACAAAAGAAAGGCCACCCACCATGACTATACACCAACCCATGTTAATACAAAACTAAAATGCTGACAAACACTGAGACACAGAACTGGTGTCCTTGGAGGCTGGCCAGGAGGAATACACCAAATTATTTGGAGACAGCCGTCTTTATAGTCCCCAGCCTGGTCACAGGAGCCAATCACCAGCAGGCTCCAACTAGTAATTAGCCAGTCACACTCAGTCACCATTCACACCAGCTGGTACTCACCACTCCTCACCACTCCTCACCACTCATTTACGCACGCACGCTAGGGCATTAACGAATAGTGATTTTTAGCATTCGAATTATTCGACCTATAAGTATTCGAATATTCGATTAATCGATTTGATTATAAACTAGAAAATGTGCTCCTCGGAGCACAAGTCTCCGCCAGCAGACTATAGCAATTATATTATCATAGCAATAACTAATGAGATACAGTAGCAATCTTTGCTGTGTCATATTGTAAGCATTCATGGCTAGTCTTCGTCTTTTGTCATTTAGCGATTTTTTGTCTCTGATTAATTTCATTCTTTCTTTATGATTCTTAGCTCTGTTTAATTGAAGCAATGCTCTGTTTACATTGAAGCAATCTATCATATGGGATCATTTGGTGTTCAAATACTTGTCTGTCTTCTTCATCTTCATTGTCTTGAACAGTTTCAGCAGTTGATTGGTGTGTTTGATCAGCTTTGGCCTTCTGCGCCTTTGTTTGACCAATGTTAGGTGTTCTCAGAGGGACACACACACGCACGGACGGGTGATTTGGACTATAGTAGGGGGTACTAAGCACAAAAAATGGCCAAATCGTTACGCGGCGGATAAAAGCATGAAATTTGATACAGATGTCCCTTGGGTCATCCTAAAACATCCTAGAAGGGGTGCCCAAAAAAATCTTAAACAGGAAGTGACTTATGGACAAAATTCAAAATGGCCACCTAAACTGTTGACCGTTGACTCAAAAGACACCAAAAGAATCTCCAAAAAGCATAAAATTTGGCACATATGTCCCTTGGGTCATCCTAAGACATTCTAGAAGGGGTGCCCAAAGGAATCTGAAACAGGAAGTGAGTTATTGACTAAATTGAAAATGGCCGCCTAGTGTTGTCGATTGACTCAAAAGACAACTAAAGAATCTCATAAAAGCATACAATTTGGCACACATGTCTTTTTGGTCATCCTAAGACATCCTAGAAGGGGTGCCCAAAGAAATCTTAAGCAGGAACTGAGTTATTGACAAAATTGAAAATGGCCGCCTACAGTGTTATCTATTGACTCAAAAGACAACTAAAGAATCTCATAAAAGCATACAATTTGGCATACATGTCCCTTGGGTCATCCCAAGACATCCCAGAAGGGGTGCCCAAAAAAATCTTAAACAGGAAGTGAGTCATTGACAAAATTGAAAATGACCGCCTACAGTGTTGTCGATTGACTCAAAAGACAACTAAAGAATCTCATAATGGCATACATGTCCCTTGGGTCATCCTAAGACATCCTAGAAGGGGTGCCTGAAATGATCTGAAACAGGAAGTGAGTTATTGACTAAATTGAAAATGGCTGTGTACAGTCTTGACAGATGATGCAAAAGACACTCATAAAAAATAATCTCATAAAAGCATGACATTTGGTACAAATGTCCCTTGGGTGATCTGAATGCATCCTAAGGGGTGCCAAAAAAAGTTTGAATAGTCTCTCAATGGAAAACACTCCTCCCACACGGGCACTGCTACAATATTCAAATCGAGCAGCCAATCTAGCATTTGGTCCAGAAGCCTGAAAGCTATGCAATCTCTACCATCTCCTGACAAATAAATTAAAGTCGCTGATTCGTGGACACCTTTATGGACACTCTTGCCAGAGGCTGCTTAAGTTTGTAGAGAACTCAAGTGTGGCTGCAAAGCTGAGCCCTTCTGTTCGAGAAAGTGTAGATGCCGGGATGCTGGGTTACCTTGCAGAGCATTATGCCAATGTGCTGGTAATTGCGAAATGGCACACATGAATACATGTAGTTACTAAACACTAATCACAAAAAAACAGTAATGATCAAGAAGAAAATACATGAGAAGATAGAGTGTAAAACAAGCAAGAAGATGTAGAGTGCAAAATAAATAAGATGCAGAGAGTAAAATAAGAATATGCAGAGTAAGATAAGATGCAGAGTAAAATAAATGAGAATATGCAGAGAGTTAGATAAATAAAGAAGATTCAAAGAGTACAATAAAAAAATTATGCAGAAAGTAAAATAAATAAGTGATGTAGAAATGAAAACAGAAGGTAGACTACAAAATACGGCAAGTTATGCACTGCATAACCTGTCGTATTGAGTCTGCATAATATGCAGACTCAAGCCATGGTCAACTGTTTAAACAGCCATTTAGAATTTCTTCAACATGGTCCCTTCCTAAAAAGTTTAATAAACAAGCAAACAAATAAATAACCCCTTCTAGGATATATTAAGAAGCACTCAATGTACGTACCAAATTATACACTTTTATGACGTCCCCTTATGTTTTCTTTTGTGTCAACTGCTTTTAGACGGTCACTTCCTGTTTAAAACCTTTTTGGGCACCCCTTGTAGGATGTGTTCAGATCACCCAAGGGACATTTGTACCACATTTCATGCTTTTATGAGATTCTGTAGGTATCTTGCATCATCTTTCAACACTGTAGGCGGCCATTTTCAATTTAGTCAATAACTCACTTCCTGTTTCAGATTATTTTTGGCACCCCTTCTAGGATGTGTTAGGATGACCCAAGGGACATATGTGCCAAATTGTATACTTTTTGGAGATTCTATAGGCTTTTTGAGTCAATCGCCAACACTGTAGGCGGCCATTTTCAATTTAGTCAATAACTCACTTCCTGTTGAAGACTTTTTTGGGCACCCCTTCTAGGATGTCTTAGGATGACCCAAGGGACATGTGTGACACATTTTATACTTTTTGGAGATTCTTTAGTTGTCTTTTGAGTCAATCGACAACACTAGGCGGCCATTTTCAATTTGGTCAATAACTCACTTCCTGTTTCAGATTTTTTTGGGCTCCCCTTCTAGGATGTGTTAGGATGACCCAAGGGACATATGTGCCAAATTGTATACTTTTTGGAGATTCTATAGGCTTTTTGAGTCAATCGCCAACACTGTAGGCGGCCATTTTCAATTTAGTCAATAACTCACTTCCTGTTGAAGAATTTTTTGGGCACCCCTTCTAGGATGTCTTAGGATGACCCAAGGGACATGTGTGACACATTTTATACTTTTTGGAGATTCTTTAGTTGTCTTTTGAGTCAATCGACAACACTAGGCGGCCATTTTCAATTTGGTCAATAACTCACTTCCTGTTTCAGATTTTTTTGGGCTCCCCTTCTAGGATGTCTTAGGATGACCCAAAGGACATGTGTGCCACATTTTATGCTTTTTGGAGATTATTTTGGTGTCTTTTGAGTCAACGGTCAACAGTTTAGGTGGCCATTTTGGATTTTGTCCATAACTCACTTCCCGTTTAAGATTTTTTTGGGCACCCCTTCTAGGATGTTTTAGGATGACTCAAGGGACATCTGTATCAAATTTCATGCTTTTATCCGCCGCGTAACGATTTTTCACTTAGTACCCCCTACTACTAGAAGATACTGTTCCAATCAAGACTGATTGATCCTGTCTTACCTCGCTTCAAAAACGTAAACGTTTTTTTGAAGTGACACACCTAGAATTGTATTTCGTCATGCATTCCTCTAGCCAATCAAAGGCATTGGTGTCAACATATTAATACGTATTAAGATTTCGGTCTTGTTGTGGGATCAATTCAACTCTAGTCCTCTTCTGTGTTACTGTTGTAGATGAGTATGCTTTCTTAGCTTTGGCCTTCTGCGCCTTTGCTTGACCAATGTCAGGTGTTCTCAAAGGGACACACACACGCACGGACGGGTGATTTGGACTAGAAGATACTGTTCCGATCAAGACTGATTGATCCTGTCTTACCTCGCTTCAAAAACGTAAACGGCTTTTTGAAGTGACACACCTTTTTATTATAGGATTGTATTTCGTCATGCGTCCCTCTAGCCAATCAGAGACATTGATGTCAACATATTGACACGTATTAAGAGTTCGGCTTTGTTGTGGGATCATTTCAACTCTAGTCCTCTTCTACGTTACAATTGTAGATGAGTATGCTTTCTTAGCTTTGGCCTTCTGCGCCTTTGCTTGACCAATGTTAGGTGTTCTCAGAGGGAAACACACACGCACAGACGGGTGACTTGGACTTACTGAAGGTACTGTTCCAATCAAGTCTGATTGATCCTGTTTTACCTCACTTCAAAAAGTAGGGACTTTTTGAAGTGACACACCTATTTATAGAATTTTATTTCGTCACGCGTCCCTCTAGCCAATCAGAGGCATTGGTGTCAACACATTGACACGTGTCACGTGGAGCTTGCCCAATGTTAGCTTGGCTATCAATGTTTGCTCACACAAAGCGAAAACATATTCTCCACCTTCGGCGGAGACAAAAATAAAATAATAAACAAATTTAAAAAAAGCTTTTTTTTTTTTTTTAATGGCATTGATGACTCGACTCAAGGAATGCGAGTTGACGTCACACCAGAGCTCACAGCTGCGTGTCTGCTGTAGAAAAAAAAAAAAAAAAAAAAATCTAAATCTAAAAAAAAAATTATTTTAATTTTTATAGAATAATCGAATAGTGGTTTGATAGTCGAATAGTCGGTTTGATATTCGAATATTCGAATATTTGACTATTCGTGAATGCCCTAACGCACGCACGCCACACACGCCAATGAGGGAAGAAACATTCACAGGGCAACACCACACTAAATAAATGCAAGCAGAATTTCCAGTGAAATGTAGTGGTAACACCCGCAATAATTGGACTGGACCAACCACTACACCAATACATTATTATTGTAACTGGGCCATATAACCACTTCACCAATAAATTATTATTGAAACTGGGCCACACAACCACTCCACCAATAAATCATTGTGAGTAGGGGGCGCATACAACAATTCTTGCGCTGGGTCCCTTGGGGCAGATATATGCCACAGATGCTGTTCATTCACTTGTAGTTAGTGTTGGTATTTACTTGTGGATGGTCTAATCCAAAGTAATACATTTTCCAGTGCTTCACATCACAACAGATTAAAACAATATCCCTGCAGCAAACAGATACAAAATAATAAAGCATGCAATAACACAAATATTGACTACATGAAACAGTGTCGTGGAAGAGGCTTTAATGCAGGATCAACATACAGTACACAGTATGAATATGAATACTGATCAGAAAAGGGAAAGAGAAATGATACATTTAAAAATGTTGCCTTCTATGGAGGTCACAGGGCACATCTTCTTTATTATCAATGTAGATACAGTATGAGTTTACTGTAGCTCTAGCTTTATAAAAGTGGAAACAATTATGAAATAACTGGTCCAGCCCTAGAATGTAGAAAGTTAGCTGGTTTAATACTCATTACTGCTACTAATATACAATCAACATAATCAAAGCTTTTGTACTGTAAGGTTAACTTTGATAAATATGCAAAAATCATGAATAGCCTCCTGTACAGTATGTAATAGAATTGATTGTCAACATCACCAGATCCTTTAAGTCCTCTTTGGTGATCTTTTACTAAGCTCCTAAATGTAACCTCTTGCATCTTAATTTTGACTTCGGCAGAAGATCGATTATACCCCATGCAGAGCACTTGTGACAATGAGCTGTTGATTCTCTGATTGACTAAATGTCCTGTCCTTAAGACGTTGACATACAAGTATCTCCAAATCCAGGCCGTCCTATTGACAAGTGCCATTCTTTATTGCCAAGGAATAGATTAGTGGTTAGCTTCTTTCTCGCTCATTTTATATCTGGAGGTCAGGGTGAATGGCTGTGGGAAACAAACATGTTGAAGTGTGTTACGTTCAGCATTGTAATCCATTAAGACCGGGAAAGCGTCTGTGTCATTTTTAGATGTCTTTGGCTATTAAAAAAATAGCAGATATACAAGCTCATAGCGCTATGAGCTTGTAGATCTTTTTTTTTTTTTTTTTTTATAGTAAATTTTTTTGCAAATCAAGGACCGCCAAAATTATATGTATTTTCCGCCGTCCCCCACATCTGAAAATATTTTGTTCCAGGGACCCCCCCAAATGATTGCCTATTATGCCCTGAATAAGTATGCTAGGGTTCATATGGTTGAGTATAAAAGAAAATGGTATAGTCAGTGGTGGACACGACAGTAACTAAGTACATTTTCTTGAGTAATGTACCTAGTTAAGAAAATCTTTTGACTATCTGTACTTTACTTGAGTATTTGTATTTATGACTTTCACTCCAATATATTTCCAATATTGCACTTTTGACTCTACTACATTCCTAGGAAGGAAAAAAGTACTATTAAAGCCCTATTTCAAATGTAGTGAAAATAGCAGATCTACTATTTTCCCTAATATTTGAATTTTTTGTACTTTGTAATTTTATTTTGAATACTTAAGTATTCTTTTTAAAGCAAGTACTCCTGTATTTTAACTCAGGTACAAACTTTCAACTTTCAAACCAACTTTCACTTGTACAGTAGTTAAGTAATATTTGACCAGGAGTATCTACAGTATACTTTGACTCAAGTACTGGGGTTGAGTACTTTGTCCACCAGTGGGTATAGTGCACT
>NC_137609.1:14298033-14308033 GCF_963280865.1 Gymnoscopelus braueri | reverse complement strand
GGACTTCTACCTGACAGTAGAAGCATGGGACAGTGGGACCCCGCCCCTCAATGCGGCTACCATGGTAACCATAGAGCTCATGGACGTCAACGACAACGCTCCCGTCTTCAGCCAGGGCATCTACAATGTCCTGGTCAGCGAGGACGCCAATATCGGACAGACAATAACCAGGGTACACCTTTTATACTTTATATACAGCAAATTATATACATATTTTTATCAGTACTGTAAATGCTAGGAAATACATGTGGCAAGTAAGATTTTCTTTGGGGAATATTAAGCAGAAGTACATTTTAATTGGAATTTCAAGTATATCAAATACGTAAATGTATAGGAGCACTTGACACCCATTTTCAACCTTCCTCATTATAATTGATCCTCAGTCATTCTAAGATGGCGCAATTTCCATCTACTCAATCTGTGTCTCAGAAACCTGCCTACCAGTGGCAGTGACATCATTGATTGGGATCTCCCTCCTTCCCCCTTCTCACTCTTGCTCTCTCTCCCTCAGCTTGCGCTGAGTGAGCTCAGGTCTGGCACACAACCTACCTCCCTCCCTCTCTCTCCCTCTTTCTCCATTTTCTCCCTCTCTCTCCCCCTCTCTCCCTCTCTCTCCCTCCCTCTCTCTCCCTCTCTCCCCCTCTCTCCCTCTCTCTCCCTCTCTCTCCCAAAGCCCCCTCCCCCCCTCACTCTCTTACTCACTGACTCTCTCTCGCTGATTGAGCTGATGATGACGTCTCAATTCAATTCAATTCAAAGGAGCTTTATTGGCATAAGAAAACATACGTTTACATTGCCAAAGCAAGTGTCAAAATATAATTTAAGAAAATGTAAGAAAATAATGGGGAAATTATGTACAGTTTGAGGGGGTGGTACAGCATTGTGTTAAACAGAGCTATGTCACATTGCGACGTTATATACATGTTATATACAGGGTATAATAGCAGCAATCTTTTGCAGTCACTTTTTGGACTATTAGCAGCATTTTTCCCAAAACGATTGAAATAGTATACAAAAAAGCCTCAGATTTAAAATGTGTTTAAAGGTAGCATTTCTGTTTATATGTGCAGTAGGTCTATGTCATCAGTCCACTCGGCACAGATAGTGCAGGAAACTCAATGGTAGTCCTTAGTAGTCTCACACAACAGAAACCACCAAACCGGTGCCTAACAACGGCGAGTTGCTTACTGTACGCGTTTTGCATACTGTCTGCTGCTGTCAGGCATATCCTGTCCATATATGGGCGTAGTAGCCGATTTGCATTTCCTCTCCATACATGGGCATATCATATGCCGATTTGCACTGATGTCGGGCATCTCCAGTCCATATATGGGCATATCTGCATGCCCGCCACAGACCCACTGACATCACCCACCACTACTTCAACTTTATATGGTAGTAGGAGAGTGTCGGTGGAGTAGAGCAGCTACTGTACTAGCACAGCAGAGGGTCTGACAGACAACATGATGGCTGATACCATAGCAACGAGGAGGATTGTCTCCAAGCCCCAGAACTTAAATGACGCGTATGGACCGCCGAGCAATTTTCTAGAGGTCGAGGTGAGCAACCCGGAGACGGTAGGGATCGGCTGGGACAAATTCACTACGTATGAAATCAGGCTGAAGACCAACCTGCCCATATTCAAGCTGAAGAAGTCCCGTGTACAGAGGCGATACAGTGACTTTGAGTGGCTCAGAGCAGAGCTGAAGAGAGAGAGTAGGGTTGTGATCCCCCCTCTCCCTGGCAAAGCACTGGTCCGTCAGCTCCCATTCCGAGGAGATGATGGAATATTTGACGCCTCTTTCATCGAGGAGCGGCGACGAGGCCTGGAGCAGTTTCTCAGCAAAGTGGCCAGTCACCCTCTAGTCCAGAGCGAAGGTTGCCTGCACATCTTTCTACAGTACGAATTTGTAGACAAGAACTACACCCCGTCCAAAGTTAAACACGTCTAAAAGTAACACGATGGCTTTGTTTGGCCTGATATGGATTGGCTAAGCCCAGCTCAAAGCTCTTTCTCAAATGCAAAGAATTCCTCTGAATTCCTCTGTGGGTGGCATAAAAGTGATCACTAAAGTGAGCCGATTTCAAAAAAAGCAAAAATAGCTGCTCTACAAGCTCACATCACAACGCATCGCAATGCGACGCGTTGGGGGCTTGTAGATCAGCGATTTTTTTTAAAAGAAAAAAAAACATTCCCTAAAATTTTCACCTGTAATCATTTTAATTTTAAAGTGATTAATGTATAAACGGTCACAGAAAGAAAACAAGTTTCTTTAAGTGAGATTAATCTGATGGTGCAGGAGATATGAATAGAAGACCAGAGTTTTTAGGTTAAAGAAATGGGTGGCAATTACCATTCCCTGAATGACGCCCCTGGTGGTTGGCAACAGGTGGCCCACGGGCCAGAACCAGCCCTGCAGAAATAATATCTGACCCGGCAAACCCGGCTTTTTTTCATTTTTCATTTTGCAATATCAGACGAACAGTCCCACTTAAAGTAATAATAATAATAATGGATTTAATTTATAATGCACTTCACATTTGTGAAAATCTCAAAGTGCTACAATAAGCATTTGCATAAAAACAATCATCACACCACTATAAAAGATCTAAGAAACTGAAACAAATCATTTAAAAGATGAGAGCATAAAGGTAAAACCAGTGTAGCAAAGAAATGCTAGTATACAGTCAGTCAGTACACTATAGTTATAGCTACTAGGGATGATACACAATGTAAGTTTGAAGTCGATCTGTCAGACGATTCTCGAGATATGCGTACAGACGCACAGACATGCACGCACAGACATGCAACTCCCTCCTTGCTGGTGCTCCGGCATCTGCCATCAGACCTCTGGAGCTTGTTCAGAAAGCTGCGGCTCGTCTGGTGTTCAACCGCCCCAAGTTCTCCCACACAACTATCCTTCTCCGTTCTCTACACTGGCTCCCCGTAGCGGCTCGCATTCAGTTTAAAACCCTGGTGCTAGCCTATAGGGCAGTGAAAGGAACAGCTCCTTCTTACCTCCGGGCTATGGTCGATGCTTACACCCCTGCCCGACCACTTCGGTCTGCCACCTCGGGGCGACTGACTGCCTCGTCACTCAAGGGTCCTTCTGGTCGATCGACACGGTCACGACTTTTTTCTGTTCTGGCCCCACAGTGGTGGAATGAACTTCCCACTGATGTCAGGACAGCAGAGTCACTGCCCATCTTTCGCCGCAGGCTGAAAACCCACGTCTTCAGGAAACACTACCCTTCCTCTTTGCCTGACCTACTTGTTGTTAACTAGTTGTACGAACTCTTGTTTTATTGTTGTATTGTTTTATTGGATCTTGTTTAGTCGATACACTTATTTGTTTTAGCTCGTGCTCATTTGATTTTGCTATTTTGTCTCATCTGTTTAAGAAAGTAGGTAGCTGATATATTGCACTTTTACCTTAGCGCTAGGTATACTCTTGGTTGCTTGTTTTTGCAGGATATGCACTTAAGACTTCTGGTGATTAGTAGTTTCGTTCCCTACCTATATGTATGTTGAATGCACTTATTGTAAGTCGCTTTGGATAAAAGCGTCTGCTAAATGACTGTAATGTAATGTATTTATGGTTAGATAGATGAGAGAATCTATCCCCACCTTTGATTGAATGATTGAATACTTTATTAACAGTTTGCCAAAAAAAGGCTTGGTGGCACAGATTTATACAAAAGAATGCTCAAAGAATAACCCAGATAAGCCCTCAGGGCTTGTTTAAGGTCCTTTGTATTCAATTAATCGAGACATTTAAAGACAAACAATAATATACAGTAGAATCAAATACCACCGAAGTGGAAAAAGCGGCACTCCAAAATAAAGGATGCAAGACTGGCTCAGACACACATTCTCATTTATTGGGAACGCTCACGCGTTTCGGATTCAGCCTTCCTCAGAGCAGATTTCAAAAGTGATAATGGACCCCTCTTTTAAGCATACACATCATCATCCCCACCTGTGTAGGGGGGAGGTTCTTGCTTGGCAATTGTTGATAAGTTGATCAGTTACACCATATCACAGTCACAATCAAATTAGCAGTTCACAATATCAGTACACAAAATCACAGATCATGAAGAAATCTTTTTTTTCCTTTTTTAGACATAAAATAATAATGATAATAATAATAACCTTATTTATATAGCGCCTTTCAAAAATCAGTTAAAAAGTGCTTTACAATAACAATAGTTAATATACAATACAAATCAGAAATTAATTGCATAAAATTGCATAACAAAAAGCTATGCGATAGAGGAGAGTTTTTAGAAGAGATTTTGAAAGAGGACACTGAATTTGCCTGCCTGAGGTCCCCAGGCAGTGAGTTCCACAGCCAAGGGGCCTGAACGGCAAAAGCCTGGTTGCCCTTTGTGACAAGGCAAGACTTTGGTACCATCAATAAGGCCCTGCTGGATGATCTCAGGCGGCCTGGCTTAAAAGGAGTTAAAAGATCACAGATATACGCAGGAGCCTGACCATTTAGGCCTTTAAAAACAAGCAGACATCACATTATACATCATGGTTTAAATCATGTAAATGGCACAGAATGACCACATCAGGGACTCAAAACGCATCAGAAAGACTTTAAACACAACTAAAAATAGACCTCAGAAACTCCAATAAGATTAACAGTGCACATTCTTTGTTTATAAGAAGGGTGTTGTAGGAGAAATCATCATTTAAGCCCTGTGGTTGCATGGTGTTGAGTTGATAAATCCAGAGCATTTCCCTCTGAGATAACAATTTGGGGAGGTTAGCCCCTCTAGGGGTAGTAACTTGTTCAACCCCTACAAAGCGCAGAGATGAGGGTGAACCATGATTTGCCTCAAGGTAGTGTTTAGCCATGGCATATTCAATGTTACCTGTGCATAAAGTCTTTCCTCCTTTCCATCCTTTATTTTGGAGTGCCGCTTTTTCCACTTTGGTGGTATTTGATTCAAGTTATATTTATAGCTGAGCACCCACTGCCTAAACAAACAAAAAAGTTCTGGTGATAAGCTTAGACTCTTTACTTTTTACAGGGGCACAGGGGTCAGTTACAATTTGCAGCCACCTGTAGGAGTGTTTTGAAGGAGGGTAAGGAGTTACACCTGAAGAATGCTTATTATGATCTTATCCATGTTGAGAGTGAATACCAGGCACAGACAATGTGGTGCTGCACGTCATGAATAAAGTCAGTGGGCAGCACCTGGTGTCCACCGATCCTGCTGCTGTGCATATAACCTGTTGTCAGTGCTTCAATCTTGTGCTTTCATGCCTCTGTCTTGGGTGGAAAGGTCACTTTGAAGGTGCCATGCTTCATTTGGTGGTGCAGTCTAATATTATGATCGATGATTTTTATTATGATTCATAGATGGCAACGTTGTCCTGAGTTGTCTCTTCTTCTTTTTTTCATGTGATCATACCCTGCATAGGAGCTGTCTTCAATTTGTCTTCAAGTTATATGTGATCACTTGTGGCATTTGTGGCCAGTAATCAGAATAATTTGTAAACTTGCAGCTTGCAATTTAATATCTAGGTTATACTCCAGACACTAGAATTCAACATATTTAATGTCCCTGTATTTCATTACATCTTTCAAAGAATTGCAGAACAGAATAGAAATACTACAATATTACAGCTCCCCCCCCCCCACACACACACACACACATACCAAAAAACAAACAAAAACTAAAAAAACTTCATATAGTAG
Organism: Gymnoscopelus braueri; assembly: GCF_963280865.1. Taxonomy (NCBI): domain Eukaryota; kingdom Metazoa; phylum Chordata; class Actinopteri; order Myctophiformes; family Myctophidae; genus Gymnoscopelus; species Gymnoscopelus braueri. The sequence continues at coordinate 14,302,322 of NC_137609.1, read as the reverse complement.
ATAATCATTCTTAGAAATAATACTGTATATATTGTTTTTCTTTTTCATATCTGACTCTTTGACTCTTTGTGCGTTACTAGCTGTTGGCAGAGGACCTGGACAGCCAGGTGAACGGTCGAATCACCTACTCCATCCTGAAGGGTGACCGAACCAACCAGTTCTGGATCGACCCGGTCACTGGCCTCCTCAACGTGAATAAACGCCTTGACCGGGAGCTGGTAAGGATGCTTCTTTAAGTGTCTCATCAACAATCGATAGTCATTTTCTGGTTCATGAGCACGGCTGAAGCAGACAGATGCCAGCGGGTCCTCTCAAGGTTACCAGTGAAGTGTTGCCATTATGCATGTATGCCACCGTTCCTCAATCCTGGTCTATGCGGACTCAGTACTTACCTCTAGTAATGCTACTAGCCTACTAGAAAATTCATTGCAGTCTGTTGTCCAACAGGGACCTGGGGCAGTAAGGTGAATTCTGTTAAAGAGCATTTCAACCTTTTCCAACCTTAGCTTCATATAATAATGCTTATATTAAGATGATGAATACCACTTCTGTTTCAGAGGTGGGCTGTGGATAGTTCAGAAACCTGCCTAGGCAGGCACTAGGCAGGTCATTCAAAACGTTTTTTTCTTAATCGACGCAATAACAGCGGCTTCTATTTCAGCATGCTAACTTTCCTGGAAGAGAAAGGCTGTTGTTTCCGTTAGCTTGGAATCCTTATCGATGATGTAATTGGTTGGCAAGTTTCTGAACTGTCCAAAGTCCACCACACAGTCAGAGCGAGTAGACAGAAATGGTTCCATTATTATAATGAGCATTAGTGAGCACTGAGGACCATTTATTATCTCTGCCAGGCCGGATGGCTGGGGGTTGGGATTATGTTTTCACCCCCATGAGTCTGTAAAGGCCCCTGCATGCTACCAAATGAGGTGATCACCCTATCACCTAAAAGGTGATAGGGTGATCTCCTCATTTGGTAGCATGCAGGGGCCTTTAGTCTATCTATCTGTCTGTTTGTTTGTCTGTCCATCCGACAGTCTGTGAGCAGCTAATCTTCAGGACTGCTTGACCGAACGGCACGAAACTATGCATGCACACTTCCAGTAGGCCAACTGAGAACCTCCACCCCAAATGTTTCAAATTGCGCTCATGGGGGCGCTATAACAACCCACTTACAGTTATGGCCTATAACTCTTGAACCATATCTATATATACAATTGAGAAAAGTCAGCACTTCCTGTCCCCCACTGAAGCCACCCCTATCTATATATACAAACCCCCCCTGGACAGGAAGTGAGGTCAGACAACACACTCCATATTTGGGCATAGCTCCATTGGGAACATCTCCTATTATGGCTTTATATATTATAGAGACTAACAAACACAAAGCACCGCGCAGCGGATAGGGGGGAGGGGCGCGCAGCGCCCCGACCCTCTAGTGTCATACAATAAAGAAAAACCCGAAGGCACTGTGGTAGACTGCTTCAAGAGGCTTCAGTGTGGAGAGTGAAGCATGCATATACAGCACATCCCCATAGTCAAATTATTACAGATTGAATAATAGTCTTTCTTTTCATTGTCGTTCTGGACAACTGGATATCGATATGCCCATATATGGACTTATCTGTCAGATCTGCGGTTCTGGACAACAGCAGTTCCGAACAACTCGGCGGCGGGCACCGCACTCACTTGAATCCTTGCCAATGCGCTCGCCGAGTTTGACGTCGGTGTGTCCCATATGCACATCACCATATAATTATGTGCATAGTGGTCGGATCCTTGGCTCTGGACAACCAGACTTATATTTGGGCGTATCGTGCTTGTTTATGGTTTTGTCTGAGTCATAGTGACTTGCCTATATGGCCGTGACTTGGCCGTGGTCCGCTGGCCGGACGGTTAGCCGGCCCTCCCAGTAGCCAACCAACTGTAATTTAGGTTGAAGATGAGGTTGAAAATTAGTGAAGTGCTCCTTTAGCTTTTACAATGAATACAAAACCAGCACTGCTGAGTCCCCAAGGACCATGGTTTAATAGCTCTGTTATGCTCTATCAGACTTGCTCTCCTTGTATTGGTTTGTAAGATATTGATCTCGGCAATTGGCCTGTGGACTTTATTGCCACCTTGATGATCCTGCTCCACTCTTGGTTGTGGCTGTGTGTCCTCAACTGATCTGCATCAGACGTCACCGTATTTTATGAGCCTTATTGGCCTTTGATATACCTCATTGGGTTTTATAGTATCTATTTTACAGCACTGCCAGCTCAGTGGCCTTGCGGATAGTTGAGATTGGGAGGTCGGGGTTCAATCCCCGGCCTGGTCATACCAAAGACAATAAAAATGGAACCCAATACCTCCCTGCTTGGCACTCAGCATCAAGGGTTGGATTGGGGGTAAGTCCCTGCGACATACTAGCGCCATGTCCAGCGTGTGTACTGTATACACCATGGCTGGGGAAACAGGAGATAGGCTCCTGCCCTATGGTCCACATGGCTCGGGAAGGCTATTTACTTATACAGCACTGCTAATACTATTGAGTAGAACAGAGTACTATTACTGTCACTTTACCGGCATGGACATTTAATAGTTTGTTCTTTTGTTTGTTTTACAAACAAAGGGGTCCCCTCTTTTTGTGCTTCTTCCCTATGTTTCTTCCTTTTTTTTTAGGGTCTAAGGACAGGCGAGTTTTTGTTTCCTTTGTTAAATGTGGGGCTGTAATGCCCTTTGAGATGGTGACAGTGATTAAGGAACTCAAACTCAACTAAATTAAAATTGTGTTGAGCTGATTGAGGTGATTTGAGTTGTGCTGATCTCCCTGTAGGTTTCCAGGTACTCTCTGTCAGTGCAGGCGTTTGACAGTGGATCTCCTGCCATGTCTTCCACTGTCACCGTTAACATCAACATCTCTGATGTCAATGACAACCCGCCTGTCTTCACACCTCCAAACTCCACAGCCATAATTCAGGTACGAGTGATTGTGTGTTTTCTGTTGTGCGCTTGCGTGTGTGTGTGTGTGTGTGTGTGTGTGTGTGTGTGTGTGTGTGTGTGTGTGTGTGTGTGTGTGTGTGTGTGTGTGTGTGTGTGTGTGTGCGTGCGTGCGTGCGTGCGTGCGTGCGTGCGTGCGTGCGTGCGTGCGTGCGTGCGTGCGTGCGTGCGTGCGTGCGTGCGTGCGTGCGTGCGTGCGTGCGTGCGTGCGTGCGTGCGTGCGTGCGTGCGTGCGAACATAGAGTGCTGTTATGCATGTTTCTGCACATGGTTATCCCAACTCTTTTCTCCCCATACCCTCAGCTAAACCAGCCTGCTGGTTCCAATCTCCTGAAGCTGTCCGTCAGTGATATTGACTCCTCCAGAAACGGCCCTCCATTTGAGTTCCGCATCGTGTCTGGTAATGAGGGGAGATACGTCTCCCTGGACCAGATGGGGAATCTGAGGTCTAACAGGGTGCTTGGTCCAGAAGGCCCCAGGGAGTTTAACTTGGAAGTACAGGTAAGGTGTTTTTTGGTCTATTATGAGTATTCATGCCTTTTCTCACTACCACCTGGCTCTCACTACCACTTGAACCCTTCCCTATTCTGGGGGTGAACATTTTCTGAAAATAGGACCAAACCAAAGAGATTTGTTATAGAAGGGGGAAAATAGAGCGGACCTAGTATAGAGCTATGGGGGACACTGGTCAACTAAGTGTTTGTTCATTGACAGGAGTCTCCATCTCTCTCCAGCTCTTTATTAAACAGAAAATGCATTTTCAGGTCGGGAAATGTTATCCAATCAGGATAGAGAACTCAAACAGGATACAGATTAAACAAGTGAAATTGGAAGTGATGACGCAAAGAAATGAGCAGATAAAATTGGAACTGGAACACTATAAAAATGAAGCTTATAAATGGGTACTCTCTCCTGATGCTCAGGGTGGGATTGTCGGGTCTCTTCTCTACATGTAAAGTGTCTTGAGACAACTTGTTGTGATTTGACACTTTAATAAAATTGAATTGAATTGAATTGAATTGATTGGCTGAAATTTTGCAACCCACCTGAAAATGTATTTTCTGTTTATTAAAGAGCTGGAGAGATGGGAAGACTTTTAATGTACAAACACTCTATACTATCAGAATATAGTTATTTAACCTTAGTTTTAACAAAAAACTTCACTCACCCTACCTTAAGGGGATTGGAACCATTAACATGGACTACCACTGCCCTCTGCTGGCATAATGGATATAAAGTATTTTAATCGCAAATACATCCTTCTGTATCTGTATGTGTGGCTTGACTTCATATACTATAGCTATATATCT
>NC_137609.1:14278033-14295533 GCF_963280865.1 Gymnoscopelus braueri | reverse complement strand
TCCGGCAGACCAATAAATGACGGCCTTTGGCACGCTGTGGCTTTGGAGCTGACGCGAAACTACACCCTCCTGTCACTGGACGACAGCTACGTGGAGCGTCGCAGAGCAGCCAGGGCCCCCGCCCACCTGTGGCCTCTGGCCCCCGATTTGACTTTCTTCTTCGGGGCCCAAGTCAGGCCCCCCCCGGTCAGGCCGGGCGAACGACCGAGCCCGGGGCCGAGGAGGACGCAGGGCCCGGGAGGCGCCAGGGGCCCTCCGAGGGCACAAGACGGGTTCCAAGGCTGCCTGGGTTCATTGGTGCTGAATGGGAACGAGCTGCCCCTGCAGAACAAGAGAAGCCGCTATGCCGAGATAGCCGGGCTCAGCGAGGTCAAGCTGGGCTGTGTGCTCTACCCAGACGCCTGTGTCAGCCAGCCCTGCCTCAACGGAGCCATCTGCAACAGCCTGCCCTCTGGAGGTCTGTGGGTGTAGGATGGATACAAATAAACTTCATTTATACTCATGTCATTTTTTACTATACATTTCACATGAAGTGTAGCTCAACAAATAACAGTATGTGATGCAATGCTTCTGTGATTTACTTTAAGACAATTTACCAATACTATCATGTTATTTATATCTACTATATAAAGTTCAAGTTTATTATCATTTATATTACACACATTTTATAGATAGTCTCACTGCCTCTTTCCGGTGGCTATATGCAATGTCCCTGGTTTGATTTGGCTGGGCGCCAATATTGCATGTCATCTCTCTGCCCTTGTTTATTTTGTGAATAATCTTTGCTTTTATATTGCATTTTTTCTCCCGATAAATTCTCCCTTCCATGCCTTTTAATCTGTCCCCATCAGGATTCACATGCAGTTGCGGGACAGGGTACACTGGGGGGCGCTGTGAGACAGAGTTGACATCCTGCGAGCCCAACCCATGCCAGAATGGAGGAGACTGTATGTCTATGGGTGGTGCCTTCGTCTGTGGCTGTCCCAGAGGCCTCGTAGGACTTATGTAAGAACCTCCAGTCAAGCACATGTTGTTAAGCCTCAGTGCTACGCAGACGGAGATCATGCGGTGGTGATGATGGTGATGAGGATGTTTACCCTACTAATGATTTAGGTAGCTTATTGTCTCTTTGGACATCTGCTCTCATTGCATCCATCCATCCATGGATCGATCGATCGGTCATCTATCTATCTATCTATCTATATATCTATCTATCTATCTATCTATCACAGGCACACACACACACACACACACACACACACACACACACACACACACACACACACACACACACACACACACACACACACACACACACACACACACACACACACACACACACACACACACACACACTCTCTCTCTCTCTCTCTCTCTCTCTCTCTCTCTCTCTCCCTCACCGCATGACTTCATACACGCACACACGCACGCTACTCCACATTAGCATGGTGCCAGTGCGCCGGCTCTGTTGTTATTGCGTGAGGTAATGTAATGTAATTCAATCAATCAGCGCTAAAGGCCTCCTTACTTACAGCTCAAAAACGCCTGTGAAATCACCCTCGTTCTCCCTCGGCTGTTCAGCGTAGCCACCACTAGAGAGCAGATCTGCTTCACAAGACCAAATGAGTGACAGACACACACGTTTTTGTATACCTGTGAGAACTGCTGGATAATATAAAAGTGCTATTAGCAGTGCCACCACCATATTACTACTACTACTGCTGCTGCTGCTACCACTACTACTACTACTACTACACTGTAAAACTTGTCAATGTTAATGTACACATACATGCAGTGGTGGAAAGTAACTGAGTACATTTACTTAAGTACTGTACTTAGATACAATTTTGAGGTATTTGTACTTTACTTGAGTATTTCCAATTTCCAAGTCTTTTACTTCTACTCCACTACATCTCAGAGGCAAATATTGTACTTTTACTCCACTACAATTATTTGAAAACTTTAGTTACTAGTTACTTTTCAGATATAAATTATTATATCATAAAACATATATTAAAACATACATTAACCACATTAGCCCTATTTTATACTTAGGCTATTTGAAAATAGCCGATCTACAAGCTCACGATGCGACGCGTTGTGAGCTTGTAGATCTGCAATTTTCAAATATTGTAGTACTTTTACTTTTGGTACTTTAAGTACATTTTGATGCCAATACTTTTATACTTTACTCAAGTACATTTTGAATTCCGGACTTTTACTTGAAACAGAGTATTTCTATATTGCAGTATTGGTACTTTTACTTAAGTAAAGAATTTGAGTACTTTTTACACCACTGCATACATGTTGGTTGTATCTTTGTGTGCAACAAACCCTGAATTGGTGATACAGGGTCAGAGACATGCGCTCTTTCTGACGAGCCCTTGAGGCTACGGTATTCTTTCCCATTCCGACAGGACGGGACCGCAGGTCCACACACTTTGATCCTACAGGATATTGAACAGGGCTCCCTCGTAAAAGAGATTTGGATCTCAATGGGATTTTACCTGTGTAAATAAAGGCTAAAATAAATAACTTAATATCGTAGAGTTTCTGGATAGAACGAAACTCTTCTGGGCACCCCCTCGGTTGCGCAACAATTGAGGGCAGCTCCCATACCAGGTAGTGAAACGACTACCGGTAGTCAGAATACCCACAATAGTGCAGTGGTGGAAAAAGTACTCAAATGTTTTATTTAAGTAAAAGTATCAATACTGCAATGTAGAAATACTCTGTTACAAGTAAAAGTCCGGAATTCAAAATTTACTTTGAGTAAAAGTACAAAAGTATTGGTATCAAAATGTATGTTTTGTAAAATCTACAAAGTAAGTCACTAAAGTTTTCAAATTATTGTAGTGCAGTAAAAGTGCAATATTTGCCTCTGAGATGTAGTGGAGTAGAAGTAAAAGTACAGACAATTGGAAATACTCCAGTAAAGTAAAAAATACCTCAAAATTGTATTCAAGGACAGTACTTGAGTAAATGTACTTAGTTACTTTCCACCACTGCAGTAGTGCTTCTGTAGAAGTTACTCAGTAGCTTCAGCACCGTGCCAAATTGGTTTATGCCTGAGGTGGTGAAGGCATTGGGTTGTCTTCACAACTCTCTTCACAACTCTTAGAAACTTGAAGCTGTCAACTCTCTCCACTACTAACCCGTTGATAATAATGAGGTCCAGCTTCTCCGGCTCAGACGGAAGAGGGGCTTCTAGTCAGGTCAAGGGGTTCTAGTCAGGTCAAAGTGTCCCCAACTGCTCTCGATTAGCAGGTTGGTGCCTTGTCACTGCCACCGGAGTGTGATTGTGTGTGGCTGAATGTAACGCACATCGTTAAGCACTTTGGATAAAGGCGCTATAGAAATGCAGACCATTAACTGTTACCATTTATGGTCGTGTTGTGGTGATCAGTTACTGCTTGTGTTCCAGTCTACCACCAGGTCATTAAGTTCAATCAGGGTCTTAATTAGTCCCACTTACCAAGAACATGTTTTTGAACCCGGAAACAGTCAACTTATAATAGAAAATGTGTTGCATAAAGTACTCCTCTTGAAAAACATTTAGACTCGAAGTGTTGTCTGTGGAAAAGAAGCCAGAAAAAACACCCCACTTCATCATTTATACAGTTTGTGTTGCCACTGGCATGCACACAGTCAGTATTGACTTTCAAATTTACTTAAACTACTTGAACCAACTGATCAGTTTTGAACATTTGTTATTTGTTGAACAACAGTTATTTCTCAAAATTGACAGTATAAAGACACACTTGTTCTTGACACGGTCAGTCTGTGGTTTACAGAGACTTATCTCATTGGATAATGGAAATAGATATCTTTGTATATACACTTCACCTAAAAGTAAAAACGGATTCACCAAGTTTCACACTTTATTCACTTCAGTTATTCAACAGGCATTTCCTGGTTGTTACACAGACATTGTCAGCTGGCAACGGCAAGGGAAAATAAATAAATAAATGGAAATGTGTTTTCTTTGGATTTGCTGTTAAGTCAGCTAAAAAGAATCAGAAGAAATAATTGAAAGGAAAAAGGAATGTTTTTCCTATCCTTTGTCACTGTGTGTGTGTGTGTGTGTGTGTGTGGCGTGTGAGCCCGCGCGTGTGTACATGCGAGAATGTGCATGTGTGTGTGTGTGTGTGTGTGTGTGTGTGTGTGTGTGTGTGTGTGTGTGTGTGTGTGTGTTTGTGTGTGTGTGTTTGTGTCTGCGTGGGCATTGTGTAGCCTACAATTTCAATGCGTGCTGTGTATGTGTGGGTGTTAACATATGCACCCAGGCAGGCTCCTGTGAATCAGAGCATGATCAAAACAATAGCAATAATTCAATACAACTATAAAACAAAGCCTTGATTTGGCAAAGGAAATGAAGATGGGAACAATCACAGTCAAATAACTAAATTTAACATTATATATTTATTTCCTCTGTCTTTTGTTTCGCTTTTATCCCCATTTCATAGTGTAAAAATTGATTGAGGCTGTGTACACAGTCACTAGGCATCTTGTAAAGAAAACAGGCACAGCCTTTTTACATTGCACCCGATTGCACCCCTATGAGGCATGTCCAAAAGGCGGCCGCATAGGGGCCGCTTTTAGAAGGCGCTAATCAGAGTGCTTCTTCTGGCCGAGGAGGATAGCAGTTTTAAAAGTAGAGAATAGTATAACTTTTTCAGAAATGTGCTAATGACATGGACCACTTCTTTTCGGCATGCAGAGCTGCTCGTCCGAGCTGATGGTCTCTCTATGTGTCCTATTGGACACAGAAGTAGAGCTCTTCACAGGTTAAAAAAAACGGACCCGAACCGGACCCTAATTGGCTCTGTGAAATTTGTTCCGAGATCCGATTATTTCCGAGATTCCGAGACAGACCCGACCCAGACACCCCCTCAAAAAAGCGCATATGAAACTACAAAAATAAATAAATAAATGTGCGCAGAGGTATTCTTTTGATATAAGTGACAAAAGGTTTTCTTTGTAAATAAATGTGGACGTTTACCTTGCAGTATGATGGTGCGCATTGCATTGCGTAGCTCAACTTATTTTTTTGCGCTGCAGTATTCTGATCTTAAACCAGCATAAAACATCACACAAGATGCACAGTGATGCAAGTGCACAGAAACTCTCCCCTGTCAGGTGATAAGAAGGTCAGTTGGCTCTCATGCATTGAAGGAGGCATGAGCTCGGCCCTCGAGGGGGTTACAAAATCGTGGGATAAAAATGTAAGTAAAAAAAAAAAGAAAAAAAGATGCACAGTGTCCCTGCTGCACTAACCTGATCCTAGGTCTGTCTAAAACATCACACACAAGTTAAACAGCACTTCATTGTGTTTCTCTCCTGATTAGTGCAGCCGAGCACACACACAGTAGGCATACTGCGGGTCTTCTCGGATCCACTCGGGTATTACACATAATGATGGACAGACCCGGCCAGAGTGATTATGATAAAACACGGATCCGACCTGCGCGGGTCTCGGGTCCTGTCGGGTATTTTCGGAATCGGGGGGCCCGTGAAGAGCCCTACACAGAAGCACCCACAAGCAACTACCACCAGAGTCCTAGCCGTCCCTCATACTCTTCTGCCTAACAAAAACACTATATTAAACCTACAATTATGTTATATAATTACATCGTATTCGCTAAATTCATCGTGGAGTTGTTTCTTAAAGGCAAGTATTAACCACTTGAACCAATAGCCGATCTACAAGCTCACGACTCGTGGCGAAGACATTTGGTGTAAATTAACAAAGAACGAACCAAATGCAGTGCAACTCGGGTCCATAAGTATAGAGGGTCCAAGTGGTTAATATATTGCGGATTCACAAGTATCAGCCTACTGCTCCAGGCGGAGCAAGCTAGGAGCACTGCCCACCAGGAGGTGAGAGCGGGGGAGGCCAAACATAGGCAGTCGGTTTCTGTTTGACAGCTATCTACACCTACAACTTTTTAAAACTTTGTTATCAATATTTATTACACTTTTCATAGAGTCGATCGCACAACGCCCCCCCCTTCACCCCCGGCCCTTCTTATAATTTTCTCTTATTCTTTTTCAGTAGAAAGAAACACTGTAGGCAGTACGTTTCCTTTATAAAAGGTGTTTAGTGTGAAAATACCCTTAACTGTGCAGATGTACGTTGTATTTGCGTGTGGGTTTGCCATCATTCATAGCTCCCACCCGCTGTATAATATCCCTAATGTCTTGTGCTCCTGTGCTTTTTGCAGATGTGATGAGGATGTAAATGAGTGTGAACTGGGAGAGTGCGAGAATGGAGGAGAGTGTGTGAACACGTTCGGGGCGTTCTACTGTAACTGTTCTGATGTATATGGCGATCAGTTCTGTGACGATCAAAGCCCAGGCAAGCCAGGGGGCGACACACAGGTATAGTATCAATTCATTCAATCAATAGGCCTACAGAGGTTTTCAGTTTACATGTTACAGTCCTATAGTCTAGGGGAATAAAGGATTGTCACATACGGGTTGGAAACTGTTTTTTATTGACTGTTTATTTTCTTATTTTTTTGTTTTGCATGATTTTACCATGAATTATTTTTTAGATATGATTTTAAACACTTGATTTTAGACAATAGCATCTGGCGTAAAACAATAAACAAATAAATCAACCTAAACCTAACCTTGTCCCCAGTGTTTCAACAATCACTGATGGTTGGCATCCAGCACTCAGCAGATAAGCAGCACCTGGAATTAACCACCCATACTCACAGACGCGTGATAGTTTTATACAACTAGATTCTGCCAAGTCCCCGGAAAAGACGTGCTGTGATTGGCCAGTAGTCACTTTGAGTGGCACTTTGAGTGACCGTGCCGCCGTCGCGGTCCAATGGGATTTGATCACAGGAGGTAGAGGTCGGCAGTTTAATGCTTAACGAGCCACGCCACCTAACCAGTCGCAAAGATAGGGTTCTGGGCAGTATTAGAATGTGACAACGCCCCCATCGTCCCCTCTTGGGGGCGGAGTCCTTGTTTTCTAGTTTTTGCATTCAGCCAATCGCGCGCAGGCAGGGTGGGGCTTGGGAGAATGTAGTTGTAGAACAATATCACGCCTCACTGACACACACTCTACTGTCACACTCTGACACTTCCACAGACACACACACTACTGACACATGTAACATTACACATGAGTACTGTTAACTCACTTCAGTCTTAAAGGGGCAATAGACAGCATTCAGCCACTTAAAACTTAGGTGTTACAAACTGTTGCATAAGCTTCGCTATTTCCACGTCACTATGATGCAGAAATCATGTGGTTTGCAACATATTAACACAATGGCTGCCTTCAAAGAAGATGTTAAGGGAGGGGGGGTATTGCTAGACTGACTAAATTAACATTATTATTTCATAATCATGATTATTTGTTGGGGAAAAGTAGTAGTCTATTCCACAACTTTTTTTAAAAACTGGATTTATTATTTTCTTTTTCACAGTGTGGCTGTCTGTCTGTGTGCCTGTGTCCGGAACTAAGATAGACCTTTATTGATGGACTGATCACAGCCAAATATCTTGTGCACACTGCCAGTAGGCCACAGAAATACCTCCACTGAATTCCCTTTTCACATATTTTTTATACTTTATGAAATATTGAACATGAATTTTATAATATAAGTCTGTATCGGAGTATAGATGTATCATAGAAGACGACTGATGTCATAGAAGACTGATGTCACAAGCTGGCCATCCGAGATTGAGGTCCAAGATCCACATTACGAAAATAGAATTCGATAGGATACGATTTGATTTTCATAAAAATGTTTAACTTCAATAAAGGTTCATGACTCTCAGCCCTTTAATTGCCTTCTAATCAGTGACTCTTTCAGATCCCCGGGAGCAGTGTTTAAAGCCACTGAAAACTGATCAATAGCCTCAAGAACTTCGTTTGGCCTGCTAATCAAGTCACCTTGGCTTGTATCGTTGTCAGGGAAAGGGCAGAAAGGTTGTTTTCACTGTAAATGTAATTATGTTGTTGTTCCCCCTGCTCTTAATTAATCTCAATGGTTGTTCTGTTCACCAGAGGTATAGTAATTCAATACATGTACTCTGAAGATAGGAACAGCTACCCGAAACTTATGAAATAAATTAAAGCCCTCTTCCTCATGAACAGACACACATGCACGCACTAACGAACGCGAGTGCATACAGTAGGGGGGTGGAAATAAAGAACCTGAAAGTAAGAAGTACGCTTTGTTTCATTGTTTGTATGCTGGATTTAGTCACACTTCATAGATAATACTAAATATTGCAAAAAAAAAATCACGATCCTGCAGGCAGTGTATATGTTGAACATCCCAACTCGTCGTCCCTTTCACCTCACGTCTCTCTGATTTAGACAATATTCTTTAGCTCTATAAAATACCCATGTTAAATAGTAAAACATACAGTTATACTGTCAAAGTTTAACTATTGTCTAGAGCAGGGGTCTTCCACGTTTTTCGGCCCAAGGACCCCTTAGCTGAGAAAGAGATGAAGCAGGGACCCCCCGCTACTTATTGTATAAAACTGTGTTGCAGATTAAACTTTTTCATAGATTTCAGAGATAGTTCGATTTATGCTAATGTGTATTTTCAGACTGTTAACCTTTTAAACCCTCAATATTTATAAACCTTCAACTTGACCGTTGGCTCTGTACTTGGTCTGCTCTTTTTCCCCTCTACGCCAACTCTCTGAAAATAGCCGATCTACAAGCTCACAACGCCTCACAGCGCGAGGTGTTGTGAGCTTGTAGATCTGCTATTTTCGGCCATAGTGTTCCCTATCACGCAAAGATTCGGTGGACCCCCTGTAGTAACTCGTTGGACCCCCTGTTGAAGACCCCTGATCTATAGAGAGAAAAAAAGAGAAAAAACGGACTACGGGAAAACACCTACAGTACCTAACAGTTAATAACTATAATGTTAGTGTATATAACACTGACATCACTGCTCCCAGGCAGAGCTCCTGTCCTACATTGGCCCGGGCGAGATCATCGGCATCGGGGTCCTCGTCTTCGTCGTCATCCTCCTCGCCGTCCTCTTCGTCACCTTCAGGAAGAAGCTCACCTTCAGGAAAGGCGAGCCGGACGCCGGCCCGGGGACTCAGGCCTCAGGGATGGGGGTGTCGGCGATCTCCACGGAGGCCAACTACATGCTGCGTAAGACCGGCATGTGTGCAGAAGGGATCGAGTTCAAGGCCATGCGCGTGCCGGGCTCCCCGGGGACCGCCGGTTGCTATGGTGCGGACGCGGCTGGAGCGGGGAGCGGGGGGCCTCCTCAGGTCATGGTGCGGCCCAATACACACTCCCCACTGCCGGGAGGTGTCTGCAACCAGGCCATCATGGATGGAGACAGGACTATGTCCAGTGAATGCAGTCAGGTATGGTGTGTGTGTGTGTGTGTGTGTGTGTGTGTGTGTGTGTGTGTGTGTGTGTGTGTGTGTGTGTGTGTGTGTGTGTGTGTGTGTGTGTGTGTGTGTGTGTCTGTGTCTGTGTCTGTGTCTGTCTGTCTGTCTGTCTGTCTGTCTGTCTGTCCGTCATAATATACTCCCCTGTCAGGTCACTTTTCAACGTTCCCGGTTGTCCCGTGTGACACTTACTGACAATGGAACGAAAAATAAATAAATAATAATAATAATTTAATATCGATATTTTTTCAGCAGTATATCGATTATTTATTGCGGGAGGTAGTATCGCGATATATCGCGATATCGATATATCGTCCCACGACGTGCTGTTTAGTTGCATACCAGTTGGAATTGTAAATCATGTCATCTTGTGTGTGTGTGTGTGTGTGTATGTGTGTGTGTGTGTGTGTGTGTGTGTGTGTGTGTGTGTGTGTGTGTGTGTGTGTGTGTGTGTGTGTGTGTGTGTGTGTGTGTGCGTGCGTGCGTGTGTGCGTGTGCGTGCGTGCGTGCGTGCGTGTGACGTGGCACACTCCTTCCCATCAGTTGAGTAGCTTCTTGTCAGATGGCCCTCATAGCCGGGGCGGGGCCAGCAGGAGGGGCGTGGCCGTGTGTAGCGTGGCGCCTAATCTCCCATCAGCATCGCCCTGTCGCTCAGAACATAGCCCCGCCCACAAAGTGTCATGGGACCGAGAGGCAGACAGGGAGGAGGACCAATGGGAAGAGAGTGCCTATGAGCTGGAGACAACGCACACACCTAACAGCGCACAGGGTGAGTGCATCATGTGCCTCATCAAAACACACAAATCGATGAATGAATAATACATGTAGCCATTGTGTCCACAGGGATTGCATTTCACAGTGATCCCTTTGATCTCCCATATGAAGCGATGAATGGAGTGAGATAATAAAGCCTGTTTGGATTACATGAGATGTTTTTGCTCCTCTGTAGTGGTGGAAAAAGTGTTCACATATTCAAAATGTACTTGAGTAAAAGTACAAAAGTATTTGGTAAGGTATGTTTTGTAATGATAATAAAAATCTTCAAAGTAACTAGTAGTAACTAAAGTTTTCAAATAATTTTATTGGGGTAAAAGTACAATATTTGCCTCTGAGATGTAGTGGAGTAGAAGTAGAAGTATTGAAAATTGGATATACTCCAGTAAAGTGAAAATACCTCAAAATTGTACTTAAATACAGTACTTGAGTAAATGTACTTATTTACTTTACACCACTGCTCCTCTGTGATGCGTATAGCACTATGAAGACATAGGATAGCCCTAGAGAAGGTAGAGCCGTTGTGTCAAATCATTGTTTCATTGAGGACCAAACCCAGGACAAAAACAATACACTCAGGGACCAGGGCTTCAAAAGTGTGATTGGATTTAAACTATTACTGTATACTAACTGGATATTTCTAAAAAACGATCAATGAGATTACGAGATTATCCTTCACATTCGGTATTGGATTTGGTGATCTAATCCTAGAAGCTCAAATGTTGCTTCTGCGTTTTTCAAAACGCTTAAATTAGAGAGCCAAAAACTGTTGAGGATTTTTAGAAAATACACTGTGTGTCATAAAGAAATTGATTAAATAGTATGCACACAAATGTTTATATTTTGATAAGGTAGTGGATATTCTGCCCTCAGATCCTCTGAATTTCCCACTCTCTACCATCCATGGTTGTATCTTACTAGCCTGGAAACCAGACGAATCTGCCGCTCGGTTGTGATTGGATTTCGCTGCCCCCGAAGGTGTTGGGCACCAATCAGGACCCAGCATGCAAATATGGGGCGGGTTTATCACCAGTAGCATTTTTTTATCTGCTCCTTGGAAATGCAGGTTCCACACAGAGATTCCAGACTAATATCTACGCAGTGATATTAGTCTGGCCATGCCAGGCTTGTATCTTACATCTGATTCAGTAAGGTTAGGTTAGAAAACGTCAATTGTTTGGAGTACAAATAATTATGTCTTCGAGTCCCACCAAGGATTTCTTTTCTGTGGAAGACCATTTCTGCCCCTGAGAAAAATGTAAAAACGTTTGAATTGCAAGTTTTATTCTCACAATTTGTTTTATAGAGAGTTAGAGAGAGTTTATATCTAAGAATTCTGAGATTAGTTTTTTACTGTGAGATGGGCAATTTGAACAAAAAAAATGTTGACCTATACAGTAAAGTCAACGAGGAAAAGAACATGTAATTCTAAGACAAAGTTGGGACTTTGGGACCTCATGATAAAATGGTACCATTTTTACCCGCTTGCTGAAAGCTGGCGGGTCTATGCAGAGGCAGACCTATGACTCATCATTCGACAGATTCATTTGCATTCGACAGATTTGTTCGACAGATTTGCGTCATTGGCTGTCGTTTAAGCCAATGGGATACTTTCCCATACTCTGAACGGGCGGCCTCGTCCTCCCAAGCTATGGGACTATGCAGTCCTCCGAGCGCTAGCCGAATTTGGCTAATAGTTAGCTTGTATGATGTTACTAACTAACTGTTTTTAGCCAAGCGCGCTACTGTCCGCTCCCCATTAGTTATCGACGCAAGTCGCGTTATTACTCTCGTAATTTTCATGTATTGTACATCCCAAAACAAAATTTATTCACCATGTTATGGTGCTGTAATGACTTCCTATTTTCTCAACATAATACTGCCTTTCACGCGACCTGCCTTTTTACCCCCGGTCTCAGTAGCGGGGGGCGGGGCGGGTGCGGGGAGAGACCGGCGAGTTGAGTGAAACGAGTTGGGGCAAACGCAGTCCCCACAACATCATTTACTATTCTGTGCCTATCGGTACATAACTCGGACGGCGGTAATTAGTATACATGGCAACACTAGTACGAGTACTTTTCCCACCACTGTTGCTGTTTTTAGCATGACTGCCCTGTTTACAAATGAATGACTACACACTACAACCAAGGTTACTGTAGCAACATTTTTCATGTAAGGTATGACGCTAAAATCAGCTGCATTTTTTCAGAAAAAAACAGATCTACAAGCTCACAACGCATCGCCGCCTTGTGAGCTTGTACATCTGCTATTTTTTATTATGACGTTTTATTGAATACTTCATTTACAAAAGACATTAATGAAACCAAATGGACCCATTTGGGTTTTTCTTTCATTTAAGCCAGTAGTGAAAAGGGCTAACTTGCAGTTATGCATTACAACTCAAGCCTAGCTGTTTCAAACAGTGAAATCAAAAGACACGTTGTGAGCTTCACTTTTATAAAGGGTTAGGGTTACATTGCAGTATTGATACTTTTACTTAAGTAAAACATTACAGTACTTTTTCCACCACTGTTGATGTTTTTAACATGACTGCCCTTACGCTACCTGTATTCTATGGACTCACTTAGTTTATTGTGAAAATAGTTTATTTCTTTCATACATAAATTAATACTAACTGGTCACCACCGGTCTTTTGTCCAGGAACAATGCATACAACACTATCAACCAGTCCTCCTGGGTGTGTGTGTGTGTGTGTCTTGTCATTTTTGTTGTTCATACATTTCTAAGTGAAACACTGTAGTTTTGACTTGGGTAAGGGTAGGCTACATTATGAAGTAACTATATCAGCTGGTGAAAATAGCAGATCTGTCAGATTGTAGATCAATTATTTTCACTATCATTGATATTGTACACACCACACACACACACACACACACACACACACACACACACACACACACACACACACACACACACACACACACACACACACACACACACACACACACACACACACACACACACACACACTTTATATTGGTAGCCAACCAATGAACCTCTGTGGAGTTATTTTTGTTGCATTCGAATGGCTGAGATTTTATTTTGATGACAACTTTTACATTTTGTGCTGCAGATTGGGGCAAAAACAGCCTGCCGCAAGCGGGTATATTATGACTTTGTCATTTCTTGTTTTCTACTCGGTCTGTGTCTCATAGAGGGCTGTGGACACTTCAGAAACCCGCCTACCAGTTTTTTTTCCCCAATGTTTTAATTTATATTTTTATCAGCGCAAGAACAATGGATTATAGCATGCTAACTTTCCAGGAATAGAAATCCTGCAGTTTCTATTAGCTTGGATTCCCCATCGATGATGTCACTGGTAGGCGGGTTTCCGAACTGTCAGTGAGTAGACAACATTTTTTGTCATATTATAATGAGCATTAGTGAGGACCAATTATATGAAGATAGGTTGAAAATGGGTGAAGTTGTCCTTTAACTCACATTTACAAGACATTATGTTGCAGATTATAGTTATACGGTTATTGGTTGTGTTTATGCTTAGGCATGTGTTTGATGTTGTGTTGCGGTTAGGATCTGGATATGGGCGGGCAGAGTGCCCGCTGGGCGCAGGCTGAATAATGCTTCCTTTATCAATGCCGTCCGACAGCTATTACCCACAACATTTGTATAAATAAACAAAACCTAGACACAAGCATGTCTCATACTATCCTCCATAGCTTTTTGTCAAGCTGGATTGTCAATGAGAAATTAACTCGTCAACCATTATTTTGGATAGGATGTTTGTGCAGTGAAATCTATTATGTTTTGAGTGTTGCTTTTGTAGATTGTAGCGAGCCGTATTTATCTTCCCTACACTTTGGTCTGTCAAGAAATGGCAACGCATTCATATTAATTACATCTCACAAAGCACACTGACAGAAGGCTCTGACAACAAGAGTAGCCTATAGGGAATGTCATGGTGTGTGTGTGTGTGTGTGTGTGTGTGTGTGTGTGTGTGTGTGTGTGTGTGTGTGTGTGTGTGTGTGTGTGTGTGTGTGTGTGTGTGTGTGTGTGTGTGTGTGTGTGTGTGTGTGTGTGTGTGTTTGCAGTGGATTGCACAGCCGGTCTCAGTGTTTATCTTCAGTTTTCTACACACAATGTAGATACCTCTTTTGCATTTCAGCAGACAGCATGCTCATCTCTCTTTCTCTCTCTCTCTCTCTCTCTCTCTCTCTCTCTCTCTCACCTGTTTTCAAAAACATTCTTAAATGAATATATTTGTATTCCGTTTTTCTAAACAACATCACAAAGAGCTTTACAGACAAAAAATAAACTAACAAAACAGAAATCTGCAGAAAACAGCTTTAAGATAAAGCAATCATCTGCAAATAACACTTGACATAGAGGTATGTCTTCAGAAGTGATTTAAACAAAGGCACTGATGTTGCTAACATGCTAGCTTGGGTTCCCGGACAGCAAAAGCCTGATCGTCCCAGGTAATGAGGAACAAGGATGGCCCTATCTGAGGATCTAAGGCTACGCACGCACAGGCTTATAGGGGACAAGCAAATCTGTAACTGAAATGTAACGAGGAGCCTGTCTTGAGTGTACTGTTCTTATGGCAAAAATCAAGCAACGCAGATTGATATGAGCCAGGTGCTCTGAGTCTTTGATTAGACAGCGGTCTGTTATTGAGATCAGCGTTCATTATTGAAAAATAACAGACCGCTGAATTCAGCGATTGACCAATCAGAATCAAGCATTCAACCAAGCCATGTAGTAAGTTGCAAATAATACAGTACGTTGTGATATCCTCGTGTTTGTGTGTTTGTGTGTGCGTGTGCGTGTGCGTGTGCGTGTGCGTGTGCGTGCGTGTGTGTGTTTGTGTTTGTGTGTGTGTGTGTGTGTGTGTGTGTGTGTGTGTGTGTGTGTGTGTGTGTGTGTGTGTGTGTGTGTGCAGTAATACTGTGTGAAATATAGCATTGCACCCTGATTGCACCAGGTCACACTCACACAACATTTTAAGACCAACTAAATAGGCACAAGATCATTAAAACAACGTCGTAAAAATGACAACTGCGTCGGTCTGAAAATAGCTATGCTAATGGTGCTACCCCTTTGCGCCCTTTGTCTTGTGCCCGGCCGGAAGATAGGGCACAGAGAGTGTATAAATGTAATATACATTTGTACACTCTCTGAATTACAAATGGATATATGAACAGTGAGGATTTTACTGAGTAGTGGTTATGCATATTGGTTACATAGTCACATTTGTCAATGTGTGTGTGTGTGTTTTCAGTGGAAGCGTCGGACCTCATGGAGGTAACGTGTTTCTCAGGCCCCACTTCTGACGTCTCCCTGAGAACCTATACGTCTGAGTCCTTTGATGACAATGGTAAGATGTTTCATTTCATTGGTAACATGTAAGTATGGCATCGCTACCAAGCCAATTAGATGTGTTTTAACCCATTTAGACAGGGAACCCCTATACGTAACTATACCTTTAAACCCGGGAACCCCTTTTGGGGTTGTTGTTACTATGTACAAACAGTATATAGCAACACATCTTTTTTGTAATTTTTTATTAAATATTTTGAGTTTTTCTGAAAACTTAGGTCAGGATTTAGACAGCGTTTTTAGAATCGGCCTCAGGTATGAATGGGTTAAAGCAGTGGTTCTCAAATGTTTTCATGTCGAGGACCATTAGGACCATATTTCTACAAAAGGCTTTTTTCATTGATTGGTACTTTTACAAAAAAGTGGTTTCAGAAACGAGTAGAAGGCTCGGCTCCTTAATGAAATGGAACAAGTCCTCTCATTCCCTTGAGCTTTACTGCTTGAAGTTCAGCGAACTCTTTTCTTCCATAAACATTGCTTACTTCCATGCTACTGTAAATACAACACGGTGGTCACACTAATGATTGTTTGTGTGTGTGTGTGTGTGTGTGTGTGTGTGTGTGTGTGTGTGTGCGTGTGTGCGTGTGTGTGTGTGTGTGTGTGTGTGTGTGTGTGTGTGTGTGTGTGTGTGTGTGTGTGTGTGTGTGTGTGTGTGTGTGTGTGTGTGTGTGTGTGTGTGTGTGTGTGCGTGCGTGCGCGTGCGTGTGTAGTGAAATCATCTGTGTCTGTGCTTTGTTTTCTGTCCAATTACTGTCACTGGAAAAAGAACAGAAGTCATACCTCAGATACAGCTGCACAGATTCAAACATCTTTGAGACACACACATCCTCATGCACGCACATACACACACAGTACATTGGCCTATACACAAGCATGCCGGTGAGACTACAGAAACACATGCAGACTGCAGGCTAAACTCCCAAGCTCTGTAACCACACTGTGAAATATTGAGTGTAAACCTTATGGGTCCATTTGGTTATGTTCGTACACTCTGAGTTGAATCAACACAGGTTTTTACTGCCCCAGTACATGAAATAATACCCTTTTCATGCACACGCTCACGTTCTCCCCTCTTTCTTGTCTCTCTCCCCAGCTTCCATAGTGACAGTAATACGTCTCGTCAATGATGCTGTTGACAGCATTGAAAGTGAAGGTACATAATGCAAAAAGAACCACGGAAAACACAACACAATTCAAAGGAATTTGTATTTTTGGCACAGAACAGTGCCAAAGAGAATTCTGTCTCTTTTGCTCTCTTTGTTATTCTGTACAGCCAACCCCCTTACTGTTCAGTTAACCTTCTTAGTCCATGAGCCAGACAAGATTTCATTACAATATTAAATTGTTCATAGGGTCAATACGAGTAAATAAATATATGATAACCTCTCCACAGGAGCAGCTTTTTCATTGTTATCACACATTTTGTTATTTTCCGTACGTGACAGGTGAAAAAATGACAAAATTAAAAAAATAGTTATCATAATGAAACTTCCTGAGTTGATTACTTACATGAAGACAATGATTTATCGTATTACAAGTTTTCTGAAATTGTATATTTAAATATGCAAATTTGGCATTAGGAAAATATGCCTGAATTTGCATAACTTTCCAGAATCAACATTGGAACATTGGGCAAAGCCAGAGTCAACATTCTTATGTCATTTTGTTAAGATGTTGGAGTCAAACGTTTTTAACGGGGGAATATTCAATATCTGGCTTAATTTTGGGGCTCTGGCTCATGGACTAAATGCCTAATTTGCATATTTAAATATATAATTTCAGAAAACTTGTAATACAATAAATCATTGTCTTCATGTAAGTAATCAACTGGGGAAGTTTCATTATGATAACAATTTTTTAAATGTTGTCATTTTTTCACCTGTCATGTACGTATGGGGAAAATAACAAAATGTGTGATAACCATGAAAAAGCTGCTCCTGTGGAAAGGTTATCATATATTTATTTACTCGTA
>NC_137609.1:14260533-14273033 GCF_963280865.1 Gymnoscopelus braueri | reverse complement strand
TTCCAGTGCTGATGATAGAATAATAGTAGGAGTTTGCAGCAGAGAGGGTATACTTAATCAGCTATTAACTAATACTCAACGAGTCATTATTAAGTAGTTTACTAATAGCTTATTTATTATCTATTAACTATTTCTAAGCCATATTTTAAATACAATATTAATAACTCATTAACTAACTTTTGTGAATGATCCATGAACTATTTATAAGGGATAGTTATTATTAAGTGTTACCACAACTACAGCCCTATATGAAATCTGCCATTGTTAAATACATTTTTCAATTGATTACTTTGATAAATTCCAATCTGGATTTCCCCTACATCACAGCACCAAGACTGCTCTCATTCAAGTTCTATGTGACATTATCTAACACGGATTCTGCCCACATCTAAATTTTAGTGCTGCGTTTGACACTGTAGAGTAGACCTTATAATACTGCTATAGACAGATTGTAAAACTGAGTTGGACTTCCTGGCACAGTCCTTGATTGGTTCAAATCTTCTCGATGGACTATTATGTCTGCATTAGAACTGTATCTGAGCTAAATAGCGTGATGTGGAGTTCCTCAAGATTCAATACTTGGGCCTCTCCTATTAAACCTGTATGCCAAAGTAGTAATTCATGTCCCCCGGGTGATTATGGCCCCATAGATGTGCTGTGTCAGTGCATTGAACAAATCAGTGACTGGATGTGCCATTATGCCCTTCAACTAAGCAAAGACAAAACTGATCATTACCTTTGAGTGCTGAGGAAGAAAGGCTGGAAGTTAGTGCTCACCTTGACTCGTCTCTATAGGCTAAAAGCCAAGCATTAAAAAACTGCTTGGGCTCATTCACAATGCAGCTGCTAGAGGTCTAACATGAAGTACAAAAAGCAGAACACATTACACCAATTCTCAGATCTCTGCACTGGCTTCTTTCCAGTGAGTCATTGGATTGATTTTAAAATGTTGCTTATCATATTAATCCCTCAGTGGTCTGGGTCCAAAAGCAAATTTTGTTGAATCAAAACATGGTGAGGCAGCATTTAGATATAATGCTGCACATTTCAGGCAACGCTTGTGTTTTTCTCTTCTTAATATGTGCATGAGGTTGAATTTTAAGGCATGTATTGTTGATTCTGATGACATTGCATAGGCAGAAAGGACACCCAAAATAATAATCATAGTTTTATGTATAGAGGTTAGTACCTGTACTGAACAACATACAGTAGGTTCAAAGCTGTTGAGGCGTTACTCTAGTCTAGACTCTAGACGAGTTTAAGTGCTTGGTTAGAGTCCCCTGCGGTGTGTAGATTAAATTGAGCCTATGTGTTTGGCATTTGCTATACAAATACATTTGTTAGGACTTTCCTTATCTTTGCACAAACATATTTTGTGTAAAGGGCACGAGGGAGGGCATTTTAGCGAAGGTAATTTGATGTTAATGTCTCTCACTCAGTGGATTGCATCATCTGTTATTAAAGGGATATTTCACTTTCAAACATGTTTGGGGTAATTTTAACATCTACTCTGGCTTTTGTGTGCAGCGCAGACCGTTTTAAAGTTGCTTGATTCAGTATTTAGATATTTGATATAAACCCACTGTAACTTCAAACTCCATTGTAACCATGTTCGACTCATATTGGCCTTTTAATTCGTGAGGGGCCGTGTTTTTTTCTTTTATCATTTTTATAATTGTTTTGGAAAATGCTAAAAATAAAATAGAATTGAAAAAATGTATAAATGAAAAAACGAATAAAAAAACACGGCCCCTCACGCATTAGAAAGAGCGCACACCAGCGTTGATGAGGTGCTGACCACGGCAGGTAATAATGTTGAAAAGGAGGAGGCCGCACAACTCTTAGCCACAATACAAAAATGTATTGAAAAGATTCAGGAAATTAATCTAACGTGGTTAAATTTTAGTTTGAAGGCACAACAATGGGTTTACATAGGAAGAGGGAATGTCTGATAAAATGAATATCAAATATCTAAATACTGAAACAAGCAACTTAAAAACTGTCTGGGGTGCACACAAAAGCCAGAGTAGACGTGAAAATGACCCCGAACATGTTTGAAAGTGAAATATCCCTTTAAGCCCACTAGAATGAGTGGTGACTCCGAGTCACCGAGTATAAAATAAATACTCAGAGTATTTTAATGGGAAACGACTGAAACTGTGCTCTATCAAAAACAAAAGAGCTGTATTCAAAGTCCAAACTATGTTGTGCAAAAAGGAATTTAATCAAGTTAATAAGAGCAAAAAACAAAGGGATTACAGCCTCTGTGTCTGCACAAACACTGTATAAATAATGCTGTCAATCATGAGCTAATTATTCATTTATTCCAGTAAAATATACAGTATGTTTCTGTACAGTATAATCTTCTCACTATAATGTCTGTCATTCAGACAATATTATTTTGAGAATGGCGTTCAAGTACGTATTCCATATACCCCAAGAAAAATAAATACAATTCTCTGTACATAAATCATTTAATATCGACTTTTAGAAATAGAGGGCATGATATTGGCCTCTGTGTGAATAAAGCCGTGAGCTGTTTTGAAATAATATAACTTGAGAATCGTATCTAGGCGAAGTAAAAGGTATGCATGGTCTGAGCTACTTGATTTATAACAAGATGATGTATTTTTAAATGAAGCTAATACTTGTTACCACTAGTGATGGAATGCGAAGTATGCTATCCCTGTTTAAGGTGGTTATATAAGATTCTACAGCACCTTATATAACAAAGAGATGGAATGCTGAAGTGAGATACAAACAGATGAAGACTGTGTGTGCGTGTGCGTGTGCGCGCGCGCGCGCGTGTGTGTGTGTGTGTGTGTGTGTGTGTGTGTGTGTGTGTGTGTGTGTGTGTGTGTGTGTGTGTGTGTGCGTGCGTGCGTGCGTGCGTGCGTGCGTGCGTGCGTGCGTGCGTGCGTGCGTGCGTGCGTGCGTGCGTGCGTGCGTGCGTGCGTGCGTGCGTGCGTGCGTGCGTGCGTGCGTGCGTGCGTGCGTGTGCCTGCCTGCCCGCCTGCCACCTGCGATGTATACAACGATATATATTCTGTAGTGTGTTGAAGTGCATTCTGCCTGCCCACACACACTCGGCAGTACAGTATCTGAGACTTCACATTTGCACTCATTTAACCTTGTTATAACAAGAAACCTCAATGCGTGCGTTAAGATAATTAGTAGCTACTACTGTATGGCATGGTGTTCAGTTTTACGCAGTATTGACTTCCAATAACATGAATTCAATGAAGATACAAAGATACATCCGACATTTGTAGCTGCTGCAAACGTTACTAAGCTACAAAAAAGTTGAGATGGTTTCACTTCTTCAGCTACAGCTACAAAGATACAAAGCTACAAATACTGTATGTTGTGTAGCTTTGTATTTTTGTATCTTAAGTCACAAGTTATATAATAGAATTGATGCTTTGGCTTCCCACAACACCTCATCCTTGAATGAGAACTATATTTTACTGGTTGGACATTTGTTGCACTGGTTGTTGTGGTGGACATACTCCTTGCAATCATGTTCCAGATTGATCGTACTTGGCTATCAAATCAGAATTCTCAATGTCCTGTTTCTGAATTAAAATGCCATTGATAATCAAGCATGTCTCGCTCTAAGCACACCTCAAATTTAACAGAAAACTACTGATTTCGTCCTTATAACACCTCTTTACGCTTTCCTCATTAGCGTACTGCTGGGACTCCAGCAGCCAGACAACGAGTTGGCTCTCCCCGTCACGCCTGCGGCCCCTGGAGGTCGGCTCCTCCCATGACCACAGCGACAGCCAGCGGGCCATCAGACGGGGCAGCAGGCATTCACTCCAGCTGGACTACCAGGTGACAGGCAATGGCGGCAGGGATACAGATCGGAGGTACGAGGTTGGGAAAAGGACCTGCCATTGGGAGAAGAACCATTCCGGCGAGTGGGAGAAAAGACCCACGCATGGCGACGAAAGGAGGAGGCGCGGCGGGGAGCGGGGGCACTCGGGCAGCCGAGGCAGAGATGAGGGAGGAGCGGGGACAAATGAAGACAAGCGCAAAGACCCTCAGCAGACAAACGGCTGCAAAGAAAGCTCCTCACCCATCTACGAGGAGTACGTGGAGACCAGTCAGGATGCAGAGCAAAACCAAGTTTATGACACTCTTCCTCCAACGCGCCGAGCGCATGAGGGAAACCCGTCCAGTCCCCCGGACCTCAACCTGCACCCGGACCAGCTGTTGCCCCCGCTCCGAGCTTGGAAGGCACAGCAGCAGGCAGGGGAGGTGGAACATGGAGGTCTGGGTGGTTCTGGGGACGAGTTGGAGAGACTACTGAGCCTGGTGTCCCTTAGGGCCAGGAGGGCCATGCGTGTAAACAGGGCATCCACTGGATCAGAACCCACAGCAAGCTGGGATGGATTTTGATGACCAACGTCCCACCCCCTTACTCCAATAGATCCCTTGTCCCCCTTTAGGGAGTGAGCTCAAGAATACATGACATTGATATTGGGAATATTGATTGACATTTGTACTACAACACTGGAAACATGGTCCAACGCAAGACAAGTCTGTCAAAGAAGAACATTCAGAAACGTTATTATAATTACACAAACCCTGGCCCCGGACGGTTGGCGTAACCGTATGGGCACATAGGCTGGTAATCCAGACATAGGCTGGTAATCCAGCCTGCAGCGAGTCGCGGGTTCGACTCCCGATCCCGATGACCTTTGCTGCATGTCACTCCCCATTTCCTGTCAGTTTACTGTCCTATCAATAAAGGCATAAAAGCCAAAAAATGTATCTTTTTAAAAAATGAAATAATTACACACGCCCCAATGGAAGCAGAAACCCATACAGGTAGTGGCTTTAGAGGATTATTATTATGCCGTTTTAGTTAGGCCATTCTGTGCACCATCTATTATCTACTATCATTCAAATAAGGAAGGATCATAGTCGTTTAGTTAGCTGTACCTCATGTTTTTTCACATAGGCCCATATCCATGTTTAAACTTCAAGTAGTGCCATTATGATTACAATGCAAGTTTATTTTCACATTCATTTTAATACAAATCACTTAATGTAATAAAATGTTGATGAAGTGTGTCACTTTTTTGTTTTTGTTTTTGAAAGATAATAAACGTTAGATCGTAACCTAACGTTCTGTCAGTCTGGCTGGTTGCATAATACAAAACAAAATCTAAATGGCAACACAAAATGTGACAGCACAGTCACAGTCCATACATCTGTAAACCGTAGTTCTGTATAAAATATGTATATTTTGTTATCAGGAGAATGATGTGCAAATGGGTACCAGCTGAATAACTGGAGAGAGAGACAGATGGTGCAACGTGGGCCACAGGTAGGATTATATTAACAAAAGTATTGAGATATTTTCTGATGGGATTGTTTCTTGCTGCAGAGAAAGGGATAAGGGATGTAAGTTAACAATTGTCCTACAAATTCTGTCCCCTCCAGTATTAATTGTACAGTATGTAAAGCAGAAATGGCCCTAATGTTTGTGTTCATATAGATATCTACTCACGCAAGCAAACAGCCAATAACAATAGTGAGGAACCACTTAGATTATTGGAAAGAAGGATTTGTCTGTTCTATGTATGTATGTATGTATGTATGTATGTCAATCACAGCTCACAAGGCATGATATCACAAAAAAGAAGCACCTTCGGCCAAAAGAAACTGCTCAAGCACAAGGAAATGCACAGGGAAGTGTCATATTTGGAAAATTGGACAGTAGTTAATATTATGCATTGTAATTAATTATTTTCTTTAAAAAAAAATTGTTATAATTTTTTCCAGCAAATCCCATTAATTTACACCAGCATTGGTTTTGTGGTGCTCGTTTGTCCACAAAACATTACCACTGTATCTTAATTTTGCCAAAGGAGACGGATCTCATCACAACACCAGTCAACATGCCCACGAGCAACAAGTTTGTCAAGGTAGGGAAGGGTTGTACAAAACATTGACACAGCTGAATATGACTGTTATTTTTCACAATACTGCATTTCGATATGTATCTAGGGCTTAAAGTTCTCCGGCACTACTCCACTGTTCATCTGTCACACACACCGGGGCCTTGGGCACTGAAGCTCACACAAACACAAATCATAAGACACCCAGAACTGAAATCAGCATGTAAAAAGGAAGTCTCTCTTTAATATGATCCTTCAGTAATGAACAAGATGAATCCCATTGCTTCCTCTGTCAAGTCCAAATAAAAATATAAAATAAAATCGAGCTAAAATAATCGTGGTTTTAAGACAAAAGAATCCTTTTTCATTGTGGAAGCAAATGAGACGTTCTGGAGATCTGTGAATCTAATTTAATTGTGCATAGAAGATGTGTGTTCCAGCATGCTGAAACACACGATTGATGGATGAGTGGATGAGCGAAATTGTATAATTTGTTCACATTATAGACCTAAGACCTTATAGACATATCTGGCTTCTGTAGGGAGAAATTTGGATGTAGCAGCAGCAATGTCATAGCTCTTTAAATCAGAGACCTTGCTCCCTACTATAAAGTCAGCAAAATGCCCTTAGCTCACAATTTATCACCTGTTTCTTTAAGTTCTTAGACATTGTTATGCTAAAATGTTTGGAAATCGGATGGTCTGTTGTGCAATGATGCAATCTATCTAGAGCAGGTTTAGCAAAAACCAGTATAATGCCACCCACAAAACCTCCAAACCCGGACAGGAACAAACTTATTCAAACACACTAATATAGGCAACACAGCAAACTCCCCCAAATTGTCACAGTATCATGTGGCGCTGTGTGTGTGTGTGTGTGTGTGTGTGTGTGTGTGTGTGTGTGTGTGTGTGTGTGTGTGTGTGTGTGTGTGTGTGTGTGTGTGTGTGTGTGTGTGTGTGTGTGTGTGTGTGTGTGTGTGTGTGTGTGTGCGTGCCAGCGTCTGGGCCAGCGTCTGGGCCCTATACATAGATTTTTTGGTCTCATAAAACAGCTGTCAGAACTCCATGTTTGTCCAAACCACAAATCAATATTTGGAGTCAAATGTGGACTATGTGGACTCAAACCGCCAGTTTTGATAGCAACACCTTCACTGTTGTTTTGTAAGGGCCATATAAGCACAGTTCTTTTGGCTGAGGTGAAGGTTGGCGTTAAGTTTAATTTGTTAGTTTAATTGTTTACCTGGTATTCAATGTACAGATTGTTATTTTGTTTAGACTGATGCTAGGTTCTTGGTTTACCTGGGATCCTATTCTTGAGGCACTGCTGTCTCATTCTATGTATTGATTACCTTGCTTATTGTCTCCGCCAGGCCGAAAGGCATGGCAAGAGAGTATGTCTTGCCCCCTGTCTGTCCGTCCGTCCGTCCGTGTGTCCGTGTGTCCGTCCGTCCTTCTGTCTGCGACCAGCTAATCTCCGCCACTGTTGGCCCGGTCGCTGTGAAACTGCGCACACACAATCCCTTGATGCCACAGCAGAAACTCTGCCCCACATTTTTCAGATCAGCCTGTCATAGCGCCACCATGAGCCCGACTTTTGCAAAACAATTTAACAATATTACTCCTACAGATTTTGTCCAAAAAACACGCGAATTGGTACACAGTATCTCTATAGTCACGTGATCAACACGGATCTGTCCAATTTTCCATATTCCATCCTGATTGGCTAAGATTGGCTTACAAAGTTTACAAAGTTTGGTTCGTTTTGAACAAAATGCTTCAAATCATGAACGCAGCATGCGATTTCTGTGAAATTTCCCATGTAGATTCGCACTTGGCCCAGTGACTTGACCTTTGCCCTGCATGTTTCACATCTGCCTTTTAGAGCGCCACCAGGAGGCTGACTTTTGTAAAACACATGTTTGGCTCTTCCTAGTCATGTGATCAAGACAGATCTGTTTGATTTTTCATATTCCATCCTGATTGGCTAAGATTGATATCTAAAGTTTGCAGGAGTGGCCCGTTTTGAACAAAATGCCGCAAATCATGAACATTGCAGTGAAACTTTGCACACACATTTGCACTACGTTGAGGAACAAATACCACCCTTTCAACATTGCCCTATTATAGCGCCACCAGGAGGGCGATTTTTCCAACAAAAAAACAAATTATATTACTCCTACAAATGTTGTCCAGACATCACGCAAATTGGTACATATTATCTCTTTAGTCAAGTGATCAAGACGGATCCGTCCGATCCGTCCGATTTTTCACATTCCAGCCTGATTGGCGAATTCCGAACATTGCTGGCCCACACTAACCTACCTGACCTGGCAGAGACCTGTGCTCCGAGGAGCACTTTTTCGAGTTTAATGTTGTCTTTGTTTCCCCCTCTTCCCACCTCCACCTTTCAAGAGGAGTGTCTCTTGCCAGGCTGTCCTGAATTTGTTAACTAAACTACCTGCAAAAGGTTCAGTAAAAATACAAATATAGCAAATTGGCAAATTGCATTTTCTTGACAGCACTCGTTTAGTAATTAAGCATTACATTTTGTTGTTTGTTGTTTTGCAATGAAAGGGTTTGGTACAGTCACTGCCAGCCTCTACCATAGTCATAGATGGATGGAAGCAGAGCTCATAATGAAATGTTGTCTTGTGTGTTCCAGTTCTATTCTCTCTCCTAACAGGAACCTCAAACTGAAAAAGGTCTCAAACTGACACGAGACGAGAAAGAACTTTATGGAGACGGCGGAACCTCTATTTATTTGTACATATGCCTACAGTGCAAGTGCACGCATCAATGTGTGTGAAACGCAAACAGACATCAGTGACACTCATCACTGCAGGAGAGATCCTCAGTACTGTTAACAATTTGTCATGCGTTGGGAAAACATTTGTTTGCCCTCCAGTGAGAACAAAGCAACATAAATCACACTACTGTCTCGCACTCCGTTTCAGCACTACATGTATCAATGAGTGTATTGTACCGAGCAAATACAAATAAAACAAAACAGAGCCAGTGTCACATGCGTCATAAACAGACATCACAAGTAGCCACGGAATGCTGGCCATACTGTTCGGGCAATGCCCTGTTGTCTTCAAACATCAGATAAGGGGGTAGGGGCAAGGAAGAGAAGATTTTCTTTTTTTGGTCAAGTCATCCTCCACAGAGCTGTTCTTTTCGCCTCTAGCTAGTTAAGGTCCGACTTAAATCCTCTTATAGTCAATTGCATAAGACCAAGGGTGTAAGTGCATGCACCCTTAGTTTAAATAACCAAATGTGGACATAGTTTTTTACTGACACTAGTCTTTAGTCTACCTAAAATGCATCCAGTGCCCATCCAGAGCTCGAGGGTCCAAATCCAGAGCCTTCAAGGGTGATATACAGCATATTGGGAACATTTCTGATTTTCACATCCTCGTCACAATAGATAGTATTCAGGTTGAAATTCATCAAGTGCCTCTTTAATACCATCATCATTAACCTCTGATAAAAAGACAAACACACACATGCACGCACACATGCAAGCAGGTACGCACGCGCGCACGCACACACGCACACACGCACACACACACACACACACACAGAACCTCTTCTTGTCTTTGAGATCTGAAGTGAACTCCCAGCAGTTGCAGGGCAAAAAAAAGTGAAAGAGCCAGCCTCTCTCCTCAAATGCCCGTGAAGGGCCCCTAATGATAACTCCAGTGGGAGATATCTCTGGGTAGCTGCAAGCCCAACGCTGACTCATGCCTGTTCTGGCCTACCAGGAATGTTTAAGCTGCCCTTTTACAGAGGGGCAATAGGCCAAGCCGTGTAGAACAGGGTTTGTCACGGTATGTGTTTTATGGATGTTCTCTCAAAAGTAGACCAATCAATTTAGGCATTTAGCAGACAATTTACAATTTAGGCATTTAGCAGACGCTTAATCCAGAGCAATTTACAGTAAGCAAGGAAAACACGAGGTAAAACATCAAATGCAATCACAGCAAATGCCTCTATGTTCATGACATGACGAAACAGAATCACCTCTGAACATGAAAGCTTGAAATGCCTAGTCAAGTAAAGGTGAAAGTGAAACAAAATGTGAAAGTTGGGTAATATAACAAACATTGTTCTATTGTCTAAGACATTTTGTTGTTATTGGTGAATATATTTACATTTAAATATTTGAATTCATCCATTTGAATTCCTTTCAAATGAGCCCCAGACCATCACCATACTTCATCACTGAACACTACAGTGTATGTGATTTGTGTGGCTTGCTTCACTCACAAACTGCACATGTACTGTAGTAAAGTATATTGATATCTAAAGATTGGACAGGGAGGCCACGCCATTATTAGACTCTATGACTGTTCAAAACATAATGTACCGTTCCATCCTATGTAGAACAACTTTCTAAATTCAAAAAGAAGTCCCTACCCACACACACTCGATCGCTTTTTTTAATCATTATTCTTTATTTATACATTTCTTACTTCATTGATAGTCCACAGTGTAGAACGACAGGAAACAGGGAGAGAGTTGGGGGGTGACATGCAGCAAAGGCCTGCCGGGCCCGGGGATAAAACCCAGGACTCGTTGTCAGGCATCAGAGGACTCTGCTATTGGCGCCCCGAGCACTACTTAACTTTATTTTAATGATGCCATCACACATGGACAGCATATTTTATACACATGCACACACACACACACACACACACACACACACACACACACACACACACACACACATACACACACACACACACACACACACACACACACACACACACACACACACACACACACACACACACACACACACACACTGACGATCGCAACCCACAACCTACACAGGCAACCCAGCCTGGCTTATTCTCCTACATTCTTCATGACAAGTGCCCACTACTCACATGTCCTCTCATACCCCATGTTTGTTATGTAACACATGCACATGGCCTTAATCATCTTGTTACGTTATTGAACACAATTCAACGGAAGCCAACAGACTTAATGTACAGTAGCCTTATGTGGTAGCCAGCTGTCAAACAGATGGCACATGGGTTAGATTAAGCTTGTATTTGCCTTGTATATACTATCAATCTGAGATAGCCCACCACCTCAAGTTTAGCAAATACTGTACATAGACAAAACAAAGCTTCTCTTCTTCCCTGGAAAGTCTTTCCTCCAACAGGATCTTTTTGATCGAATTGCTAGTCATGCCCCATTATAACATTTTGAAATGAAATGGCAACCCTGCTGGGATCCCAGCCTGAATTAATTCAGGCTGGGATCTTAACATTTCCATCAACAACACCCTGGTAACTGTCAGTCAGCTGTCCTTCAAGGCACACATTGCTGCAATCATTCAGTCCTGTAGGTTTGCACCTTTCAACACTGAGAGGATCAGACCCTTGCTCACTAGTCAGTCTCTAAATGCTTTGCTCAACAAGAGACTGAGGACAATCTCCCAGCTTTCATTGTTAAAACCGTGGAAACATTTAGAAAGGAAAAAACATGCATTGCAGAACCCTTAAGGTGGCCCTTCATATTGGGGTAGATTTCCAAAGCAGTTGGCGCAGGTTTGTTAACGGCTGTTAACCAGAGTCTGACTATTGCAATGGTCTGCCTGCATACTTTCTCAAATGCCTTCAACTGATCCAGAATTCCACTGCATGTCTGGCACCATTCCTAAATTTTCCCCACTTTCTACTTGACAATATTCAGAGGAAGGCCCTCAAAATAATTGGAGAAATAAACTCTCCATCTCTAGCCTTAGCCACAGAAGACAGGTTGCTGCCGCTACAGTCCTGAACAAAATATGCACACCCCTCACTGACCCCCAGGATATGCTCCCTCCACCATACGTCAGATGGCAAACCACCCGCCTATGCTCAGCCACACCATCTTCCCAGGCTCCAAAACACGCACATTGGACAGAGCCTTTCTCCACACTGCTGTCCGGGTGTGGAACAGCCTACCAGAGCATGTAGTTGATTCCATCACAAACAATGGTCTTCAAGCCTTTAAACGCAGAGTTCATAGACATCTCCTGACCACCCCTCACAATGACTGTTGAGCTGCAGTGAACCGTATGATTGGCCAATGGATACATTATCTGACTTGGCTATTGTTGACAATTGCGTCTAACAAAAATAAATAAATAAAAGCTCCCTTCAGTGGCTTCCGGGTGCTGCTCACACCCAATTAAAAACATTGGTGATCGTCAACTACAAGGTAATCAAGGCCATGGTGCCCCCTTAATGATCCACCCTTACCACCCCTTCCTGCACACTTAGATCAGTTAACACAGGACCTGGCTGCCTCTCCCTCCCTACAACAACCTGAACAATGCAAGTGTCCAGACTATTCTCCCTCCTGGCTCCCAAGCTGTGGAATGACATCCTTGTATCACTACTGTGGCCTATTTTGACAGATGGTAGTTACGTTAATGCATAATTATGTTGGTTAATTGTTCACATAAGGTAATGTAATAAGGCAATTATTATTCAGAAAAGCAGGGCAAAATATTTATTCAGTGGAATCCATCATTCTTTGTTATGTACATATTATTATTAAACAATGCTTGTTTAATGCTGTCAGCTTTCCA
>NC_137609.1:14165533-14258033 GCF_963280865.1 Gymnoscopelus braueri | reverse complement strand
GCTTCAAACATTACACAATCCCCTATTTGTTGCTAAGAAGAGCCAGGCAATAACAGGGCTTGATTTTCTGTGCCTCGAGATGTAATCAGGAGTGAGAGTGTCTGTCGCTGATTGTAAACATACCTGTGTGTTTGTGTGTGTGTGTGTGTGTGTGTGTGTGTGTGTGTGTGTGTGTGTGTGTGTGTGTGTGTGTGTGTGTGTGTGTGTGTGTGTGTGTGTGTGTGTGTGTGTGTGTGTGTGTGTGTGTGTGTGTGTGTGACTGTGTGTGTGTGTGTGTGTGTGTGTGTGTGTGTGTGTGTGTGTGTGTGTGTGTGTGTGTGTGTGTGTGTGTGTGTGTGTGTGTTTGATTGATGTAGTTTATTTAGAAAGACATGAGAATAGTACAAGACAGTACATAACAGTACATGGAGTGTATGTGTGTGTGTGTGTGTGTGTGTGTGTGTGTGTGTGTGTGTGTGTGTGTGTGTGTGTGTGTGTGTGTGTGTGTGTGTGCGTACGTACGTGCAGTTACAAGCTCACAATGCATAGCGATGCAATGCGTTGTGAGCTTGTAGATTGGCTATTTTTGAATAGCAGAAATATGAAATACGGCTTAAGCGGTTAATGAAATCTAAATGTGCAAAGTAACTACTAAAGCTGTCAAATAGTTGTAACTTTGAGATAGTGGAGTAGAAGTGTAAAGTATTGAAAAATGAAAATACTAAAGTAAAAGGACCTAAAAGTTAAGTACAGTGCTTGAGTAAATATACTTTCCACCTTTTCCACTATACTGTCTACTTTCCACCACTGGACACAATGAGAAGGAGGAAGAGAGGGGCTAGTTCTACACAGTTTGGATACTCCGTTTGGACACACCAAGACTGCTGTTCCCAATGATGCAGACTGTGTCTTACTTCCCATTCTACTACACTGAGCGAGCATTAATACTGGTCAATTGGTTAATGCAAGCCAGGTGCGCCTCATCACCAGGTTGTCTGTATTCATGAATGGTCTGCATTTCTAGCACCAGCTGTGCCACCTTTATCCAAAAGGCTTTACATTCTCCCACTCTCGCTCTCTCTCTCTCTCTCTCTCTCTCTCTCACACACACACACACACACACACACACACACACACACACACGTACAGACCGATGATGGATGCTACCACGCAAGGTACCAACCTGCTCATCGGGAGTGTGTGTACGTGTGTGTCTATTCAGCTCCATGCTACGCAGATTAATCTACTGTAGGCATTCCTCAGTCACTAGCTGGCTTATTTAGTGTGCAAAATGCAAAAGGCAACTGTAACCAATCTGAATAGAATCTGAAAAAGCTGACAGATACATCTTGATCAAGTGACCACAGACATAATGTGTACCGATTTGTGTGAGTTATGGTTATGGAGTTACAACTTTGTGTGTAGACAGACAGACAGACAGACCTTTGGTGATCCCATTACCAAGGGAAATTCAGTTGCCATTGCAGTATTGCAGTAAGGATGAAACAAAATTGTGCGTGCGTGCGTGTGGTGCGAGCGTGTGTGTGCAGGCTTATGTGCATGATTCAGCATACAGTATGCTGTGGGTGTACTGAGTATGTAGCTGTACTGTATTGTATATCTATTTGGTCACGCCTGTCTGTGCCACTAACATGATGCGTGCAGCTGGATGACCTTGCATTCAGAAGTTGCCCTCATCCATCTGCTGGTACCCATAGCTTCATCCACAGCACTCATACCACACATTCTTCTGCTTTACTGCTCAAATTCATAAAAAACTGATCAACCAGTTTAATGAAGATTGACCACATCTCTGTAACATCCTGTGTTCGTTTCCTGCCTGAGGATATGTTCCATGTAATGTGTCCTCTCAGCCTCTCAGTCCTGTCGCTGTTTTCTGACCTGCCCCAGTAAAATGCTTAAAACCTCATTTTAAAATAATTGTAAAAAAAGTGCTGTTAATGGTTCCATCTAATATGTATGCTTTATACAGCCTTATCATAAACCAGTGGTAAAACAGCTGAGTAACTCAATGATGCTGATCTCAACTCAAACTCAAACTTTATTTATATAGCACATTTTACATGACCAGGTCAACCAAAGTGCTGTACAGGTTAAAGACAAAAAGAAAAACAATGCAATATAAACAGACATTAGCATACAATGAAATAAACACGAACAAACATTAGCTCCAGTAAGGGAAAACAGGGCTCCATCAGCTGTCACTGAAGGCCAGGGAGAATAAATTAGTCACCACTGATATTGACAGTATTGAGGACATAATGAAATCTACTGTATTTCTACTGTATCCAGAGCGTGGCTGCACTGCTGTGAGTGAACTCTGTCTTTGAACCTAAGTAATAATACACTTCATCAAACAATAAATGACACCCTTAGTTCAATGAATCTACTGCATCTAATAATAACACTACATTTATATAACAAAATTGTACGCACTGTAGGCTACAGTAAGCCAGTCAGTCTTCAACCCTCATCATCAAGTTGGTTACCATACTGGGAAATACATTTGAAGGGATAGTTCACCCCCAAAATGACTTTTTTTCCTATCGATTAGTCACCCCATGGAGACTTGAATTCATGCATATCTTTT
Organism: Gymnoscopelus braueri; assembly: GCF_963280865.1. NCBI lineage: Eukaryota > Metazoa > Chordata > Actinopteri > Myctophiformes > Myctophidae > Gymnoscopelus > Gymnoscopelus braueri. The sequence goes on along the minus strand of NC_137609.1, from coordinate 14,255,443 downwards.
TCTTTTGTTGCATTCCTAAGCCAATAATTTCATGACAGGCAGCGGTTCCGGTAGGAGACACAAAGAGTCTCCTTTGTGTCTCCTACCGGAAACGCTGCCTACTGGTCCACTGGTCATCAGATTATTGGCTTAGGAATGCGAAAAAAATAATAATCATGAATTCAACACTCCATGGGGTGAATAATCGATAGGAAAAAAAACTATCCCTTTAATTCAGGTGGTCATATTTGCTGTCTAGTGGTGGACTAGCCCTGGTTCAGAGCGTTAGTGAGTTCCCTCTAACGCCCTGGAAGACCCCTCGCTCTGCGCATGTACAAGGAATTCCACTGCCCTAAGAGCGCTCAAGAGTAGTGAAAATAAACAAAACCATTTCGCTACTCAGCGAAGCAAAGGCTGTTTTGTGTTGTTGAAAGACTATTCTCCGCACTGGGGAGCCTCTCAGCACCCCACCTACTCTGTAAAATACACTTTTTGGGAAGAAAATAAAATATGTCAGCGAGACGGAAATAAATTGTATTTACTCCACAGTGCCCTCTAGGTAGGTGGGGTGCTGAGAGGCTCCCCAGTGCGGAGAATAGACTTTCAACAACACAAAACAGCCTTTGCTTCGGTGAGTAGCGAAATGGTTTTGTTTATTTTCACTACTCTTGAGCGCTCTTAGGGCAGTGGAATTCCTTGTACGTGCGCAGGGCGAGGGGTCTTCCAGGGCGTTAGAGGGAACTCACTAACGCTCTGAACCAGGGCTAGTGGTGGACCTGCGATACCAGGTGAAATCAATTAGCCTAACCACAACCAACCAGGGCCTCTTAAGTGCTCCACTTACTCTGACAGAACAATCAAGCAATCGACAACCTGATGGAGTCATAAATTCTATACATAGATTCTATAGATGGGTTTCCTGTTTGTAAACATGAGAGGATGATGCGCGCGCAGTGGAGGGTTGAGCAGTAGAGGGCGCTATTACCCACAGCAGCTCTAGTCAAATGTACGTCCATAAAAGAAATGGTCTTCACCGGGTTTAATGAAAGTAGATTAAATGATGCAGTTTGTAATATCTTCTTTACTCAATAAAAATGATTTGTCGGAAGTTGGATCTGTTTGTATATAATAGCAGCATTATGCCTATTATGCCTAAAATAGCAGCATTATGCCTATCTAAATCCCGAAAATAACAACAGAGTGAATGGCGCTTCCGGTTCGTTCTACCACCCGCATGCGCAGATTGCGCACTCTGCTCTGTGATGACGTCGCGCGGAAACCCATCTATACAACACTGTGGTGGTTGAGACCTTTCCACTGCACAATCATTTTGCGTAAGTGTGAAATAATGGCTATTGGTGTGTCAGCGACTAATTATGTCTACTTGTTTTGTACTGACTGGTCTGTGAGGTCGGCTATATTAGCTGCCTGCCTATATACAGTAGAAGGCTATGACCAGACACTGGATTTAACTCCAGAAAGTGTACTGTACACATGTCATGATGGGTCAATTTGGTTCCATTTGTACACTCATTTGAATTAAATTAACTCTAAGACTTTTACCGTGTATGAATTCATAATTTTAATTGACTAAATGAAAACCACACCTGGTTGTTTATTAATGCAGTTAAGCTCCAAACAAAGTCCTAGGCCAATAAGGCCATATACTGTATGAGGTCAACATGTGCCAGTGCATTTCAATGCAATCCAAAAATATGCATATTAGCATAACAAGTTTGTCACAGACTGAAATAAATGACACAATAATATAAAACTTTTCCTCTGAAAAACACATTTCTATATGACTGGCCATTGAAAGCATCAGTCAGGAGGACTCACAACACAAAACATGTAGCTTCAAACTGAAAATATAATAAATAAATCAAAGGTGTGCATACAGCAACCAGATAAACAGCAAATAATAGGCCCATAGTAGGCATCCACAGAGCATGCTAACTAAGCCTACAGAATGTGTGTACTTTTCATAAAGTGCTTCATTTCCTTGTAAACAAAAATACATTCTGACAGAATGTAAGATTAAATGTAGTTAATGTAAACGTTTCCTGTAGGGAAAAAAATCATTCTGTATGACTGCTATTTAGTGCATCATGCAGGACACAAAACATTGCCCTTATCAGACAAAGACATCAAAAGTGTGTTTTGATTTCATGGGAGTCACAAGGAGTACCAATTCCCACAGTACCACCAAGGCTTGTCAAAATAGTAATGAGTTACTTTTGGAAAATAGTAACTGTAATATTTATTACTCAAAACTTGAAAGTAATTAGTTATATAGGCTACTAGTTACTGGAAAAAGCCAAGGTAATACTATTACATTTTTCGTTAAGTTACTTTAGTTACTTTCCAAAACTGTTCAGACTCAGAGGGAAGAAGGGGACCGGGGTATAATTAAACAGTGGTGGAAAAAGTACTCAATTTTTTTACCTAAGTAAAAGTATCAATACTGCAATGTAGAAATACTCTGTTACAGGTAAAAGTCCGGAATAAAAACTTGAGTAAAAGTTACTTGAGTAAAAGTTGAAGTTTTCAAATGTATAAAAATCGTTTGAAAATAGCAAATCTACAAGCTCACAATGCGTCGCATCGCAAAATTGTACTTAAGTACAGTATGAGTAAATGTACTTCATTACTTCACATGAGACTGACTGACCCACAGGTGGAATCTCCGAGAACTTGATGTTCAGTGTTGCCATATTTTGTGAGAGAAATAAGCAACCAGGTCTAAGAAAACAAGCCCAAAAGAAGCCACATGAGCACTTTAAACCTATTACGCATGAATCGGCATGATAACGCATCGGCTATTTAAAAATAGCCAATCTACAAGCTCACAACGCGCTTTTAGATCTGCTATTTCCAAAAACTCTTGCAATAAAATATGGAATATTTGGAATATTTTTGAAACATTCTAACACAAATGCTCCCTGTGGCACAAAACGTTTTTATGAAAATATTTGAGAACCACTGGTTTAAATAATAATATTTTCTTTTGTGGAAACAAGCCTAAATAGGCAAGTAGTACAAAGTACACTTTAGGAACAAGCCCAAAAAAACGCAACCCGCAACAACTACCAATTTTGACAAGCAACTTTACAGAAAAAGAAGCCCAAAGTCGCTTATAATATCCCGACATGGCAACACTGCTTGACGTTCAGCGTGTGCCCAAAGCGCGACGCACACAGCACCCGACCGTTGCCCTGCATCGCTGTGTTTTAATTCCAGGTTTGGCGAAATGTAAAACAGGGATCAGCTTAAAGGGAAGATATGATATGATATGATAGTCTGCATGGCAGGTTAACCGATAGTAACATTTTAAGTGTCCAACAGGTAACCGGAAGACTCACCCCAAGACACGCTCGCCCAGCTCCGTTCCGGTAGCAAATATAACACATCCGGTTTCTGAGCTAGCAAATATAAGGTTTCCGGTTGCCTTCAAAGTAAGAGCATCGAATTTAATGTTTTATGAAAGACATACATGCATTTCGAAAAAGACATTTATACAGTGGTGGAAAGTAACTAAGTACATGTAATCAATTACTGTACTATGCATTTTGAAAAATACACGTATACAGTGGTGGAAAGTAACTAAGTACTACTCCACTACATTTCAGAGGCAGATATTATACTAGTTACTTGTTACTTTGTATATTTTTGATTATAATTACAAGACCACTTCAGCCCTATTTAAACTTTGGAAATTTGAAAATAGCCGATCTACAAGCAAAATATTTTTATATTTATACAAGACCACTTCAGCCCTATTTAAACTTTGGCAATTTGAAAATAGCCGATCTACAAGCAAATATTTGTATATTTAATTACATTTTGATACCAGTACTTTTACTTAATTACATTTAGAATTCAGGACTTTTACTTTTGCAGAGTATTTCTACATTGCAGTATTGATACTTTTACTTAAGTAAAACATTTTAGTACTTTTTCCACCACTGCATTGATGGATGTATTTATAAGAATTAGCCTACGCCCTAACAGGTCGTTATTGAAATTGGCCTTTGATCCACATTCAATGGGCACTTAGCACATTTTCCATACACCCATGTTTAACCACTGTGATTAGACTGTAAACAGGTTTCAGATTTAAATTGGAATGCCAAAGATGGCAATCCCCTTTCTATAAATAATAATAGTAGCTTGTACAGGTGTAACATGTGGGGGGTTTATAAACATATTTAACAATACAATACAATACAGTGTGTGTGTGTGTGTGTGTGTGTGTGTGTGTGTGTGTGTGTGTGTGTGTGTGTGTGTGTGTGTGTGTGTGTGTGTGACTGTGTGTGTGTGTGTGTGTGTGTGTGTGTGTGTGTGTGTGTGTGTGTGTGTGTGTGTGTGTGTGTGTGTTTGATTGATGTAGTTTATTTAGAAAGACATGAGAATAGTACAAGACAGTACATAACAGTACATGGAGTGTATGTGTGTGTGTGTGTGTGTGTGTGTGTGTGTGTGTGTGTGTGTGTGTGTGTGTGTGTGTGTGTGTGTGTGTGTGTCAATGCAACAACTACAGTTGTTAAAAAACAGTTTTGTCTGAATCCAGCCACTGTAGTCCACACACTAAACCTATATTTTCTACAGAGGTTGTGAATATTTGATTGTTAGGTTAGTGCATCAATGATCTTGTTGTACAGTATGTTAAAATGTTTTGTTGAAATGTATATACAAAAAATCTGTTATTTCTAATTATGCTGCCGGTATCGTGTCTGTGATTATAATGAGCAGGGGATTTGAGCAGGTCACAGCTGATTAGAAGGTTGTAAAGTAAGGGTTTTTTTTAGGCAAACTTTGCAGCATTGGGTAAAGAGTAAATAATATATATATATGTGAGTGTGTGTGTGTGTGTGTGTGTGTGTGTGTGTGTGTGTGTGTGTGTGTGTGTGTGTGTGTGTGTGTGTGTGTGTGTGTGTGTGTGTGTGTGTGTGCGTGCGTGCGTGCGTGTGTGTGTGTGTGTAAAAAATTAAGCACATTAAAATGGAAATGGTCATTTTCACTAAATGTCACTACATTTCAAAGTAAAAATGTTAAATTATAAAGAAAAACATTACTTAGTGATGTGGTATTAGTAATTAGGGCACATATATATGTTTCTTAAAACAAAAGATGACTAATATATTTCAAGTGTGTGTATGTACACATATATATATATATATACAAATCACAATCACATCACAGAAATAGATCACCATTCCCCTGCACTTCTTGACGAAGACGAAGAGCCTTTTGTGGAAATAAATAACTCTCCTGCACTTCATGAGAGCCCTGTAGATGAAGTTCTTGTTGTGGAAATACCGGTAGATCACGCCTATGCACTTAGTGAGAGCCCTTTAGATGAACAGGATGACATACAAATGCAGACTCTAGATATTAGTACTGTTCAGAGTGTCATGGGACCTGGTGCAACATTAGGACCCTTCAAACACGATGCCCTTGAACCTGCTAGCTTTACTTTGCAGGCTTCTGATTGGAAAATGTTTCACTCCTACAGACCCAAAGGAAGTAAACATTTTACGAGGTTTGAATGGCAAGAGTTATTTGCCAGAAAGCTGAAGGAATCAAATCCTTACTGTATAATACGTTTTGCTAATCACAACTTTTCTATTGCTACCACCAGAAAAACATACAAGCCATGTCTCACGATCAATGGCTCCTGCCGGCATACTTCATGTGAGATGACTTTCAAAATACTTCTCCATTCAGTCGAAGAGGGCATATTTCATATAGTTTACACTGGCAACCTATATCACACAAAGGACAGATTGAGAAGTAGATATATTAGGGGCCAAGAACGTAAGGAGTTAGGGATATCAATGAAGGACAAATCGCCATATTGTGCTTACGTCGATGCAGTAGGAAAGGCAGATCCTAGGTCTTTAATAGCTGGTAATCGAAGTGGAGTGGGTAGAGACTCCGCTCCGTTTAGAAAGGTCAAACATGAACATCGCAAACTAAGCTGGATGAATGATGATGAGATTACAGCTCTGCGCCTACTGAAAGCTGACTGGGAAGATGAAGACACAGAAAGTGTAGTTGTAAAAGGATTCATTCAACTTATTAAAGTTAGTCCCCTTAAGGTTATATGTTTTAGTGAAGCAGGAGTGAGACTGTGGCACGATGTGATTAAGGACAGCGCTGCATCATGGGATGCCACTGGGGGAATCATTAAGAGTAAACTAACAAAGAAAAGGATTTTGTATTATGAGATTGTAGTAAGTTCATCCACTTCGTCCGCTTCAACTCCTGTAGCATTTATGATCAGTGAACAACACACCCAGACTGCTGTAGAGGAGCTCCTCACGGAATTGAGGTGCAAAGAGAAGGAGATATTTGGTGCCAACACAACACCCATGCAGATTAATAGTGATAGGTCCATAGTGCTTTTGAAAGCCAGTATGCATATCTTCAATGGAGATAGCATGAAAATGTACTTGTTACGCTGCTGGAGAATAGTGAATGGAAAGGCAGATAGCAAAGATTTGAATTTTTGTACCATAAGAGCATGTAAGAGTCATCTGATGAAACAGGCAAGTCACATTTGCAAACAACAGTACAATACTAGAGATTGTAGGTTTAAGTTGGCTATGTTCATCTTCAGCGCTTTAGTTAATGCCAAAACACTGAAACAAGCAGGTAATATAGTATCTGCTGCTTGTATTGTACTTGGTAGCAAAAGGAACTCCAGCGAGGTGGCAGCTAGTCTTGGCCGCATTGAGGATGAAACACAGAAGCTGCCAGGAATTGCAGGAATTATTGATAAAGAGCATGATCGACAAGACAATTCATATGACACTGCGGTTGATGATATATTTGACTTGACTGCTGATGTTTGTGAAGGTACATCTCCCTTCAAAGACTATTTTGAACAACTAAGGGCTACAGCCAATAATACAATTAAAACCAGCAATGACACAGGTGAAAATCAATACCATGGAGAAACTATTTTAAACAAACTGTTCTCAAACTTCCTCCCAACTATTCCAATATGGTCAGATCTACTCTCAGGTGATTTGCAGCGATTCTCTGGAGCCTATGCTGCACAAATAAACCATGGTAAGAAAAGCACAGCTATTAGTGAGGCCATGTTCAAAAACACAAAAGTGTTGCTTTTACGAAATGAGAAACACAGAATTGACGAATGTATACAGCGCATACGCTCACTATACAAGCAGTCAGCCATAGATTTCATTGCCAAAGTAGGCTACAGGATATCACAGGCATCACAGCGTCCACACCCACCACCTGTAGAAGAGTGGAACAAAAAGAGAACTCTGCCGCCACAGCTGAGACGCTCTTATCAAAATAAGCCACAAGCAAATTCAAAGATTTTCTTACAAAATGACAGCTCAGCAAGTGTGCCAGACAAAACAAAGGCACAAAACAGAGGCACAAATGAGGAAATATGCAATAGTATATGCAGGTTTGCAAATAATGAGAGTAATTGTTGGCTAAATGCAACCCTACAATCGATACTGCATCTGCAAGTAGTACAAGATAAATTGAAACAGTTGACACCTACTTATATGGTTGCGATGTCATCAATGCCAGGGAATTTAGCAGCTCTCATCCAAGCGTTTTTTCAAAATCCAGGGCACACATTTGATGCTAAAACAATCCATGGTGTCACTCAAGAATTAGTCAAGAGCATCCCAGCGTTGTCCTTGTCAATGCACAATGACCCACTAGATTTGATACACAAATTATTAATCTGGTTGCATGATTGTAGTGTCCAAACAACTGCTATGGCAAAACATACAGACATCTGTAAAAAATGTGCATCGAAAGTTGAAAGCATTTCATGCGCGCCTACTGTTTTTGCATTACCGCTGACACAGAAATGTGAGTCCCTCAATTCTCTTTTCGAACACACAATCATGGAAGGTGAAGGTCAACAGAGATGTACAGCATGTGGTTCAGAAATGAAGAGACAAATATGTTGGATTGATGCTCCTGATGTCATTACTCTTTCTGTGTCCCGTGTTGATAATGGTGGGACGGTGCTCCACACGCCTGTAGTCCCATCTGATATAATCGAAATTCCCATTCGTGACAGCAGTAAAATTAAGTATAAGTTGGGCTCAATCATTTGTCATGTAGGCTCAGTGGCCAAAGCCGGACACTTCTGGGCACATTTGCTTTATGACAATGTTGTAATTAGAGCAGATGATACAAATATAGACATCCTTCAACCAGCAAATGCATTGCAATTGGCAAAACCACATGGGTACATTTATTTCTATGTGAAATGTAATGATGCATCACTTAATGCTGTTATCACAATAGAGGACAATTTGGAAGATATTGGCCATGGTGTGGATGTGTTTTTTTGCAATGAAAGACCAAATCACAATATGTGTGAAGCCATACCATTACCAATACTAACATTTCTAAAACAGACATCTGCTTTCCAAAAATGTCACACACGGCTTGCAGCAGCAGCAGCAGCAGCGCAGTCCCCAGCATTGTTTAACTCTCTCAGTGCCACGCCCCGACATATCCCGAGTTTTTCCCGAGTACCCTCAGTGCCAGCACGAGAAATCCCGAGTTTTTACTTTTGACTGTGGTCGCGTTATTCTGTTTATTTTTCATGATCACTTTCGCTTCCTGACTCCTTCAGACTCACCCGGAACCGGATGTAAAAAAAAAAATCATTTCCGGGTCACGTTGTTTTTCTCCGGTGATTTTCGGCCAGAATAAGGAAAGCCACGGTTTTTCACACGGTATAAAAAGCGAACGGAGAGGTCCACGTCTACTCTCTTTGGTCTGGGTGACGATCAGTCATCGTAGTCGTGTATCGCATCGTAATTTAGCGCGATCAACGATTGTCGAAAATGTCAACATCCGGTTCTGACCGGATATGACGTGAGCCTGTTTGGGAGGGGGCGAGTGAGCCAGCGAGATCATCAATGTGTAAGAGTAATTAAAAGGTCTTTTTTTAAACTTTCAAAGCCTGTCTGTATTCTTTTATGGTGTGGGGTTGTGTGGCCACTTGTATACACTATTGGGTTAGGGTATGGCCACTTGTATACACTATTGTCTGAAAAGGGCCCTTTTCTGACCCCTGACCTCACTGGACGGCCCGCCACTTTTTTCTACACCTTAGTGCCGCTTAGCGGAGAGTGTGGCTGTGTAGAGGGGGTCTCCCCGAACGCGTGCGTACCTCAGAAGTTCCGGCACTAAGCACCGTCTCCTGTCCAGTGTCCAATTTGTATAGGCTATGCACTGAAAAGGGCCCTTTTCTGACCCTTGACCTCACTGGACGGCCCGCCACTTTTTTTTACACCTTAGTGCCGCTTAGCGGAGAGTGTGGCTGTGTAGAGGGGGTCTCCCCGAACGCGTGCGTACCTCAGAAGTTCCGGCACTAAGCACCGTCTCCTGTCCAGTGTCCAATTTGTATAGGCTATGCACTGAAAAGGGCCCTTTTCTGACCCTTGACCTCACTGGACGGCCCGCCACTTTTTTTTACACCTTAGTGCCGCTTAGCGGAGAGTGTGGCTGTGTAGAGGGGGTCTCCCCGAACGCGTGCGTACCTCAGAAGTTCCGGCACTAAGCACCGTCTCCTGTCCAGTGTCCAATTTGTATAGGCTATGCACTGAAAAGGGCCCTTTTCTGACCCTTGACCTCACTGGACGGCCCGCCACTTTTTTTTACACCTTAGTGCCGCTTAGCGGAGAGTGTGGCTGTGTAGAGGGGGTCTCCCCGAACGCGTGCGTACCTCAGAAGTTCCGGCACTAAGCACCGTCTCCTGTCCAGTGTCCAATTTGTATAGGCTATGCACTGAAAAGGGCCCTTTTCTGACCCTTGACCTCACTGGACGGCTAGCCACTTTTTTTTACACCTTAGTGCCGCTTAGCGGAGAGTGTGGCTGTGTAGAGGGGGTCTCCCCGAACGCGTGCGTACCTCAGAAGTTCCGGCACTAAGCACCGTCTCCTGTCCAGTGTCCAATTTGTATAGGCTATGCACTCCTTTGAACAGCATCTATCAATTTAGATAAATAATTAATGTTTTAAATCCGTTTTTGTTACACAGAAACATAATATGGGATATATAGCTTCGTTTAAATGCTTAATTTATAGTTTTAATGTGCAAATGAACCGTTTTTCAATGGTTTTCAATGGTTTCTTTTTACTCTAGAGGGTACTCTTATTCTGAAGAGATCGTCCACCGGAAGTCTTATATTTGCTCCGTTATATTTGCTGACTGAACACTGCTCGCTCGCCCCCATTTTTTGGTTCTTGTATTCGTTTTTACTGGGGATGAGGTTAGAAATAAGTTTAGGGTTAGGCATAGTTTTAACCGAGGTTATAGTTTAGGAATTAGGTTCGGTTTTGCCACCGTTTCACTGAGGCTATGTTCAGGAATAAGGTTAGGTTTAGGCATATAGTTTACGGAGTTATGTTTAGCAATACCAGGTGAATACCGCCGGATTTGTCCCGGGGCGACTGTGTTCTGGGGCGAGCGTTTTGGTTCAAAAAGCCAACAAAAAGTGTCAGCCACTCGGAGTGGACGAACAGCAGCATGCCCATCCATTGCATCGAAAACGTGCGCATCAAGACCGTCGCCGCTGACATCGGCAACTGTTACCAACGCGCAACAACCGCTGATTTGTCGGAGCTATAGAGGATGAATACGGAATATTAACAGTATAGGCTATGGACTAAATATTTAGAGAATCATTTATTCTCTTAAAAGATATCTCATCAACGTAAATATTTAACCTTTCCTCACGAAGTAGCCTAATATAGGCACTGGCCATGCGCTCGCGCGCTTTTGGTCCGCCTATGCCTGGCATTACTAGTTGGATGATATGGATGATGTGGGGAGTTAGATTAAAACAGGCAGGCTACGAGTTTAATTAAGGAACCTTAGGGTTCAAGTCAAATATTAACCATCAATAACACTTTGGCGCATTGATGTGCGCCAGGGAAGCACTGCTGGGGTGTCCCATGTTTGAGTGAGACGACACTGTTACCGGCGGTCTTTCTCCTGGGACCTATAACGTCTAGCCTATGCTGTTGGGTTTGGCCAGTAATGCCTGACCCATCTTCACTCTTAAAGAACCGGACTGAGCCTCACGGGCTGGAGCAGCTGCTGACAGAGGAGGGGAACCGCCGGCCTGCCTGGGTCATCGCTGTCCTGGCCAGCGTGCTGATCTTCACCACGGTGGTGGACGTGCTCGGTAACCTGCTGGTCATCGGCTCTGTGTTCAGGAACCGAAAGCTGAGGAACTCGGGTAAGAACTGATATGGTAAAAGCCTAATACCAGTGAGTTTTCAACCGTTTTCATATCAAGGTCCATTATTTATTGGGCATTTGAGCCATCCACCGTTTGATGAGATTTAACCTCTCAGACCCCAAGTCTTAAAATATTTTGTTATCGTTGTATAAGATGTTATCCTCAATTCCATGCTGTATTGACGTTGGTTCCATAGAGAGATATCTGTTATATAACAGCAGGCAAACGTTGATCAAAATAACAATTCTTCTACATTCTCTAATTGTGTAGACTTCTTGTAAATTAAGTCATCATGCAGATGTTTAACAATAACTTAACTCTTGAGAGCGTAAATTGAAATCGTTTTATGCTCTCAAGAGTTAAAGATCTATAAGGGTCCATTTGGTTACCAACTCTCCATCATGTATGCATATGCATACGCATATATGCATGCATATATATAATATATATATATATATATATATATATATATATATATATATATATATATATATATATATATATATATATATATATATATATATATATATATATATATGATTTTACCATGCTTGGTACATCATTATCAGACCTACATTTATCCTACTAGTTGTTGTTTAGGCCCAAAATTAGTGAAAATACAGGTTGTAGCAAGTTGTAGCATTTGTAGAAACGGGCCTTAAATGTACTGTAATTAAGAAATAAAGAGTATTGTATGTATCTGGGCCCTCATTTGTAAAACAAATGTAGGCTACATATAAAATAAAAGATAAATAAATAGTACAATAAAACAGTTGGGCAGTGTTGTCAGGGGCTGACTGTCTTTCATCACGGCTGGACTGGGACAAAACATTTGGCGCTGGCATTGAATTGCCTCAAATCAAGTATAGTCAGGGGCCAGGGCTGCACCTGGTAAATTGCTGAATGTAGGTGAAGTGAATGGGCTCTCCAAATCCGCTTTACGAATAAGAACTTATGTGGCGTGCTCTCCTAAATGTAGTTTAATTTGACTGAGACGCAGGCAGTCACTCGCACACACACACACACACACACACACACACACACACACACACACACACACACACACACACACACACACACACACACACACACCCCCCCCCCCCCACACACACACACACACACACACACACACACACACACACACACACACACACACACACACACACACACACACACACACACACAAACAAGCCAATGGCTTTCTTGGGTTTTTTAATTCCTATTAGCTGACCTTGTATTGAACTGTACTTTCATGTGCTTTTTCTGCAAACTTCTAATAAAGTGCTCGATCATTCAAACACACACACACACACACACACACACACACACACACACACACACACACACACACACACACACACACACACACACACACACACACACACACACACACACACACACACACACACACACACACACACACACACACACACACACACACACACGCTGTTACACCGTATTTGTTAAACGTCCTATTCTGTGACTTCCGTCATTGCAGTGATGGCAGGACGCAACCGACATGCACAGAATTCGATAGGTAACCTGGTGTAACGCGTGACCGGGCCTGCCGATCGCCGCCAAAAACTAATTATTTATTTCACAACAGCTCACAAATCATACTGCTGTGCTATATCCTACTTCACCAAGCAGATATACTGTAGATGTTTTCTGCAAGATGATTTCAAAATCTTTTTGTGTGTTTTGTAATCTGTGGGAAATGTCTCTGTCTTGGTACAGTTGGCAGGTAGTTAAAACATTTCAGCTTGGTTTCCACCTGTGGGTGCACAGTCTGTCTTCTCATGGGAGCCAGGTCTACCAGTGGTGGGCTCTCTCATGGGGAGACTGTGCTCACAGAGTCTGTACTTAGACTCAGGTATTCTCATTCTGCCACTGTGTATTCTCTGTTTAGGGCCAAATAGCATTCCAATTTGCTCAGGTTTTTGGTTGATGATGTCAGATAGTTTTATTTTAGTTTTCTGATTTGGTTTAGTGTAGTAGGGTTTCTGGCTGTACTTTTGTTTGTGAACAGTGTCCCAGAACTAGCTGGCCGAGGCGGTATCTCTTGAGTCTCTTTCATATTTTGATAATTAGCTAATCGTATCACACAATAGTTTTTTTTCTCTTTTGGGATGCAGGGAATGCATTTGCAGAACTGCATGCAGTCTCAATTTGACATTTGTCCCACTTTGTAAAGTGGCCCTCAGGCCTCTAACCATTAAGGGAATTGTGTTCAATAGTGGCGTCCAATATTTTGAGCCAAGTTGTCCAACTTGGGCTTCATTTTAATGGCATGCCTTACTCAAGACATCCACAGCTTTGTTCAAGTATTCTGTGGTGCTGATGCTGAGGTAGTTTTAGTAAATTATGTTCTAGGGCATATATAGAAATAATGTATATTTATGGTGCTGGAGGCAATCTATATTGTTGTGCTGTAGTCTCTCTTTCTCTCTCTCTCATCTCGGTCTCCACTTCTTGCGTTCAATAATGCTATTCAAGCAGAAAACTTTAACGGAAGCAAAACACTTGGACAATACTAACAGAAGCTAATTAGTTGTTTAACATCCGCAGGGGATTCCATTGGAAATGCTGATATATTGGTCTACTGCAATTTAAATGGCATGGGTGTGAATGTGTGACTTGGGCATCTTCATGTATAATTATTGACTGTATTTCATTAAATCTGGTGTGGACGTACTATAGGGGATGTGTAGCCTACTAAAGGTAAATGTTCTCAGGGAAGTGGTGACCAATTGGACCTTTCTGACCTAGCAGAATACATTAACTCATTGTGGTGGTGATATACTGTATATGTTATTCCAGAACCCCCAATAACTATCCCTGTTTTTATGAACTTTGGACAGTGAAAACATAAATGGATTTAAAATACTGAGCAGATAGGCCTATATTTCTGTCAAGTTATGAAACTTGACGATCAAAGAAGCTTTTCAGTCAACATACTGTGTAAAAACGTGTGAAAGGTAGTGCATTGTAACAAGCCTTGTCTCAGGTACAAGAATACTTGTATATAAAGCCCGCCCACAGAGTACAGTATTCTACTGTGATCACAAAAAAAGGAGAAAATGGGCTAGTAATCTTTATTGACACAGTTCATTCGCAGTCTGGGTACTAGCATGACAAATATGTATACTCTTTTATAGTATTTGTAAACATGTTTTATACGCATGTATTTATACTATTATGATTGTATAATAATAGGTGAGGTTCTCTATAAGCCCTATGGGCTTCTAACTTGTCTTGCACAGTATCTGTTCATGTATTGTTTTTATTTTGAAATTGCTGTGCTAATAAATAAAACTCAAATAAAACTCAAACAGTTGTATGTACAGTCACCCCACACAGATTGTCCAACCCCTTAGGGCAGTGTAATTTACCATTGCACTGCAACTAACACCAGAATTAAATCCCCTCAGAGCACAACACTTATTGCACTCCAAGAGTAATCGCTCTTCACCACAAATGTACCCATAACATAAGGGCACACATGTAACACCTGAGGATCTAGCCGGCTACCACCGCTGCTTTCCCCAACCCGGTACTATGGCCTTTTCATATTGGCCTATTATAGCGCCACCAGGAGGCCACAATAACCTACCTGACCTGGCGGAGACCTGTGCTCCGAGGAGCACGTTTTCTAGTTTATTATAATTTTTAGTGATGCATGCACCTTCTTATAGTTGATGATGCCCTTCTATAAATGTGCGAAATCTCTGGGTGTGTGCATGTCCCGTCCGTGTATATCGCAGAGGACACGAGGGAGTGCAGAACAGTAGGAAGTCAGTCAGATCGTGGTTGAACAGAACTAAACTGCCCTCAAAATTTTCGGAAACTTAACTTTGTCAATTATTTCTCCCATTCAGCTTGTAAGGATCGGACATTCGTGGAATGGGCAACACAGCTAAACGTGTGGGTCTGTAATCGCTCTCGTTTTGAGCAACCTGCCAGCACACACTTGCTGAGAGGTTTGTGCCAGTCACAGGTGTGTGACTGGCACAACCTTGGACCAAGTTCTGTGAGGCTGGTGAAGTCAAAGGAAGACAACGACCCAAGAAGACCGGGGGAACCATAGGTTTTCTTCCAGAGATTTACAGGCAAGATTTGCACAACAGTACCAAAGAGAGATGTCAAAGTTGCAGGACCCATGCTCAGGCGACTGGCACACACCTGTGACAGGCACACACCTGTGATTGGCACACACCTGCCTGCAAATGGTACCAGGGCTGACACCAAATAATGCGTAATCTGTGTAACGGAACACCAGCTTCACTTGCCCTATTGCACGGGCCTTATCCTGAACGGACAGACGTGCCATCTTTCCATGGGGGCAGTGTTGCTGCTTGGAGCATACACAAACTAAAAAAAAAATAAAAAAAAATTGCAGAACCCATGCTCAGGGGGTCACACACTTGTGACTGGCACACACCTCTCAGCAAGTGTGGGCTGGCAGGTCACTCAAAACAAGAGCGATTACCAACAGAAGCATATTGAGGGATTTTGGCAAATGTTTGGGGGGCACTACCCACACGTTTAGCTGTGTTGCTCATTCCAGGAATGCCCGATCCTTACAAGCTGTACCTTGTTGTAAAGGTGACTAATCAACGATAAAAATGATATAAAAGTCAATACCAATTGGTATTATTGAAGGGGAGAAATGATCGACTGAAGTTAAGTTTCCGAACTTTTTGTGGGCAGTTTTATATAGATCCACAAATCTCCATAAATGTGCGTCTGTGTCCATTTTTTGCCCATGGAGATCTCTATCTAATTATATGTCTGTCTGTGACATCTCTTCGTCCTGAGCCACTACATCTAGTGCAGTGGTCACTGGTCACCAACCCTAGTCTCCCTGTCCCTGTACTGTTGGTTTTCTAGCCTATATGGAAGTTAACTGCTCCGAACTTTCTTGTCATTTGCACTGTCCAGGGACTAATTAAACCTGGAGCATGAACAACCTGGTAGGATATAGACCAGCTGAACAAGTTGTCCCCGAGGGCCAGGGCCAGGGTCAGTGACCACTTATTTAGAGAGTAAAAGATGGGGTTCGGGGATAGGGGATTTGCAGTAAAGCACATTGAATTGTCTTGCTGTTTAAATGTGCTATACAAATAAACTTGCCTTGTCTTGTACTTAGAGCCATGATTGCTGACTTGAATGAGTGTTGTGTAAATTTAGAATTTGTTAGCATTAATAATAATATAATGACAATATTAAATAACACTATAATGAATGACAAAACACAAAAGTAAAGTGTGTTCAACCACTGATTAGTTCCGTTGTTTGAGACTTGTCAATAAACCAGAGGCGTCATTTCATTAAAAACTAGAGGGTGGCAAAAAAGTGACCACTTACACCGATTTCAAATATAGCAAAAATAGACAATCTAAAAGTTTGATGCGTGCAAAACGGGCCCCTCCCGCAAACTTTGAAAGCCAATTGTAGTCAAACAGAATGGAATCCGAAAAATCGGACAGATATATCTTGATCACATGACTACAGAGATATGGTGTACCAATTTGAGTAAGGTTTAGACAAAATCGGTAAAAAGAAAAAAATCACACCCTGTGTGAAGTGGGCGGTGTCTTGCTAGCTAATCACAATACTGAATGGAGTCAACCAATCATGTACAATACATAAATACATTTATTGAAACACTCTTTATGAAAGTCATGAAAGTCATATTCCGATGGAAGTGATGGAAGAAACCATAACTTAAAAAAAACAAATTTATGGGTTTTTTTAAGTTATGGTTTCTTATATAAGGCTATGCACATGTGTCATGTGACACTGGCCAATCACAGTCCTGAATAGACTGTGATTGGCCAATCACGGTGCAGGGTTAGGCGGGGTACATTTTTGGCCAATCACAGCGCAGGATTTGCTGTACAAATATCCAAACCTCACATATAGGGGCGGTTTCACCGCCCAAAAACGCAACATGGTGAAAGACTTGTCAGGTGGAAATGGACGTGGCTTATTTGGGTAGTTGCATAATGATCCAAGAGTCCAAGGGGAAAATAATTTTGATTGTATGACCTACGGTTCAAGAGTTATAGGTCAAAACGTGGATCTGCCTATAGCACCTTTTATAGCAAAGTGCAAAGTTTCACGCTAATCGGCTTTGGAAGCCAATCTTAGCCAATCAGGATGGAATATGAAAGATCGGACATATCCGTGTTTTCTATGGAGATAATGTATAGGAGTAATTTCTATACTATAACAGGCCGATGTGGGCAGAGGTCCTGTTCTGGCCTCCAGGGAGTGTGCATGCAGAGTTTCACGCCGATCGGTCCAACGGTGCCGGAGTTTAGCTGCTCACAGACG
Organism: Gymnoscopelus braueri; assembly: GCF_963280865.1. NCBI lineage: Eukaryota > Metazoa > Chordata > Actinopteri > Myctophiformes > Myctophidae > Gymnoscopelus > Gymnoscopelus braueri. The sequence continues at coordinate 14,237,865 of NC_137609.1, read as the reverse complement.
GACGGACGGACGGACAGGGGCGAAAACATGTCTCGGCCACGCCTTCGGCCTGACGGAGACAAAACTAGGGAGTTTTTAAAGTGATTTATGTCTGGTTGCTAGTAGGGGTGTGCCGATATATCGTCCCGCGATATATCGCGATACGTTTTCGTGACGATATGTATCGTTTTGAAGAAAAACAAATCGTTGTTTTTTTTACAATAATAATAATCAGGCATGCAAACAGCCCCGAGGTGAAAAGGGTGACAACATGTTGTTTTTTTCAGGTCAGGTGTCACACTATTGTAAAAACAGAATTATTTGTTTGCATTTTTTCTCCCCCATATATTTTCATAATAAAAAAGTGCGTATCGAAATCGTATCGAAGTTGTGAGCCAAATATCGTATCGTATCGTTTGGTGAAATTAGTGTATCGGCACACCCCTAGTTGCTAGGGTGACCACCCGTCCCGAAATTCGCGGAACAGTCCCGAAGATATGAAAAAAAAAAAAAAAAAAAAAAGGTAAAATCAGGCAAAAATAAGAATTAAATAACATAACCCTAACCTAACCCTAATCCTAACCCTAAAACCGAAATAAAGAAACCAAAAACTGGAAAAAAAACGAACCCAATCCGCCCAGAACCGCGCGTGCGCGAAGGTGGTCCTCATGCACACGCGCTGCGCGCGCGTGCATGTGTCCCGCGGTGTCCCGCGAAACGGGTTCATCTGTCCACTCAATGGACCTGTTTGAAGGTGGTCACCCTACTGGTTGCAGAAAGAAAACAAGTCTCTAAGGGTGGATTCAGACTGGGTCCGATTGATTCGAACCATTCCCGAGTACGATTGGCCTCTCCCAGCTGGCCAGCATTCACATTGGCCAATATTCTTCCGTACCCGAGAACAGATCATTCAACAGTAATGGTAAATATGTGCCTCATGGGGGCGCTGTTGACTATGGGGCTTTGGGAGATAGAGAATGTCATTCACAGAAGAAGAGTCACTTGTCAGAGTTTAGAGTGAATAATAAAGTTTGACTGTGTTCCTGACGTTGTCTTGAGTTATAATAACTGAACAACAATACACAACCAAAGCAGTGTGTGCGTTGGTCTTCGAAACCTCAAAATGCAACGTTGTCTCTGTTATTATCAGATATGATAGTGACGTCACTGACGCACCCTTGGTATTTTGGCAGTGACGTCACAGACTAATCCTTGGTATATTCATCCTAGAGGCAGCGTTACGCTACGCATGTGTTTTTTGTTTATGTTTTTTCACGGCTCGCGCTACTCAAACACTAGCGGGATTATTACTTCTTGTCAACATTCAAGTAGAACTATGAGAAGGTATAACCCAGCTAAAATAATGTGTCATTATAAAAATATATAAAGCATATATGATTAGAAGTCCACTTCCTTCTGTTGGTACGGATGGCTTCACATTGCATCGTTCCGTACCCGAGTACGCATGATCCGGATCCGAGACTACCTCCGGAGGCGGTCTCGGGTACGGTACGGTGATCCGTTCCGGGGAACGATACGCACACCAACCCAAGTGGTCCGGGGTGCGCACTCTGGACCATAGTCTGAATCCGCCCTAAGTGTTGATCTAAAATCAGATTCATTTGCAAAAAACGGTGGGGGAAATATGTAATATGTAAAATATATAAAAGACCTGGATTTTTAGGTTAAATGTGAACGAGGGGTGGCAATTGCCGATGCCATCCCATGGAACCCCAAATGACGCCCCTGTGTTAAACACTCGATAAACATCTTGTTTAGAGTAGCGCTCCTTTTCGTCCTGTGTATGCGCAAGGTTTTGAAAAAATAGGCAGAAGGTTTGTTACCTTCCATACATTTGCACAGCAACTTCCTTGTTTGTGCAGGCAGTTGTGGGGACTACTTTCTTGCAGAAATTATTCTTGTAGTGAAATAGTTGTTAAACATGGTTTTAATTGGGACATGTCTATGATTTCAAGTTGTCATATTTGGTAACTGTTGAACACAATATGAGTTGTGCCTCACAATGCCCCTTAGCTGTTCTAAAATCCACATGAAACCACCGCCTAGTGTGGCTTATTGCTTTAATATAGCCACAACTGAGAAACCACTGCCTATTGTGGCTTATTGCTTTAATTTAGCTGCAACTGAGAAACTGATCTGATGATGACACTATATTAACCATTGTGTGTAGATTTAGTTTTCGCCTGGATGATTTCCCCTTGCACATTGTCTTTCATACTGTGTGTGTGCAGTCTCCAGATCACTTATTTCATGTGACCACAGTTGGTTCTGAAGTTCAGCAATTCTTCCTAGTGCAGTGCCTACCTGAAAAATCTCTACTCACAAGTAATTTCCATGAGTAATTCCCTCACAGGTATCATTGGTTTATTGAACAGATGTTGAGACTTCCATAATTTACACAAATCAAAACTGATGCAAGGAGACCCTGTAGACATAAACATCTTAGAGATGGCAGAACAGCTGCCATGCAGTTTTATCCTAACGCTTTATACATGTTCCCCCACATGTTTTCCCCAGCTTCCTCTGCTAAAACATGGTTGTATAAATATGGTGTTCGCTTTGACACGGGCTCCTTTCTTTCATGTTGCATTGCATTGCGTTGTACAATACACAAGTTAGTTACCCTTGCTCACATGTGTGTGCGTTGGTGCGTTGCTTTTGAAGTTCATTCACACATAATGCAATCTCTAACATTGCTTTGTGTGTGAAACAGTGCTAGGTCTATTGTGTGTGGGCGAAGAAGACAGGGTTGTTTCCCCTGAGATTGTCTTTGAAGGGTAGCCTATTACTGAAGGTGTTGCAAAACTTACAAAAGATCATTGCACATCACAGCAATTCTCTTTACAGACATTCTATCGCCCCCATCTCTCTGTGCCTTAATAACGTTTTTTTGTTTTATTATTACTAGACCATACCCGTCGGGGGAGATGAGCACCCAAAGTGCCTCATGGTCCGCTCACGGATGGTCCGCTTGTTTCACGGGTGTGGCAACACCGGCGCTTGTTTCACGCACATGATTTGGCAATCCGGGAGCCAGCGAACACAAAAACGCAAATAAACAGCTGACATTTGGGGAAAGCGAAAAACAGGCTTCGCTGTTCCATGCACATGGTAATGGTAAATGGCTGTGTGCAAATGCAGAGCAATTGCTCCAGCCACTGAGGAGAACCGGGCAGAAGAGATTTTGGGGACGCACGCATGCACAGAGCTTTCTAGAATTATAGGATGATTATTATTATTATTATCATTGCAACAGCTCTTTCAAGTTTACACCATGAAAAATAAGAGTCAAAGGAGGATCATCCCTTACAACCATTTCCGATTTGTACATACAAAGAGTATTATATAATTTGATATAAGTTAGTCCAGGTGGTTCAAGAAAAAACAAATCGTTCCACCACGCAGCTGTAGACTCTACAGCATACCATAAATAAGCATACCATCAAAAAGTGGGGGAAAAAATGTACTGTAGGATCTTAAGCGCCACAAATATTTGCTCATGAGCCTGATGGAACTCTTAAGTGAAATGTGTTGGTTAAGCCATCTTGAATAAAATATACTATTTGCATTAAATCATTTATGGACCTGAGTATGCAGTTACTACAAATATTTTTGGCTAATTTTACATTGGTTTACTTTCTTGCACTTGCTTGCACATTTTGTCCCACAGAACATTAAGCTGTCTAAGCATGGCTACGATGGCTGGCCCATCTTTTCATCCGTCCGTCATACGCTTTTATCCCAAACAAGATATCTCAAAAACTACACGCTGGATTGCCATGGAATTTACTGTGCACCTTCACGCCCCCCAGAGAGTCAAACCTACTGATTTTAGTGACCCCATGGCCTTTCCTTTAGTACCACCATTAGACCAAAATCTTAACTCGTAAACAATATATATATATTTTTTTTCAATTAAATTCAATTTTATTACAATGTTATTAATGTTGTTAAGTTGTCTCAAGACACTTTACATGAGCAGGCAATTTTGCGACAGTGGCAACGAAAAACTCCCCCTTAACTGGAAGAAACGTCAGGCAGACCCAGCCTCTAGGGTGGGCGGCCATCTGCCTCGACCGAGAGGCATAGAGAGAGAGAGAAGGAGAGACAGAGAGGGACGTACAAGCAAAGACAAGTAGTAGAAATAACAATAATACTAAATACTAGTCAATACCCGGGAATGTTAAAAACGCATGGTACTGCAATGCACTCATAAAACGCAGTGTGTGTGGACACAGGCCCTAAATGAATGTCCTTTATTATAAGTTTGCAGCGTATTTTGTGTTCTCTCTGTTTGGCAGACTGGCAGTGTAGCCAACAAGCAGTGTGTAGCCAGCGGCTAGAGATGATCATCCTATAGCTTGCTGGGCTGTAACCCATACGCTGAACTGCCAATCTCCGGTGTTTACACAAAAACACTAATAAACAGCTTACATTTTGGGAAAGTGAAAAACGGGTGTTGTCATTTTGTGCATATGCTAATGGTCAATGCCTGTGTGCAATTGCTCAACCTACAATTTAAGTATACAAGTTAAGTATATAATAATATAATATAGTATAACAATGTTTGATAGTATATAATGGCATTGTATAAGAATGTTAAGATAATATACAGTATAATGGTATAGTATTATAAAGTAGCAATACACAGTCGTGCTCCATGGAGAGGCCTGCTACACAATCATACCCTTGATCTGCAGCTGAGGGTCCGTAATACTAAAAAAAGCATTTATTTTGTGTTATTAATTTGTATTAATTCAAACTGTTGTTTGAGTACATCCATAATGTGAATATTACACGGCAGTAAAGAGATGTCATTTTTTCTTTATTCTTTCAAAATGGCCTGTATGAATGAGGCATCAAACTATGGGAAATATTTGCAGACGCATTTATTCACATTTATTCATCACTCTCCCGGTGGACCATTCCCGATGGACATGCTTTCATTCTCTTTTTCCCACAAAAACAAATGTTCTGTGCTGATTATTGAGAGGACAATTTAGCAATTAGCACTTTCTGTGTTTTGCAATAAAATAAAATGTTCATACTGTACAGCATACTGTTCATCATTTTATAGACAGTGAAAGTGAAACTCTCATACAGTTTTGTTGTAATAGGGTCAAGAGGTCAATCACTGGGGCTGAAGGGGCACTCACACCAAAAACAAGCTCCAAAGCGACGGGCAGCCATTCATTTCGAATCGATACTGGCTACATTGAGCTACACTGAGCAATGGGATGCCTGGCGACAACCTTGCAGGCATTTTTGCAACCACGGGCGACATACGAAAGCCAAAAATGTAAATATATAATATAAAAATAGAAAGAGTGAGTTTATAAAAGAGTAAATTATAGATAATACATTAAGTTGGAAGCCACATATAAAATATATCAAAAAAAAAAATATCAAAGTCATTATCAGCATTATATAAAGTAAAAGATTCTATAAACCAGTCATCATTATATACCTTGTACTGTTACTTCAAACTCCCATACATTACCTACTGTGTGGAGGTGTGGGTAAAAACAAACACAGACCCAATTTTCATTCTAAAAAAAAAAGCAATAAGAATTGTAAACAAAACTGTTTACAGAGAACCAACAAACCCACTCTTTATTTTATTTTTTTACTTTGTTTTTATTCTTTTTTCTTTTTTAGAACAGGTAGGTCATGTTGGGCATCACATTACATTAAATGAGTACATTTCAGTTATATTTAACACTCTTATGTTGCGGGCTATTCAGTCCAGAGGAGAGGGATCCTAAGCTGAAGTAACTTCAGTTCTTTTGTTGAGAGATCTCAGTCTGATTGTCTTTGTTGTTAAAGTCCATGATAATTTGCCAGTAGATATTCCAATGATACACTCCTGAGTCTTGGAGCAGGTTTCCAAATATTGCAGAAAGAAATGTATATAGGAAAGAAAATATATCAAACCCACTCTTTATTAAACTGAATACACTGAAATATAAGGACCTCAGTGTTCTGTTCGTTGAGTCAATGATGACCATGCCCTTTAATTCCAAGGCTTCCTTATTTATATCAACCACATGTGTACAATGTTTGTCAGATGCATGAACTCTATATGAACTCACTTCCAGTCTCTGTGCTTTCATTATATAGGTACTGACACACTACTGACACTACTGACACCTTGTGGCTACAGACAATAGATCATGATCATAGATAATCATCACACTCAGGACCTGGTTGATTTCAAAACTATCCAACTCATGTACAAAGTAAAAAACTGTCATTTACCAAATAGTATCCAGAAGTTGTTTCAATGGAGGGAAAGTAAATATGACTTAAGAGGAAAGTATGTTTAAAAAACTAAAAGTAAGAACAAATTCAAAGCTTCACTGTGTTACAGTTAAAGGTGTGGAATTATGGAACACCGGTAGTGAAGAACTGAAGAACAACATATTGAAAGGATATTGTAATGAGCTCTGAAGATGAACACAAGAAGCTGTTTTTTGTTCGTTTGTTTCTTGTTTCCATAGTATTTTCATTACATAGATTTTGAATCTTTAATTGTATTTCTAAATGTCATTTGATTGGGGTAGGACTAGATAAGTTATAAACGTCTTCCTATGCCCTTTTCGAGCACTCTAGAGTACTACATGTATTTGTTTTTATATTTTCATATTTTTTATTATTTTATAATATTAAGAGTTTACTATGTTTATTTTATGTATTCTTTGTCTTTTAACAGTGTCCGAAATAAACCAATCAATCAATCAATCAATCAATCAATCAATCAATCAATCAATCAATCAAACCCTTCAGAGAACTTCATAGGGATGCAGAGCCGCTGCCTAACGCTGCTCAGTCTGTTTACCGTACACAGAATGCTGCTCAGTCTGTTTACCGTACACAGGATGCTGCTCAGTCTATTCACCGTACAAATAATTCTGCTCAATCTGTTTACCATACACAGGATGCAAGTCTATTTCCATCCAATCACAACCTTAAGGCACCCTTCAGGGTTCAGGTGCCTACATTTTAAGTAAACATTTGATGTCTTTTATAAGGGAAAATAAGTGTCAATGCGTATCAAGAATACTGTTATAATCCAACAAGCAGTGCCAAAATCCATATAGTATATATATATATATATATATATATATATATATATATATATATATATATATATATATATATATATATATAATTTTGATATACATTTTTGATAAGAACATTTGTGCATGAACCTGTGGCTGAGTACAATTGAAAGCAGAAGAAGTCAATGAAAAGTTAGTCAGAGATCTCTGCCTACTGTAACGTCTGGTAACATCTAAATCAATTCAGCCCATAAATTGAGGTAAAGATCTCTGATCGTCTGGTTACGTGAGACCAATAAGTTAACATGCGTGGTTCTTGTTTTCCTCTTAGCAGGGTAGCTGTAGCTCCACTCCCGTCACTCCCCTCTTTGCCCTGTAGGCAAACTGTATGTCCAACATACATTCCAAATTATATTCAAATGTCTGCGTAACAAGGGATGTAAGGGCCACAGGGCATCACAGATCATATCATATGTGTCCTCCAGTGAATATTGTACAATAGAGTTCAAACTACTGTGGCCTGGTCAGGTGCAAGGAGCAGCACAGCTGCCTCTAAGGGAATCAATAACAGGGATTTTAGACTCCCTAGGGTAGGGCTCTATTTTCGGCCGAAGTTTCTATACCCACTATTTGGGGATTTAACATGGCGCAACCCATGCAAAATCTTCTGTCACCAGCCTTATCCCTAAAACACCTGCGCTACCCGTTACATTATGCATAGGTGTCGTTTGGGTGTTGCCAAAGGTCTTGCTCTGTCAAGATGACCCATTAGGCCAGGTATATTAAGTCATTGACTTATTTCAGTGCATTGCCTCATCCTGTTGTCAGTCATACACTTTCTATTCCACCTCCATGCTGAAAATAATTCAAGTAGTCAATGAGATTGCGGAACAGTGAATAGGGTGAGAGGAACAGTATTGCCATCCTTGGATGGGCATCAAACCACTCCCCGATAAGAGCATACCGGCGAAATCTGACATTTGTCCCAAATTACTGTGTGCAGTGGCACATCAGCCCTCACCAACCCACTGTTATCCTCAGGAATTAAATTGCCAAGAAAGTCTGGCACATCATTATGGCCATGTTGTCATCAAAATCAGTAGGGCTAATCATGCAATGTGCCGAATACATTGACATATCTTGTATGTAAAGGAGACATTTTGGCCTGAGGTTGACACAATTGGAAAGGCTATGGGAAGCTCCACTCCAGTCAGTTCAGGTGGAAATGTGTTACCAAGTTAAAATGACTACTACTACTACAAATTTTGAACATTGCTGGCGCATAATAACCTACCTGACCTGGCGGAGACCTGTGCTCCGAGGAGCACTTTTTCTACTTTTTATAAATTCTTTGCAACTCTCAGTCCCTTTCATCCATCACAAAAAGGGTTATCCAGAGTTTAGACAAGACAACTGCAGGAATAGCTACCAGCCATTTGCATGAATCCTCTAAGATTTTCCTTTACTTTAAAGAGCTGGTGCCATGTTTTTGCACTTTTTCTGTTTTTCATGTGTCTATGAGGTTGATAGAACTTCATAAAGCCCCCCGGTGGTGTTTTTATGGTGTTTTATGTCTTCTCTGACTATTTGGAGTTTCTTCCTGGAGGCTGAAACCTTGAGGGTCAAACGTGCCAATATAGAAACAGCGCTTTAGTGACATCACAAAGCCATACCCTCCCCCTCATTATCATAACACAACAGGTGTGGGCATGAGGAGGAGGAGGGACTAGGACAGGTGGGTGGTGCTAAGGTGGTGGAGGAGGTGCTAAGGTGAGAACCAGGTATACTTAATGAACTGGAGGCGTGTCCACATAAAAACATAATTTTAACAATTTCTGTACACTTTTTTTTTGTTGAAAAAAATCCTTACATAATAATAATACCTTATGATCAGGTTTTAGGGTTGAAAAATATCATGGCACCCCATCTTTAAAGCATTCACTTTCCTTTTATTAAAAACAAAGGGGGTTTGTGCAACTGAAACTGACCATGTTTTTATGTAGAACACAGAGGCTGATCAGACAGGACAGAGGGAGAAAAATAGTTGATGTTTTTTTCATCAAAGAAAAAGAGACATTTGTTTTCGCCCTCTGACTTGATTTCTGTTTGTCAATTTGAAGTGTAATCACTTTAATGAAATCCGCATGTGGTGATCCTTTTAATAAATATCCCAATGTTCCATAAAGAATATAAGTCATGTTTGTGTACGTATCCAACTAGGAGACCATGGTGCGCTGGGTTTCTATTGATCCATTATATATAGGCTGAGAGAGTCTGTCTACAGTATCTATGGGGCTTTGCTGGATGTTCTATGTGTAGGGTATGTGCTTTATTTCTTTCATCTCTGGTTGGACTGGATTATCTTTTTCAATGCGGTATTGAGGCAGACACAGGTTGAACATGACTGCCGGAGATGTTTTTGCAGTTTTAAATTGCAGTGGGACTCTTCTCAAAACCGAGCTATAGGCTTGTTTTGTACATATGAGATGATTTATCCTACATTAGGTTTGAGTGTTTGCTCCGTATCTCTATTGGATATATTATGTGTACAATAGGACAGATAATGGAAAGACAAAGGGAAGAGACAGATGGAAAGATGGGCCACCGTGGAGAAGTGAAGAGCAGAGTGAGTGAAACTGTTGCAAAGGGGTGAACACATGGAGGATGATGGCAATGCAAAATAGAAAAGAACATTGTGCAGTATAGAAACGGGAGGAGGGAAAGGATTTGAATTTTGTCTGTGCCAGTAAGATAAGTGTGATGAGCTCCTGTTATGTCAAGAGGCACAGATGGACCGACGGCTGTCATATGCCATCACAATCACGTAACGTTAGCTATAATTACTATGGGTGCTAAGACTAGTGTGACCCAGTAGTAAACAAAACACACACACACACACACACACACACACACACACACACGAACACACTGGGTCAAATGTTATTTCATTGGATGTGTGTGTGTGCACATACTGTACATCTATATGACTCTGCAATTTCATCTTCACCTAGCCATATAGATGTCCGATGGACCATTCCAGCTAAAGATCAGTCATTGTTGTGCTTTATTCCTTACCAAATCCCCTTGCCCATGCTAGAACCCCCTGTCTACCATCACCATGCATTATACATGCGCTGAGATAAGCTGAAGCTCCTTATGTAACCATTTCTCAGGCCCTTGGGCTTGCAGGGTATAGAGGTGAAAGGAGCGAGGGATCTTTCAAGCAGGAAGAGGAGGAAATAATAGACAAAAGAGGAGAGATGATAAAATAAAGAATGTGAATGGAGGATAAGAAAAAAAATGAATGAGAGCACGGCGTGGAGGAGGTGGCTTAAGTATCTTTATCTACGCCATTGAGAAGATTAGAACAGTGATCAAAAGGCTAGAGTGCTGACAGACAGATAGGCAGGCAGGCAGACAAGCAGGCAGGCAGACAAGCAGGCAGGCAGGCAGGCAGGCAGGCAGAGAAGATGGACAAGCCGTTTATCTCTCGAACTGGACATGGCCTTATACAAAAATGCAGAGATGTAGAGGCTGCAGATAAAAGTTGAGGGAAATAAGTAGAAAGATAAGATGAGAGCATTTAACAAGAAAGAAAGTCAGGCAGACAGACAAGTATGCAGAATAAAACACTTGTTAACTCCTTTGAACTTCAGACCTGCAAAGTTGGAGTTGAGAAGATCCAACAGAGACAGATGGTCTGGAAAGCAATGGAAGAGTTTGTTAACCTACTCCTGAATAGAGTAGCCTATATTACAGAGACGTACTGTAAGATCAAGGTGTGTTATCTTTTTTCCCTTCTTTTTTTCTATCTTTTTTTAAATCAGAATAGGCTTAGTTGCTTAGATTCGTGGACAATGAAATATCTGCTTAAGTGCTCTGATTCAGGTGAAATATTAGGTGGTAGAGTTTGAATAGACAAAAGGTCAGCAGTTATGTTGGACATTTTAGCCCTTTCAGGAGTAACGTGTATACTGTACATGTTACTCTATACTGTATACAGTAGCACATCATTTACTGTAATATGTTACTCCCAAACACCTCCAGACAGGAGGCATGGCTATTGTATTGTTAAATATGATAAAAGTGTTATTTATGTATGTAAAACTTGCATACAGTAGCCTGCAGTTACTAATCCCAAGCGTGAGACATTATGTTATGGCTCATTGTCATGTGACTCAAATATATGAACACTTCCAATGCCATGAATGGAAATTTAACGGATAATTTGGGAAATAAATGAAGAAAATTGTATATGCAGTGCACTGTAAATACGGTCATCTATAATATGTCTGTATGATATGTCTTCGTTTGTCTGTAATGAATGTACGAATGTAGTCGATCAATCACTGTTCACGTCACCACATTAGGGCATACACACAAGCAGCCAGTCTGTATAGTGTGGTTTTGTCACTGATAGCAAAAGATAGCAAAAGCATATTTTGCTATCCACCCAGGTTCAGGTTACCACCCTGAACCTGGGTGGTAACCTGGTGCACTCTGTCGCAAAAAATTTAAGGCATGGCACTGACCTTCACGATGTGCCAAGCTCCACACACCACTGCACCCACCACTTAATGCCAGCTGTGACAATACCGCTGCTGTGTGTCAAACTAGAGCCCTGTAGCTTGTTTTAAAACAAAAAAAAGTTAATATACTTTATTGAGTCAAGACTAGAAAGACAATTTATACCATACATCATTAATACATTTCCTGTTGTTAAGACCTTTTGACACAACCTTTTATTCTAACCCTAACCCCAAGTCATGTTTAATTAACAGACTTGGGAAGTCGTCAGTTCTTTCTTCCAGCTTTGAAAATGTAGATTGAAAGGGTTGTTTGTAAAGGGAACATCTATTCCCTATTTATTTCATAAATCCTCTATAGTGCTCTTCATCAAAACATTATTTATTGATACCCCCACCATGTCCGATTGTTTGAACTCATATTGACGATTTACACGGCCTGTCAAAGTACCCGACATGGAATATTATATTACTGCATGAAAAGAGAGAGAGAGAGAGAACAAGGCTTATTTTACAAGACTTTTACATGGGCATAAAATGCCTCTCATTTTCTCTTTACCCTGTCTAAGGATGAGTGAGCGACGGAGGGAGGGGATCAGCAGGTTAGTCAGTGAGCGGGTGCAGCTGAAAGTCTTATAAGGCCAGGGAAAGTGTTCTTCTGTAGGTTTGCATTAACACTTTACTGTGTTATGTAATTCACCACGGGATGACTCATCTGATACGCTGGTCATGGGAAATAACCCATTCCAAAGGAAGTCATGAGAGGAAAGTAACTGATCCTGAGGGAATGCCCATGATTGATGATGATGAAGAACCTTCCTCTTAACCCATTAATTTTTTGAGCTAAAAAGCATTATTTTACACTTTGGCTAATCAAAAATAGCAGATATACAAGCTCATATTTGAAAAATCAAGAAAATGTGTGGAAATTAATATATTTATATTCTTTTCAAGCGAACATTTTTAACTCAAATCTTTGCTTCTGGGGGTCCCTTGAACAAAATATTTTGAGATGGGGATCATTTTGGGGGTCCTTGACATGAAAAGGTTTGAGAACCACTGAAATAGAAACATACGTTTTTCAGAAAACTGTTAGGCTTTAGAAGACGTAAGTAAGAATCGGCCTCAGGTCTTGATGGGTTAAAACTGAGCACATTTTCTAAACTTTTCCCAAAAATTCATACATTTTCAAAAATAGTGAAAATTGATCTACAAGCTTGTCATGATGTGATGTGTTCAGAGTTTTTGCTAGTTGTTGTATGATGTGTGAAGTGTATATAGGGCTTTGTTCTGTATTTAAATGTACTCTCCTCTTCCAGAGAGGTAGATGGCTGTGAGCTATGGATTACTGAGGGTATCTAATTCCTATATTGTCACACTTTACACTTGTATTCATGTGGTCCTCCTGGCAGGATCAATGCGCAAATGTTGCACATGGTACAGTAAATGCCACGCTTCTTGATTCAAAGACACGAATGGCCCAGAGCCATATATACTGTACATGCCATTATAAGGCTGCACATGGAAGGGTGAACTGGAATATCATTATATATGATGCTAGTTTTCAGTAATTGTTTTTGTCATATAAAATACACAATTGTATGTAATGAAAGAGTAATGCTGTGCATTACTGTGCAGTACATGGGCACACAAAGAATATGGAGTGTTTTTTGTGAAACTGAAAAAGAATCATATCTCTGCTATAGCAGAGATGGCACAATTTCAGAGGAAAGTGTGATGGGGGGGGGGTCTCATAAGAATCAGAGACTCACTGGACCAGTTGCAAATACATGTATGATTCTTCAACACGTGACACATGACACAATCGCCTCCAGAGAATAAAAACATGTCTCCACTGCTATTTGTTATTTTTGGTGGTGGTGATAAATACAGTGAATCTATCTATCTATCTATCTATCTATCTATCTATCTATCTATCTATCTATCTATCTATCTATCTATCTATCTATCTATCTATCTATCTATCTATCTATCTGTCTGTCTGTCTGTCTGTCTGTCTGTCTGTCTGTCTGTCTGTCTGTCTGTCTGTCTGTCTGTCTGTCTCGCTCGCTCTATCTCCCTCTCTCTCTCTCTCTCTCTCTCTCTCTCTCTCTCTCTCTATCAGAGCTTGTGAGTGGAGCGCGAGCGGAGCGACACGATTTTGACGTGAGCGCGGAGCTGGTTTATAAAAAGGTTGGAGGCGCGCTACTCAGAACGAGGACCGCCTGCCGCTCCAAGCCGCCCGGCGGGGGCCGCGCACCGAATGTTTGAGCATGCCCGGTCAGACGGACTCAGAGACATACAGACATCCAGCAGTGCACAGCGCACCGAGATTTCATTAGATTTCTACTTTCTTTGTCTTTTCTTTTTTTTTTACTGTTGAGCGACTGTTGAGCAACTGTTGAGCATGGAGCGAGAGGTGCGCAAATCAACGTGAGCGACGGAGCGACGGGGAGCGGAGCGCGGGGGAGTCAACGTGAGCGAATAGCGAGCGTGAAACCAGCCCCCTGGAGCGCCGAGCGGCATTTCCACCCGCTCCGCTCCACTCACGTGCTCTGATAGATATATATATAGATATATATATATATATAATCGCAATTAGCTTGATGCACATCAAATGAGTAGTCACACCTAGCTCAGAGTTTTACTCAGCTGTCACCCACCCTATTATCATTTCACCGCGCATGATTAATAAACACATTAAGGCAAAGAATATTGATATATTGAGGAGGAAGGGTTCATCCTTCCTATCTCGTACCCACCATTCCTGATTCATGCAGCATTCCCTCACCAAAGCCTTTGGTTGAACCCCAAAGGACTGCTTTAATGCACACTCTTTGATCTCATCTCAGCTCAACCCTCTAACAGAGAGTAGTAAGTGAGTTGCAGAGATTTGAGTTGTGGTGAGACACAGACGGAAGGGAGGGGAGAGAGAGAGAGATAAAGAGAGAGAGACACTTTGTTTTAAGAGCAGGCTTTTGTGATGAAAATCCTTGATATCACTATGTAAGTCAAAGGGCGAACTGTCAAAATCAAGGCAGTTTGTCTGACATAGGGGGGCGGAGCTTAGTGAACGTTCTACTGTTAATGCATGCAACTGCTGAGCATAGCATTCAGGTTAGGCTAATGTCGGAAAGGCAGGTTGTCGTCATTGGCGGACGAGTGTGATCCGGTCGAGAGTCAGATTGCCGTGTCCAGTGATTTGCGTGCACACACATACAATGCACACATTGTTTCCGTATCCGCTTTAGACACAGACTGGACAAGGGGTAAAAAAAAGAAGAAAATAAAACAACTCGAGGTTCCACCTACATCACACCGCCAAGGGTACCCGTTGTACCCGTCTGTGCCCCTTTTGTGCCCATATATGGAGATCTCTGTATCTATCTGCACCTGTGTCCCTTTTATGCTCATGTATGGAGATTTCTGTATCTGTCAGTCCATGTCCCTTTTATGCCCATATATGGAGAACTCTGATGTTATCAGTATATTCCCATATATCGACAATTCTGGACAACCGCATATCCGAACGACTCGACCATGGGCACCACACTCCATCGGGTCCTTGCCGATGGACATATATGTGTATGACCATAATATAGGCATAGTGGTTGGATCTGGATCTGTGGCTCTGGACAACCGGATCTCCATATATGTATATATATTGGGCTTGTTTATGGTCATGTTTGAGTCATGACGTGGCCGTGGTCCTCCCAATGTTAGACAATTTTAAAGCAGCGCTCTGTAACTTCTTTTAATGAATAAAATGTAATTTTGTCCAATGAGTATGTTAATAGCCTACAATATAATTGGGGTGGTTGTATTTTGTCTCCCTGCTCTTCTATTGAGACATTTGGATCGTGTCAAAGGTCACGTCTCACCTAGACACAGGATCTGACACGAATTTTGACCTGGTCAAGATTCAATTTGTCCCCTGAGCAAGCAGGCAGGCTCTATTAGCTCAATGGTAAAGATGTCAGCACTTGCGCAGGAAACAGGGTTCAAATCCGGGGTAGAAGAGGAAAGTTACATAGTGCTGCTTTAATATAGGACAGTCAAAACAGCACATATGCATGAGTTGCCTGCTCTAAATGAGATGTTTAATCTCTGTCTTCATGTGTTTTGCTGCTACCCTTAACAGAGCTGCCTCGTAAAAGAGATCTTGTTGTAGATAAAGGTCAAATAAAAATAGATAAATGTGTCAATCTAATGTATACACTCACACGATTCATGTCAACTGCACATGGGAAGAGAGCCAAAACAACATTGAATGCTGAATGCCACAATTATTCTATGGTATACGGCGCGTTCTCGTGTTCATCTCTCTTGTCTGGACGTGAGCAATGTAAAACAGGCACTTGTACAAAGCTGTTTACATGTAAATTCGATGTCTCTGTTGTTTTTTTTATACTGAATGCTAGGAAGAATAGTGCTTGTGCAGCAGGGGATATGCTGCACTTTGAAATTAGACATCTGAGACATTACTCTCTTGATTTTTACACAAAATTCTAACTTTTTATCTAAAACATGGGGCTTTGTTTGGATTTCCTTTAAGTTATATACGGTAGGTTAAATATTATGCTAGAATCGTTTATGTCGTTTCTTGCCTCATACATGTTAAAATAGGTGTCTATATTCTGATAGTACTCATTGCTATAGAGTGTTTGTTCAGTAACGGGAGTCTTCACGTCTCTCCAGCTCTTTATTAAACAGAAAAAGCATTTTCAGGTCGGGATACCAATTTTATTCAATCAGGATGGAGAACTCAGACAGGACACAGATTAAACTAGAAAATGTGCTCCTCGGAGCACAAGTCTCCGCCAGCGGACCCGTGCTATTTTAATCAAATGAAATCACCTACCCTATCTTTAACCATAGTTCTCTAGGAATGTTCTAATTTCATAATATCATCATCATAATGCAAAAGGCGTTGGTTAAAATATTTTCTCTGTGTGATGTCTTTTTCTCTTTCTGTTTTTAAACCACCACGGCCATAAGGGTACTTTGATGGATTTGCCAATTCTTCAAACTTGTCGTCTAGATAGAATGCGCGTGGTTTTTGGTGTTCTGCAGGGGCGACTGAATATGTAGTGTCTTTCAGATTTACTGATGGCGTTCTCATCCTTAGAAGCGGTCAGTTGACACACCTATTTATAGAATTGTATTTCGTCATGCTTCCCTCATGCATCCCTCTAGCCAATCAAAGGCATTGGTGTCAACATATTAACACGTATTAAGACTTCGGCCTTGTTGTGGGATCAATTCAACTCTAGCCCTCTTCTGTGTTACTGTTGTAGATGAGTATGCTTTCTTAGCTTTGGCCTTCTGCACCTTTGCTTGACCAATGTTAGGTGTTCTCAGAGGGACACACACACGCACGGACGGGTGATTTGGACTAGAAGATACTGTTCCAATCAAGACTGATTGATCCTGTCTTACCTCGCTTCAAAAACGTAAACGGCTTTTTGAAGTGACACACCTATTTATAGGATTGTATTTCGTCATGCGTCCCTCTAGCCAATCAGAGACATTGATGTCAACATATTGACACGTATTAAGAGTTCGGCTTTGTTGTGGGATCATTTCAACTCTAGTCCTCTTCTGTGTTACAATTGTAGATGAGTATGCTTTCTTAGCTTTGGCCTTCTGCGCCTTTGCTTGACCAATGTTAGGTGTTCTCAGAGGGAAACACACACGCACAGACGGGTGACTTGGACTTACTGAAGGTACTGTTCCAATCAAGTCTGATTGATCCTGTTTTACCTCACTTCAAAAAGTAGGGGCTTTTTGAAGTGACACACCTATTTATAGAATTTTATTTCGTCACGCGTCCCTCTAGCCAATCAGAGGCATTGGTGTCAACAAATTGACACGTGTCACGTGGAGCTTGCCCAATGTTAGCTTGGCTAACAATGTTTGCTCACACAAAGCGAAAACATATTCTCCACCTTCGGCGGAGACAACAAGTGAAATTGGAAGTGATGACACAGAAATGAGCAGACAAGATTGGAACTGGAACACTATAACAATGAAGCTGATAAATGAGTACTCTCTCCTGATTGAGAGTACCCATGGAATTTATTGAATGCATGTGAAAATAAAAAACAACTTAATACTTCCTAAGGTTAACATGAGCATCAAATCAATATTTTAAATGTGTTTTTGCACATGCATTCCATAAATTCCATGGGGCATTGATGATGTCATGGACAAATGACATCATCAACTTGCGACGGGCATTCATAAAAGAGTAAAAGATTAACCGTTTCTAAAATAAATAAACTATTTAATGTGTTTAAAAATATATATTTTAGTTTTAGAGGGCAATTATAATGTATTTCAGGGATTCTCCTGTTACTCTATATGATTACTACAGATGTGACGGCCAGAGTCACAATTGACTCTAATTAATGGGCCAATTGACCAATTTCCAATGATTGACACCTGGCAATCTCCCTGCTCAGTACTGAAATTGCCACAGATGTGTGATTGAGTGAGTGATTTTCAGTTTGTATGCTGGCAGCAGCACCCAAGGACAGTTGTCCAGCATTCTTCATCCAGTCTATTTTGTTTTACCTGAAGTGGCTCGAGTTGGAGCAAAGTTATTCACTTCAATTTTACTAAAGGCATTTCACTAAACTGCATAAGCAGGCCTGCAGATTTCAACCTCACCTCCACTGCGCTTGAATCCAGGGAGGAGAATTGAACTGAGGAGGGGAATTGTTTAGAGAAGAGGAGTCCATTACTGTAGGATTCTTTCTGTGTCTGGAGTGGCCATATGTGGGAATTCAACACCAAGGTAACAACAGAACAATATACATTACAATTGAGGATGGAAAAGCTTCACTGACAGCAAGAGGAATAATTCAAACACTTGACTGACAGCAAGAGGACTTTATAATTATCAACAGCAAGAGGATTTTTGTTTTGTTTTGAACCGAACTGAACTGTGTGTTTGGACCACATTATTTTGTGTGTGAACAGGGACTATTGAGTTGCTTATTTTAGGTGTGTTTACTTGCATTAATAACCCCCATTTGTAACTCCAGGTCTTGAGTTGAAAAATACATTTGATTGCATTTATTTTGTTTTGGGGTTGATGATTTTTGTTATTTCCTTAATGCAATTTGTTGTAACCCATCCCTGGTTTACCAATACACGGCTGTTCCAAAACAATGTAAGGGTTCTTTATTTTTTATTGAGTCCTTTGTTCGCTTTCCTTGACACCACCTGGCTACACAACCAGAGCCTTCTATTAGAGAGTTGCGCCAATGAGGGGTCAGAAACAGCGTCGGTCACGTGGTTCATGTAGCTGGAAATAGTGACAAGGAGCCGTCGACTTCAATGCATTCCATGAACTTCCGGTTTAGGGATTTGTCACTATTCGCCAATGTATGTGTACGTAGAAGACCTGGCCCGAAGAAGTGAACGGAGTTGGCGTAACTCTCTAATAGATGGCACTGACTGTACACAACTAAAGGAGAGACTAACTGCTCTCTAGTAGGTACACGCCTACCTGGCACCCCAAAGCAGCTATTGAGGAAACCGTTACACAGATCATAGAGCTTTAACCTTTTAACAAAAAACGTTTTGTTTCTCCAAAAAAAATCACTTACTCTACCTTTTAAATTGAGAAATAAAATATAAGCGCAAAAGAGCGACAGACACATTTTGCAGACCCCTTGCTGTCCAGTAAGGAAGCCCCAATAGAGGTTCTATTCTCTGAATAGAGTTGTAAATCCCCCAAGGCTGCTACACGCATCAGCCATGAAACCGTGTTACTGTATGAAGCTGAAATAGAAGCAGTCACACTGTTACAGTACATAATTGCATAAGCATCACATGAACGGCTAAAGAGAGCTTGCATAAGACTTTTGATGCTTTCCATGGCATTAGGCTATACCACGATTGCAAATTATAAAACTGAATGTCATGTTGATATTGTATATTATATGTAGTTAGTGATTTTGCGTGCTTTTTGTTTCATTTCATTATTTAACATTATATAAGTGGTTGATTAGTAGGTTATTACCCGGCATTTATTACCATATATTAAACAAAGCTTTTGTCAAGCACACCATGTCCTCTCCATTGAGATAATTATGCAGGTGTAAGTCCATTATATCAGATTTTATTTATTTATTTCTAACCCTTTCAGAGGTAGAATTTAACATAACATTCTGAAACAATTGAGTTACTGTAAAACTGTCACACATTATTACATAATTAGGTAATTAGGCACACATGCACACACACACAACCCAATTATGGCTAGATTAATTAGTAAAGCTTTCTCAGCGAGAATACAGTTCCTGCTTATAAACATTTGATTGGCCATGCTTTGCGTGAAGTAGAGTAGAGTAGATGTTCAGGCCGCGATGCGGCAACTGAAAAAGAGGACACGTTTTAATAATGTTTTTTAGGACAGCTGTCTCGATAAAAAGATTAAAAAAGAAAAGACAGAAAACATTTTAAAAAGACAATACAGGAGCACCCCAGATGACAAGTACAATACATTACAATAACACTTTGTGTTTAAAGTTTTGTTTTGCAGGTCAACTGCACTAGCCTTTTTCCTCTGCAAAATGTGTTACTTGTGTCAAAGCCTATTGTGCTTCAAGCCTTGTTCGTGTGCTTTATTTTATTTATTTTTAAATATTTATCTGGCACCATCAAGAGCAGACTGCCATGTCCCCAGTCCATTTTGAGTTGGCATTTTATGAAACAAGCATATTATGCTGTCATCCTGAATGTTTAAAATGATTAATGTATCTATAGTTGTGGGTGTCTGTGTGAGAGAGAGAGAAAGAGAGAGCAAGTGAATTGAATTGATTTTGTAACCTTACTTACAACTGAGTGGGTAACAGGTTATACAACTTTAGCATAGACTTATTTTGAATTGGAGGAAAATGCTTCAGTACCAGTTTCTGTCCCTGCGGTCTATCTAAAGTATGTCCTCAGTCCAACTTATGTCAGTATTTTGTGAAATAACTTTGTAGCGTATCATTGAAAATGCATAAACAGCTGTCATCTCAGGTTTGTGTGTGAGAGAGAGAGGGGGGAGAGACAGACAGAAAGAGAGCAACAGAGGAAGTGAGAGCATAACAATGTTACCATTGAGACGGTCGGAGCAGGAGTGGGAAGAGGCCGTCTGGTAATCAGAACGTTGGCTCACCCACTCTACGTGTCAAGGTTCCCGAGCTCATTTGAGCTAAATGTCCCCTTTAAGTTAATTTTGTAACTTAGTATGCTGTACTTGGGTTATACAACTTTAGCATGACCTGTTGGGGTTATACATCTTTACCCATTAAAACCGGGAACGCATTTGTGTAACCACTAAAGCCATTACTTTATACTTTGGCTATTCAAAAATAGCAGATCTACAAGCTCATAGCGCGGCACCGAGTGCCGCGCTTTGAGCTTGTAGATCTGCTATTTTCGAAAAATCGTGAAAATGTGTGCATATCTTTGAATATATTTATATATATACATTTTTAACTAAAATCTTTGCTTCTCGGGGTCCCTGGAACAAAATATTTTCAGATGGTGCTCGTCGGCCAAATACATATAATTTTGGAGGTTTGAGAACCACTGATATAGTAACATACGTTTTTCAGAAAACTGTTAGGATTTAGAAGACATTTTGTAGAATCGGAACCTCAAGTCTTAATGGGTTAAGCATGCTCTGACTGGGTTATACAACTTAATATGCTCTGACTATGTTATACAACTTAATATGCCCTGACTGGGTTATACGACTTTAGAATGCTCTTCTTGCTTGGAAAAACAGCCTTTGCGGTGCTCTGTGAAGGAAAAGGCTTCTGTAGGCCACCATGGTGTTGCCTTGACTGTGATATCTCTCCATCATGCTGTATCTGCTGTACTTATTTCCTTGCCCTGTAATCTGTTTTTAACTGCTGTACTGTCTTATCTTATCTCTGGAGCAAGCGACTTCACTATATAGCCTATCACTGCGTGGCCGAGGGCAATTTCCTTTTTTGCAATGACAGATTTGTCTGGAACCAGGCTACGACTTTACTGCATCTCTCCTACAAACAGACGAGAAGAATGTTGATCGGCTATTTATCTATTTATTCGTCATCGTCCATGTTTCAACCAATCCAATAATGCATTGAGCCAGACTGAAAAGCTACCCTACCTCGGTCACTGCATCAAGGGGTGCATGTATCATTAAAATAATAATTAAAATAATTTACAATCCTTAGGCCCAGGGGTCACCAACGTGTCCGTACACGGACAGACCTGTCCACGTCCGGGACAATTTTTGGATTTTGAGAAAGAAATTATGAAAGATATATACATTTATTTCATTATAATGTAAATAGAAATACATCTTCTATAAATATTCACAATCTAATATTTCCTGAAAGTGTATGAATTAATTTGGTAAAGTGGTGGGATGACCGCACCAGCATCAAAGCACCTGTCAAAGGCAACTCAAAGCCCCATGCCCTATGTGCTCACTGGAGGAAGTGGAGAGAATGAAGTCCATCTTACGTAATCTCGAGTGAAAGTGGAGATATTTGACTAAATGCACGCTTTCTGTCAAATGGATATGAAACTAGAGGACAATTAGCTGACCCCAAGTTAATTATTGGATGAGTACAAGCAAGCATTACAACTTTGAATGTAGTCACGATGAGTCCCCTCCGCAGGAGGGCATGGACATGTTCTATGGCTGATGTAGGTTTGCTTTACATAAATGTAGCCTACTGCCGCTGGCTATTGTGCACATAGTAATTTAGTAATATGTATTATTAAGAGAGAGAGAGAGAGAGAGAGAGAGAGAGAGAGAGAGAGAGAGAGAGAGAGAGAGAGAGAGAGAGAGAGGGGATAGGTGGGCATGATTAGAACAGGCTGAAACATTCTACAAATTGCTACAAAACCTGTAACATTCTACAAATTGCTACAAAACCTGTATATCCAGTTTTGGGGCATAAACAAGAAGCTGAAGAATAAAATTAAATCTGATTGTGATGTACTGTGCATGTTCACACCATGTGTATACTTTAAACATTACTTAAAGGGATATTTCACTTTCAAAAAAACTTTTGGTCATTTTATCGTCTACTCAGGCTTTTGTGAGCCCCCCAGACCGTTTTTAAGTTGCTTGATTCAGTATTTAGATATTTGATATTCATTTTATCAGACACGCCCCCTTCCTATACAAACCCATTATAACTTCAAACTCCATTTTTAACATGTTAGATTCATCAAAAACACCCGTCCTTGGTTCTGGTGACTCACCCTGCCCTCCTAATACGCGAGGGGGCCGTGTTTTTTCGATAACATTTTTCATTTATTTGTAATATTTCTTTTGGAAAATGAAAAAAAAAAAATACAATAAAAAAATCAAATAAAATAAATGAAAAAAGTAATCGAAAAAACACGGTCCCCTCACGTATTAGGAGGGCAGGGTGAGTCAGCAGAACCAAGGACGGGTGTTTTTGATGAATCTAACAGGTTAAAAATTGAGTTTGAAGTTATAATGGGTTTGTATAGGAAGGGGGCGTGTCTGATAACATTATTATCAAATATCTAAATACTAAATCAAGCAACTTAAAAGCGGTCTGGGGGGCTCACAAAAGCCTGAGTAGACGATAAAATGACCAAAAGTTTTTTTGAAAGTGAAATAACCCTTTAAGTACATTTAATTTTTTAACATTTTGGACAAAATAGCCAATTTTACATTGAGGTGCCCAGATGTCCCTAGTGCTCACCTATCCTGTATCCGTCAGTGTTTTACTGTGTTTGCATCATTAGCTGTGCATTATTATTTACCCCCATTCTGTGCCTATGGTTTCTGGTAATATTGACCACTTATTTTGTATGTCCGTGGCAAAACATTTTAGAAAATGTCCACCACAAGCTGGCATGGTGGTGACCCCACATTCACGTTGGACATTCTTAAACATGTATTACATTTTCATACTATTAAATCCTATCATTTTGCAAAAGCAGCACTTTTTGATTTATTGCACAACGTTAGGGTTAAGTTAGTCCATTGCATTGTGCACTTTAGCTACACAAATTTAATGTAATCCTTTGCACTATTACTTTGGATGACTATTTTGGGATATTTTGTTTTACCTTTCCTGGGCCAAGTAAGAACTGATTAATCAATTATATTTTAAACAACCAAAACGAGGTAGGTGGAATGAACGCTTAACATACTTCCTGAGTGTCCAGTACCAACCACTGTTGTACAAAGTGGTGCTTTAGAGTACATTTTACTTTCTATGAAATACATTGACTAAATAAACAACATATTGTTATATTACAGAGGGATTGGTCGTGACACAGTGCTTAGTAACATTGTGGACCCGTGGTTTTATCAGCAGGCCTGTTAGGTGCGGGTCAAATAGGCAACGAACATACACAACGTATATACTTGTGTGTGTATTGTGTATTATACTTTAAATTATGTCGTAAACTTCTCCAGGTCTATTCCAATCAGGAGAGAGAGTTGCAATAGTTGACCATTTATTTCTTTAACTGCTTCCTTACAGTACGCAATAAGTAAGTGGTCCTCGATCTTTTCTGGATCAGGACCCACTTTGAAAATCTCAAAAGTGTTTGCAGCCCACCCATCTGACCACTTAACACGGCAGCCATACAGCTGCCATGTTAAGTGGCCAGATGCCTTTTCAGAGCACTTTTATTTTAATGATCATACAATCGATTGTGTTCCGGCTTGAATCAATATAACTAACATAGTATACTTCGGTACATTGGTATCACAATTAAAACTTTTTTTTTTTTAAACGTACTGTTTTGCCAATTATTTGGTTGCCCACTTGCAATGCCCTCCAGTGGGCCCCTCCCCGCAGGTTGAGAATCACTGCAGTAGGTTATGTACCGAATGTTTTTGTGCCTCTCACCGTTTCAATATGTCTCACCTTGGGCTATTACTCAAGCCCCCTGCTCCAACATAAATAAGCCAGGTTAGTGTAAGTTTCACTCACTAGAAATGTATTTATTTATTATTATAGTAGAAAATTGGAACAGTCACAATACTGACTAAGCTTATAACACAGGTTAATACAATGCAGTGAGACATGTTTGTGATACAGCAGTTGGGTGGGCTTTCTTCCAATCTATCAGACATGGGAAACAATATGAAAGAAGGATTACATGGACCTTCAGCACCCCCTGGGGACATGATGTGACACCAAGAAGTCGGCAGATAGAAGTTTTCAGTGGTTCCCAAACCACTTTGTTTTGGGATTTTGTGTCTTGGGATTTTGTGACAACCACACATTACTGCAATAGATACTGCGCAACTATACCAAAACCAAAACGTGTATATATATATATATATATATATATATATATATATATATATATATATATATATATATATATGTGTGTGTGTGTGTGTGTGTGTGTGTGTGTGTGTGTGTGTGTGTGTGTGTGTGTGTGTGTGTGTGTGTGTGTGTGTGTATATATATATACACACACATACAAAACAATATATACTTTTTTTATTTACCATATCAGTACTTTGTGTGCACTCATTAACTAATACAGAAGCCAATTCTATACCTCCCAAAATATGTGTTAACATTTTCTTTTTATTTTCTTTTTAAAAAAACATTTTCTAAAATATCGGGGAAAAATTTAGATCTAAAGATTCACAACACATCACAAGTCGTTGCGTTGTGAGGGTTGTAGGTCAACTGTTTTCTCTATGAATATATGTGTGCCTTGAGATAGGGACGTTCCAAGAAGGGCATTCAAGGGTATAGCATTTAAAAGCATTGCTGAAAAGACTCCAAAGTAGTCCTCTGTGAAAACAGATTATCTGCATTATGCATAATATTGTTGCATTTAACAGAAGAGAGAAAATGAGTCATTGCTAATTTCAAAACACGGAGCCTCTTAATCATGTTTGTGACTTTTACTCTAAATGGAATTGGCTTGGTAATTTTTCTCTAAATGGATTTGGCTTGGTAATCTCTCTTTAGCTGACAACACCCTTTCAAAGCAAACAAGCCCAAACTTCATACTGTCCTCACTGAGCTCATCATGAAAATATATTTAAAAGCAAATGAGGAGAATTAAATTTGAATTAAACAATTCAGCTTATTGTTTGTTTATAATAGTAATCAGGGTCTGAGGGAGGAGTATAAGCAGAATAAAGAGGAGCTACTGTATACACAGCACTGGAACAACAGGAGCCGACCCGAAAGCTCAGGGAGGTTGAAGAGGCTCATGTTACCCAAAGGGAGAACCAGAACTGTAAGCTCAGCAATGACATCTCCAGCTGAAACCTTTCTGTCTGCCAAGATCCCGGGGAGTAAATGCAGAGGAACGTATGGAAACTTGGTCCTTACACATTTCCAAAAAGCTCCTGGGAAATAATTCTGCAACCAAGCAGGAGAATGACATGATATCTCCAGGCTTCCATGACCTACCCATACTTGAGGGACTGTGGGGGGGGGGGGGGGTGGAGTGACATGTGAGGTTCTAAAGTATGTGCCAATTGATGAGGAAGCGCTGAACTTTATCCATCAAGCATACATGCCTGGCTGAGCTACCCGAGCTGTGGCATACAATGATCGTTGTTCAGGACAGGCACCAAAGTCAGGTGACCTCATCAAGACGGACAACTACCGAGGCATCAGCTTAAGCTCACTAGTCGCCAAGGCAGCTAACCGGATGATCCTCAGTGGTTCTCAACCAGTGGTCTGGGGACCACCAGAGGTCCTTGAGGGGGTTCCAGGTGGTCCCCAGCTAAGTGATGATGAGTTGGACCCTTATAGATCTTTAACTCTTGAGAGTGTAAAATGAAACGGTTCAGGGCCGGATACAGAAATTATTAACTGGGGGGGCATTAATAAATGCTGGGGGGGGCGGCTTCCTCGGCGAATTTTTTTTTTGGGGGGCCTAAAACCATTTGGGGGGTTTTCGGGGGCCCCAAACCCCCCAAATGCGTAGGAAAATATGCATAGGAAAATATGCATTTTGGCACAGTTAGACCTATATAGACCTAGGTATTACTGCTTCCTATTGTTCTTTTGGGCTTGTTTTCCTAGGCTTCTTTCTCTCGCAATATCTGGCAACAATGCCCATGGAAAATCAGGGCAGAGGATTATTTGAATTGTGCAATGATACATGATGGAATATGATTAAGGATTATTTTGATTATGGTAAGCTCACATTTCATATCATGACATAAATGTAACTTTTTTTTTTTTTTAAAGATTTTTTTTGGGGGGGCAGTCAGGGCATTTGGGGGGGCACTGCCCCCCCTTGCCCATGCCTAGATCCGGCCCTGAAACGGTTTCATTTTACGCTCTCAAGAGTTTCTTTTTCCTTTATTTATTCAGGGAAGCCCATTGAGAGCAAGCTCTCTTTTTCAAGGGCACCCTGATAAGAGATCTGCATTACTTAATTAAAGAATTGTTATTTTGATCAACATTTGCCTGTTATTATCTCTCCTATGCCAACATCAATACAGCTCGGAATTGTGGACAAAATCTTATCCAACGATAACAAAATAGTCAGAGCACTTGGGTCTGATAGGCTAAATCGCATCAAACGGTGGTCCGCGGCTCAAATGTCCAATAAATAATGCACCTTGATATGAAAAGGGTTGAAAACCACTGTCTTAGACCATTTGCTGAGAAACTCACAGAATGGCTTTGGCGCTGAGGGCAAACAGTGGGGCAGATAGTGGCTCTGAGGAGGATTCTGAAAGGTGTCGGAGAGCGGAACCTATCAGCGGAGATCACCTTCAAAAAAGCTTTTGATACCATACGTCGGGGGAAATTAGTGACCATTCTCCGGAGCTATGGTGATCCTGAGAAGACAAGAAGGCAGATGATAGTGGCAAACTGTAGTCGGATTTGAGTCAACAAGGCTGGCTGCGTGGCTGGGCACTGTGTCAGGCACCTGGAATTGATGGCGAGCAAACTGACAATGTGGGAGCCAATCCAAGGCACAGCTGTAGGATTGGAAGGGGCGCAGCACCTTTCTGGACACATAAGAGTGACATACTGTACTGTAAGAGCCAGCAACACTGCAGAGATCCAGAGTAGGAGTTAGTGGAGGGCAGTGATTCAGATGAGTCCACACCCTCACATCGCATCACATAGGAATCGTATTAGCCAGTGTGAGTGGCCACAGTTTGAGTTGTATGTGCAACAGTATGAATATGTAGCTACAGAGAGCAAATGTTGCATTTGGGTCTATTTTCTCAGAGTTAAATTAAACCCTGAGGAATTTATGTTGAAAATCCACAAGATCAATCTGTGTATCAGATACGGTCCATCTAGTTCAACTGAAAATTGTTCTGTTGCGTTTAATAGCGCAATTGCGAGCACGTTCTGTTAATTTGAGCCAACTTTCCCAAATTACCTTCACAAAGGGTATGTGAGGCTCTGCTGTAATCTAATTTAGTCAGAGATGTTTACCTTGGATCCTTACCCTGGAACATGATTAACCCAATTGAGCTTAAAATTGTAACTGTGAATAATTATAAAATGTGATCATCATAAACATGATCACAGGTGTGTGTGTGTGTGTGTGTGTGTGTGTGTGTGTGTGTGTGTGTGTGTGTGTGTGTGTGTGTGTGTGTGTGTGTGTGTGTGTGTGTGTGTGTGTGTGTGTGTGTGTGTGTGTGTGTGTGTGTGTGTGTGCGTCGTGACTGTTTGGTTGACAACCTGCGGCACACATGTACTTTGATCTTAATGTTTGGTTGTATTTCCTCTATCCATCTGCCTGTCTTTGCACGTCTCAGCTTGTAAAGCACTTTGAGATATATTCTGTTTATGAAAGATACTTTATACCTGTCCTCCCAATGAAATGATTGATGTAAAACATCAGCATGCTTTGTTCCCCTTTAAACAATAAAAATGTAGTTAGTAGTCCTAGTACAGCATCTTGAAAGTGACAGATAAAGCCTGATTTATACCTGTAAGATGGTGCCCCGCATGAAAAATAGCCGATCTGCAAGCTCACAACGTGCCACATGTATCAACAGCAGACCAAAAAGGCAGGCATCTCATTGCTAATGCAGCAGACATGCATTAATCCATTAAGACCGGAAGACCGGGAATTGTGTCATTTTACGATTTCTTTGGTTATTCAAAAATAACAGATATACAAGCTCATAGTGAGTGTATCACGAGTGCCCCGCTATGAGCTTGCAGATCTGCTATTTTTTAGTTAAATCCTAACAGTATGTGCTCCAACTTTTTTCCATGTCAAGGACTCCCAAAATGATATTTATCTGGCCGCGGACCCCGATCTCAAAATATGTTGTTCCAGGGACCCCCAGAAGCACATATTGGCGTTAAAAATGTTCGCTTTAAAACATAAAATATATATTCAAAGATTTGCACAAATTTTCATTTTTTTTCAAAAGAATTGCAGATCAACAAGCTTGTAGCGCTATGAGCTTGTATATCTGCTATTTTTTAATAGCCAAAGAAATCTAAAATGACACAGAATGCTTTCCCCAGTGGATTAACAGCACTGTTTGGTCCAGTGACACACACAAACCCACACAAACACAGCTACTGGCTCTATCATTGAAATTAATCTTGCTTTGCACTTTTAGCTACATAGACATGTTTTGGCCTCTTTAACATTCTCTCTGTGAAATCCAGCTATCATAAAGTTGTCCTTTTTGACAATCTTTGGTGCTCTTTGTAAGCACTACTCACATGTCCGGCGTAGGCGTACGTTGCACTTAATTCATGAGGCTTCTAGTACTTTATGCAACAGAGAAATAAGTTGTGATGTTCTTCATTAACCCATTCAATTAGGGAAAGCATCTGTGTCGTTTTCGATTTTAGCTATATACTGTATAGCAACATACGTTTTAGACAGCATTTTTAGAATCGGCCTCAGGTCTAAATAAAATTTGTATTTTTCATGATTTTTACATCATGGCTGGGGGACAGTGTTGATTTTGACAGCAAATTTGGGTTTAGTTTTAGTCATAGTTTTTTGCATGAAGGCATCGAATGGATTTTCACTTAGCTGCATACCGAAAATAGCCGATCTACAAGCTCACAAGTCACAATGCCTCGCAGCACGACACGTTGTGAGCTTGTACATCAACTATTTTCTATCAACTATAGTTCTACTCTGGATCTCTTCTCCACTAGTCCCTCCCAAAGATTTTAGTCTAGTTTTTATTTGTTGAAGAAATTGTCAGTATATTTAGTCATAGCTTTAGTCATCATAGCTCAGTTTTTATTTAGTTTTCGTAAGTGAAAAAAGGTAGTCAACCGACATTTGTCGTCATAGTTTTAGTCGACGAAATCAGCACTGCTGGGGGAGGTACAGTACATGTATTTATCAAGCCACCTTATGCTACAGAAACAGGAGATAGGCTCCTTTCTCTGTGAGCCACTTGGCTCGGGAACATTGTTCCTGAGGCTACTTACTTATTTATATAAGGATAATTCCTTTTAACAGGACGTTCATGAAAGTCATGAAAGTCCTTGCGGGCTTGTTTCTTCAAATGAAATGAGCTGGCCTCGCCGGCAAGGTCGGGGTAGACTCACCTTCCCTTTTACTCCTAAATGAAAAATGTATTGAAGTTCACATTTGCACGATGGTGTGAACTTTCCCAATTATTTCTTTAGATATTGGATAAGGAATCTCTTAGCACATCATGTCCAGTTTTGGACATCTGTAAAGTATTCACCTGCTGAATTAATTGGATTTAAAATGATTTCAACTCTCCCTGATCGTCTCTGAGTATAACCTTGGAGAACTAGCATTTATTTAACGTGTGCATGGAATAATTTAGTGTGTGTGTGTATGTGTGTGTGGGTGTGTGTGTGTGTGTGTGTCTGCGTGTGGGTGGTTAACAGTTGTCCATTTTAGTACTATAGGATGCCAACACACATGCACTCTCTCACGCACGCACGCACGCGCACACATTCACACACACACATACACACACACACACACACACACACACACACACACACACACACACACACACACACACACACACACACACACACACACACACACACACACACACACACACACACACACACACTCAACTCAAGTGCAGTTTTGAGTTTTTAATGAGCGTTACTCTATCCAAGGCACAAAGACATTTTGACCTCATCATTCTGGAGGAGACCTGTAATGAGAAAGTCCCTAATAAGGATTTTAAAATTGATATAGCAATTTGCCACCCCATGTATTTATGTGCTCCTTGCACATAAAGTACTGTATCATCCAATTTATATGCAAATACAAGACAAGTATACCTATGGAGCTGAGTGGTGTCAGATTGACAGGCCTTTTTGTTCTTATTGTGTGTTAAGTCCAATGATCACAATCACAGGACATTTAACTAAAGTCTAATTCATAGGCTTTAGTTAACTGCTGGTTAATAGCTGGTTCCTGCTGTCCGGCAGGAAAATGTTCATTTTTCAGGAAATGAAAAAAAGTGGTTAGGAGGTTTTGTTCATCATTGATAAGAACAGCTGAATGGACCTCCAAGCTCACAATGAGGTTGGAGGTGAAAAGGGGGTGGAGCCTGGAGTCAGCAAAACCAGCTAACTCCAGCAGAAAGTTTGAGGATCCAATGGAGTTAGCTGGTTTTGTCAGAAGCGCTTTTTAATGCTTTTCATTGGTTCAATATTTGTTTTACCAACACACACCCTGATTTATGGAAAAAAATGCAAAAGCATCATAATGGAGTTAGCTGGTTTCTGCCATACAGCAACGATATACTCTATGCAGATTGATAGATGCAGGATTGAGTTTTGTTAGATGGTCCTCAAACTGGGGTCTGGGGACCCCCAGGGGTCCTTGAGGGGTTCCAGGGTCCCCAGTAAAATGGGTTAATATAGTATAATATATATACTGTATGTAATTATGCATTATGTTTTTGTTAGACAGTAAGTAATTAAGATTGGACTTTTGATACAAATACACTATCACAAATCTACGTCTTTTGCCATTTATTCTTAAATATGTATTAAAGTGTAAATCTTTCCACATTTTACCCAATGTTTTTAACTTTTTTGGTTCAGAAATATCCCATCTACAAGCTCACAACACATCATGGCATGTTGGCGTGTGATCTTGTTTGTCTCACAACGAAGTATATAGGGCTTAAAGGGATACTTCACTTTCACATAAAATAAACATTAAAAAAAAATATTTAAAAAAAATTAAAGAAGTTATGGCAAAATAAAGGCCCCCTCACACATTAGTAGGACACTCTAAT
Organism: Gymnoscopelus braueri; assembly: GCF_963280865.1. Taxonomy (NCBI): domain Eukaryota; kingdom Metazoa; phylum Chordata; class Actinopteri; order Myctophiformes; family Myctophidae; genus Gymnoscopelus; species Gymnoscopelus braueri. Next base: position 14,206,045 of record NC_137609.1, on the reverse strand, counting down.
GCGTGAGGGGGCCGTGATTTTTCCATTACTTTCTTCATTTATTTTTTATATATTTTTTAAATGTTTATTTTATGTGAAAGTGAAGTATCCCTTTAAGTGGTTAATGCGCTGTCTGTGTTTCAAGTCCACGCTTGCAATGTCATCCCGTCTTTCTGCCCTCACTTTCCTGTCTCTTCACACACAGTCCTGCCTAATGGAAAGCATGCCTTCTCCCTCTCTTCCTCACAGGTAACGTCTTCGTGGTGAGCTTGGCGTTTGCGGACCTTGTGGCAGCGTTCTACCCATACCCTCTGGTTCTCTATGCTGTCTTTCATGATGGATGGTCACTGGGGAACACACAATGCATGGTGAGATGCCCTCCATCATTCTAACTATTGTCTGCTGTGTGGATGTGCTTATTGCACGCACGCACGCACGCACGCACACACACACACACACACACACACACACCACACACCACATACACACACATACACACACATACACACACATACACACACATACACACACATACACACACATACACACACATACATACACACACACACACACACACACACACACACACACACACACACACACACACATTTGCCAATGTGAGTGGTTGCAGTAGGAAAATGCTCTCTTCACAGCCCATCTTGTGTGCTGTGTATGGCCTCATTTTGGGGCAGGCAAACCTGTGTCAGGCACAACACCAGATAAAGCAAAAGGACACATTCCAGAGGGATATTTATTTGCAAATGAGCAGTTTTGGTGTCAGTGAAGAAAACAATTTGTGTGTGCTGTCCACTGCCCAGTGCCCGCATGCGTGGACAAAGGTCAACTGGCATATAATGAGGCACGCACTCAGATAGACAACATACAATTCCGCTTTATATTTGTTCTGCTTGTCTGTTTCATTTTGATTCTGTACAAATCCCTGGAAAATATATTTTAGTAGAACTTAATACAGTCTCACCCACACAATTGTTAAATGCCTGTATCCAACAAAACTGTTGTGCGTCATCATGACCCACAGAGAATACTGAAGGCATAACTATATAAAAGTCATAAAAGACTCACTGATAGCTCATTAGGACATTAGGCTTTTCTTCCATTGCAATGTGGAATTACCCCAATTTAGTTATTGTGCCAATTCTCACTTTGTGTTTCAGCCTTACCGCCTTTAGTTGGTCATGTGGGAGGGTGTAGATGAGCATGTGTCTGGTATAGTACCTCGATTAGCTCTATTGTTACAGTAACTTCAAGTCCATAAAGAGCTGAATACTGACCTAATTATAACCATTCATTTGTTGAGTTGTAGGTTCCATATACCTATGCTGTTTTTGTTATTTGTGTTGTCTTTTAGACTGGATATTGTATGAATGTATTTATTATTGACAACAATTATTATTTTTTTTCTGTATGTCTTTGCTAACCTCTCAGTTTACACACAAACTTCAGGGGTGCCTGACTTTGATCTGGGGTGGGGGGCGCACTTTTTTTTTTTTGTTGCACTCGTGCATTAGATGCAAGTCCGGAGGAATCAAGCAGGCTGGACTGTCCGACTGACGGCCAGATTCCAATTCCTCACATTCCTCCTGCATGCTGTATTAGGGACAGATTGTTTTTTAAATAAAGGATGGTATGGCTCAGAACGGGGGGGGGGGGGCGGGGGGTCATCAAATATTTGTTTAGGCACTAGAGGGGGGGGCTGCAGTTTCTGCTGAGGAAACCATCCATTTACACTAGGGATGTTCCCAACAATTAATTTCCCCACAACATTTCTGAAATGTTTATACTATTGGAATCTTACACAGATGCTTCCAGATAATTAATTAGTCTACATCATGCCAGCTGTGCAAAAGGGGCCCTTCGTAGTCGATTGATGTGCTTTCACCTGGTGAGTGGAAGTAATTGTAGCAGCCAGAGACATTGTAAAATTAAGAATTAAACATTTGAAAACATAAACCAGACTGTATTCATCACCTCACGTGAATTAATGTATCCCCTAGCTGCCAGATTAATATTTAGATCTTAGTTGTGTGTGTGTGTGTGTGTGTGTGTGTGTGTGTGTGTGTGTGTGTGTGTGTGTGTGTGTGTGTGTGTGTGTGTGTGTGTGTGTGTGTGTGTGTGTGTGTGTGTGTGAGAGAGAGAGAGATCTGGCAACCCTGCGCCGTCCTGCCGGCTGGGAAGGAGGTAAAGGAGAGAGACAGAGAGAGCGAGAGAGAAAACAACTCACACCCGACTCAGTGTTTTTGACAGCTTGATTGTAAACGAGTAGTAGTTAATATGAAAAATAGAACATAGTTGCTCCAAATTTATCGTTTGGGGTTTTTGTAACCCCAAGAGGGCACATATGGAACCAAATGGAAGTGCAAGTGAAATAGGGCACTAAATTCGCCTATAATAAACGTCTGAAAAGATCAGCATTCTTTTTATTTCCTCCTCCTACTGTTGGTGTGAATATAAAAAATATGGTTTATAAATATGCATTTTCCTCCAGTCACATAAAAATTAAAATAAACAAAATCACACCAGGACCACCCCATCTGGTAACTAAAAAAACGTACAGTCCCTTAGATGCTGCTGTATTTCTCATATATGCTGTCTGACATGCATTGTAGCCCACACCATGCACATTAAACAGCACGATTGCATAAATAAAGATCAATCCATTTAATTTGTTGCTTCAGGAGCTTTGATCAGCGTTCATATATAAATGCACTTCAGTATCTCTGCAGTTTAATCAGTTCAACACACGCATGCAGGCACGTTATGTTTACGTTTTAGGATACGAGCACACAGATCAAAGTTTTGTCGGCTCTAAAACATCCCTTTGAAGTTCGCCACACGGCACAGCTTCTTCTTTTTGACCCCATGTCCCAGACAGCGTAGTCATGGTTTCCATAGCCAGAAGAGACGGTCCATCCAATAACAGAACAGATTGGCGATCAACACTTCCGGCGGTGACTGCTGTGAGTGTAGAATGAATGGAACAGAGGGGGCCTGGGGTGTAGAAAACGTGGCTTTGGAGGGTAGCAGGGTACAAGCTCTCAAACATGTCACACTACAACGCGTTGTGGGATTGTAGATCAGCTATTTTGATTAACTAAATTAATTAATAAAAAAATCATAAAAGTCATAAAAGAGTGTGTGTGTGTGTGTGGGGGGGGGGGGTTGGGCGCAGTACCCACCTCGCCCTATGGGCTAGGCGCCTATGACTTACACTGAAAGGACCAGAATGGAAATTGTATTTTGTATTGTATTTGATCCTTTTGACAGATATGTACAAATATATGTTTATATGCATTTTTGTCAATCAATCAATCAATCCTCCAATGCACAGGAAGTCGCGAGCTATTTTCTTTTCACCAGTGAGGAGTTTCACCGGGCAGAGGAACACGTAATCTGTCCCAGTTCCTCTCCCTGCTGAACAGATGCCCTGACCAACCTTTAGGAGACACTAGTGCAGCGACCCAAACACACATTACCCCAACATGTGCCATCAGTTTACACACATGTACTGTATATGTTCATGTATATACATTTTGTGAATTCAAACTTGAATCTATCAAAAGACGATGTTGCCCTCCTCCCCGCCTGGCTTCCCACCCTCGGCTAGAACGCAGCCAATTGTGTTTGTTGGAGCACCCAGCCAAGCCAGAGGCACCACAGAGGATTCAAACCCGTAGTCTCCTACTACTGATTTTAAAAGTAATGAAAAGTGGTAATTTGACTGGTTACGATTGAATCCACCTGCAGCACACCCTATATATTCAGCCTAATTCAACCCATCTTGCGACTGCGCCACAGACACTCCATCCTTCTCTGGTCCCGAATATACCAAAGTCTGTCTCCATGGCACACGTTGACTGCACTTCTACAAAACACACACACACACACACACACACTCACCATGTCCTATCTCTCTCCACAGATCAGCGGCTTCCTGATGGGGCTGAGCGTCATCGGCTCCATCTTCAACATCACAGGGATCGCCGTGAACCGCTACTGCTACATCTGCCACTCCTTCTCCTACAGCCGCCTGTACAGCTACCGCAACACCCTGCTGTTCGTCGCCCTCATCTGGCTCCTCACGGTAGTGGCCATCCTCCCCAATTACTTTGTGGGCTCCCTGCAGTACGACCCTCGCGTCTACTCCTGCACGTTCTCCCAGACCGTCAGCAGCTCCTACACGGTGGCCGTGGTGGTCGTTCACTTCCTGGTGCCCATTGGCGTGGTGACCTTTTGCTACCTGCGTATCTGGGTGCTAGTGATTCAGGTGGGCCTGATACTGTATGTTTTTCCACCCCACAGTGTAATTGAGTGGCACCTTATGCATTGAGATTTTCAATTGTCAATAGAACGATAGGATTCAGGTAAATACTTACAAAATGGTGAAGTTGCACTTTAAACAGTGCTTCAGTTATCTAACTTGACTTTTAAGGGGGGGGAAAGAAATCCTAACAAAACACTGTAGTGGGCGTGCTTATTAAGTTGTTTTGTGGTCAATTAACTGTCACAGTTCTGTATGTGGGTGGGTGGCTGCATATACTGTACAACACAAGTGTACGTGAGAACATTTTGAAACGATTTTGTTTTAGGCCTCCCACGCAGAGGGTCAAGACCTCTGTCCAAAAGTGATCGATCATTTACCTCTGCATCCAAATTATTTGGAACAAATTATTAGTTTTCTATCTAAAAGATACAACATATAATAATAATAATAATAATAATAATAATAATAATAATAATAACAACAACAACAACAACAACAACAACAACAACAACAACAACAACAACAACAACAACAACAACAACAACAACAACAACAATGATATACATATGAACAGCTCATCTAGTTAGTTGGTTGGGTTGTACATTAATTACTGTAACAATGCAATGCAAAATTGTGCCAGTTCAAACATTTGCAGCTGCATTCTGGACAAGTGGTTTTGCTAATGACACAGAGTAAAGAATTGAAATAATTGCAATAATTGGCAGGATCTAATCAAGGCATGTATGACGGTTTCCAGATGTTTTGAAGAGAGTTGATTTAATCTTCAAGATTTTCCTAAATTGAAAATAGCACGATTGTGGAACTGTTTTTCACATGTTTATCCAAGCTAAGGTTGCTATGGACTCAGTAAATTGGAAATCTGGGTGTTTAACCACTTCCAGCCTGTCGTCCCTATTTGGGTATGTCATTACCGTAGGTTAAAAAATCACACCCAGTGTGAAGTGGGCGGTGTGGTCATCACAGTGGTCATCACAGTGATGGAAGCTCACTTTTTTTTTTAATGGTTTTTGCCAGACCCAAGGGGTCGGGCTTACATAAGGCTTTGTACCTGTTTCGTCCATACATGGGCATGGTCACTTTGTCCTCCGGCCCCAGCCAAAAAAAAGTCTGTCACTTTGTCCTCCGGCCCCAGCCTCCAGTGGTGGAAAATAGCAGATCTACAAGCTCACAATGCCTTGCGCTTGTAGATCTGCTATTTTCACATGGTTACATGGTATGATTTATAATAATATGAAATCTACAAAGTAACTAATAATTTTTCAAATAATTGTAGTGGAGTAAAAAGTACAATATTTGCCTCTGAGATATAGTGGAGTTACTGGAGTAGAAGTAAAAGTATTAGAAATTGGAAATACTCGAGAGTCAAGTGCAAATACCTCAAAATTGCACTTAAATACAGTTCTTGAGTACATGTACTTAAAGACATATGCCAAAATCCATTTTAAAAAAAATGCTTTTCACTGTTCTCAGGTCAAATATTGATATGCGATTAAAATGCGATTAATTGCGATTAATTAATTACAAAGCCTCTAATTAATAGAGATTAATTTCTTTAATCGAGTCCCAGCCCTAATATTATTTTCAAAAAAGTTAAAAAAAATAATAGAATCCTATATTTGGCTTAGGGGTCGACAGGGCAGTGTTCTGGCGGACATCTGACGTCACACTCATTTCACTACGTTGTCACGCTCATGTCACCATGACACAGCCATAACCATAATGAGTTCCCAATGCAGCTACACCGACAGACACACAGAGAGAGACAGACTGAGAGAGACAGAGAGAGAGAGAGCATGTAACTGTGAGTAATGTACACCTTCTGGAATCATTTAAAGTCTAATCTCCATTTTCTCTATTTTCATATTGTCCAGGTACGCCGCAAAGTGAAAATTGATGAAAGTCCCCACCTCAAGCCCAGTGACTTAAGGAACTTCATCACTATGTTTGTGGTGTTTGTGCTCTTTGCCATCTGCTGGGCTCCCCTGAACCTGATTGGCTTGGCAGTCGCCATAGACCCGATTCGTGTGGGGCCGCGCATTCCCGAGTGGCTGTTTGTGGTCAGCTACTTCATGGCGTACTTCAACAGCTGTCTAAATGCCATCATCTATGGGCTGCTCAACAGGAACTTCAGGAATGAGTACAAACGCATCATCACCTCCGTCTGGGCCTCTCGGCTGTTGATGACGGAGACGTCGCGAGGCGCCACGGACTGCAAGAGTGTGAGGAGCAAGCAGTCACCTCCTCCACCACTCAACAACAACGAGTCTCTCAGAGATCAAATGAACGCTGAGTAAAGCCTAATTCATCCTTTACAAAAAGAACTGATCCGTTCTTTTATCTTTAAGTGACGTGCGTATGAATTAAGCTTATAAAGTGTCTTTCTAGACTTTCCAATGCTTCAAAGCGCGTTACAATGTATTCCACTTTCACTCATTCCACACACACACACCGATGGACGAGGAAACCATGCAAGGCACCAACCTGCTCATCGGGAGCACTTAGGGATTAAAGTGCCTTGCACAAGGACACTTCAACACGCAGCCAAGGAGGAGCCTGGTATTTAATCGGGAAACTGCTGATTCCAAGATGGACAACTCCTTAGCCACTGCTACTCCAGAACATGGTGGTTGCAATGTGGAACAAAAATGCACAAACAAAACTTGTTTTGGTTCTTAATCTTGTTTCTTGTATTTTTTTGGAAAAGTCATGATCAATAATGTTGGTTATACTATGTTATGTTACATATGTATGTTTTTTTTTTTCTGAAACGTTTTGGTTTTTGTTGTGTATTTCTTGAAAGAAATCAAAGAAAGAATCAAATTGTTAATGCAGTGAGTAATCTTGACTGCAAAAGTAATTGTGTTTGTGAATACCATTTTGACCAAACTTTTATACAAATCTCCGATTCACTGTTGTTTGTATGACTTTCATACCCTTAGCATCCCTTTAGAAATAGGCTACAATTTAGGGTTATAAACTAAATCATCCTGTCAACCAGTTTCATCTTGAAGAACAATCTTCTCTCTGTATGTTATATCAAAATCATTTGTATGGCTGCTCTGGGCCAGAACTGAACCACTCTAGATAAAGGCTAAGGGCCCTATTTAGGAGATCTACAGTATGGCACAAGGTAGCGCATGGTCTAAAGTGCATGGCGCAAATGCTTTGGGAGCGTGTCCAACTCCAATCTCCATTGCGTTTAGAATAGACATGACTTTAGACCAGGTCCAAGGCGCAATGGCTTTCTGACTTTTCTCACTCCACCTAAGATAGCGAATGACCACACCTCATGTTAAGGCCAACACACCCATGGGTGCACAGATGGGCACCCATGGGCAATGACATTTGTGCTGCATTTTGTGCCACTTTGCACGGGTTGTAATATAACACCCTTTTCAGATTTCAACATTCCTTACAGGGATCAAATCAAAATATTTCCATGCCTCATTCTTCTTAAAGCCTCAACTTTCTGTGGATCACCTCACCTGAATGCTGGGCAGATTCTGAGGATAGAAAAGTAGATAGATTGTAATGTCTGTACTGTAACTAACCTTTTATATACTACTTTGTATGATATTTTGACTTTTCTTTTTTTTTTACCCACACCGAGCCTCAAAGGGGGTAATACTTTACATACAGTACTGCCTCACTGGACCCTTTCAACTAATTATACTTAGTATGAGTTTAGAGCACTCCTAGGTGTTGGTACAGTAATGGAGTATACAAAGACAACTCAAATTGAGCTAGTATCCAAAAAGAGATACAGTACTGTATGTACAGTAAGTAGCTAGTGAGCTGTTGTACCATGTTTTAATGTATTATAACTATTATTAATTTAGTCAGCTATACTTTTCTATGACCAACTACTGTACTAACATAGCTGAATCACAAATGTCAATGTCCTGCCATCTTGTTATCTGTTACATACGGTACAATTAGTTTACTTACAGCTACAACAAAGCTAGATTTATGGGACTCTTTGGCAGCAGTAATACTTCTACATTTTGTACATGCATGTATAATTATCCATATTTTCTATTTTGTACTTCATATCAAGTTATGCTGTTGCAATTTCTCTTAAAAAAGTATGTGAGAGAGTAGAGGTGTCTATAAGAGGTCACACTGTCATAAACTATTGTGGCTGTACTGTACAGTATGTCTGTCTATGTACTGTATATACCGTATATCACTGGTTCTCAACATCAGGTCTGGAAACCACCTGGTTCAAATCAACCCTTACGGATGTAAATGGAATCAAGAGTTAAATGAACAATAGGAATGTTACCGTGTACATTGGGTCCTAAAGATTTCTAAAAAATCAATTTGTACACCCTCAGAGTTGTGGACCCCTGGCCCCCGACCAGACGTTGAGAAACAGTGCTGTATATCATTCTGTCCACATATGTGTACACCAGAGGATGCTGCGGCTCAACTATGCACATCTCTAGGTAGGGCTGTAGTTCCGTCACAAGACCACATTCTAATGGTCTCCGTCACATCTTGATCTTGCCTGCAAATGTAGGCTACTCAGTCTTCTTGACTCAGTCTTGGACCAAGACGACTCAGGATTTTCTTTCTGCGCATTTCTCCATAGTTAGCTATTGCAGTTTTAAGAGATTTACTGTCAATACAGTATAAGGGTGCTGTTTAGGTTCATTTTTCAGATTTATTATTGTATTAATTACATCATTACTTGAATAATTACTTAATTATATGAGTAATTTATGCACACAAATATTTTGCTTATACATACAGAAGGCCTCATTTTCTCATTATTATAGCAACAGTACGGTGTTTGGCATTCTTCTGACTTGTTATACGATACGTAATTATGATCAGTAAAATATAATTGCAGTATTTCAGATCGAAAGATTGTCTTCTGTTATATAGTAACTTGTATCTGTAACGGAAAACTGCCCCGCCACGCCCCCCACCCCGCTTTACATGGTCTTGAATACAGCACTACCTCTAGGTTGCCTTGTTGTATTATTATTTGTAAGCCGACTGTCTTTTTTTGTTTTGAAGTCACTCATATCTAAATCCACAGCTCAGGGTGTCTGCCAAACGTTTATTTTTTGTGATGAAAACAAGGTCACAAACGTTAAGTTCAGTTATCTATTTTGACTGAGTGAAATGGGACTGCATGGAATGGGATGACGCTTAAGCTTTGCTTTTGTAAATTAACATCATGGACGTTTTTTAATTGTGTACTGTCATCTGAAATGTATCCAAGAAAACTAAGCTTCTTTTTCATCTTTCTGCCTATCTTCCCATCTCATCTGGAATACTTACATATTACAGACTTTATTTAACATTATTTTAAAAGGTCTATACACATTTCCAGCCCTATTATCAAAATTTTACATTTACATTTTTATTATTTAAATCAGATTATCAGATTAGGTAAACAGCTCTTATCTTGCTAGCTGTCCTATGAATCAGTTTGATGACAGTACCCACTGTTATTAAAAGATACCCATCCTAATTACCACCATAGCGTTAAATATATTATAAATCACTCTTCTAATTAACTCTTCTAATGTTGCTGTCATTGTGTAATTTATTCAATCCTTTTCTTAAATACACAAGTGGCCTCAACCTTAATGAACGTTGCATAATTACTCCATTTCTCCATCCATAATGTATTATAGACAAGTGCTGGTACGTGACTTTAATGTAACTGTGTGCGGTTTCCTACTGTAACAATACCTGCAGCGAAAAGTCCCTTGAAACCTCTCTGGGTATATTTGTGTGTATCATTGAAAATACCATTGTTTTTTTATGCTGTATGACCTTTTTATTCATACTGTGTTAAGTGGAAGAAACAGGGTGCTCTTAACATGAGTTAAAAATGGACCTGAAGCAGCTTCAAATCATGTTCAACACTTTGTCTGAAAGGGCAACGCTTGATAGATTGTTCACTTCTAGTAAAGGACAGCTATGTTGAAAAGCAATCCACAAGTGTTTGGTATAGGGAAAAAAATAAAAGCAGTTGCTGTTTTGTCTCTATTGAGGGGAAGGAGGAACCCTTTCATTGGGATTTCACAGGTGTGCTAAACATAAATAAAACAAAGTAACAAATCCCATTGAAGTCTTGTCACAAGACTATGCCTAATACAAAAAAAAAGTCTCGAAAGACTATACACAATACAGTCTAACAATCACAGGCATTAACAACAGCAACATAAAACGTGGGTTTTACCGACAATACACTGGCAATCTGGTGATGGGTGGAACCTGAGTCAAAACAAAGATACCGCAGAGAGCAGAGCAAAAAGAAAACACATACCCACACAGAAGGACGTGAAAGTCACATTGTCTGAACAAATGCAGGTCTCCTGAAAATAGTTTTAAATGTACATTGCAGAAGTTTAATTTAAAGCATTGGATGAAGCTTAATGTGTTTGGGATATTGTTAGGGTGAGTTATTACTGGTCTTTGGAGATGTGAAAAACATTATATGCCTACTATTGGCATGATGCATTACGTCTTATTTCATACGGAGTTCATACGTGTGGAAATACTGCCTTACACATAGGCTACTATAATAGGCCACCAGGAAGTGCCACATTTTGAACTTAGTGAAGTTAGTATTTCATTGTCCTTGTTAGGATAATGGTAAAAAAAAACATTTGAAACTGAACATTGTGTTACACTATTTTATACTGTATATCACTTATCACTTTTCCAGTTTCTGTTTTTGTGTCATAGATCGCTGTTGTGTGTGTGTGTGTGTGTGTGTGTGTGTGTGTGTGGGGGGGGGGGGGGGGGGGGGATTTCTGTTATTATTCTGGTGCATTACACTGGACAATGATCGAAATTCGGCTTTTAATAAGTGGACTTCTATGGAACCACCTTTATATTTAGCTTTGTGGTTGTGGTGGCCAGGTAAATGTCTGTTATAAAGCCTGCGCAAACAGTGATGAATGTGCATGCTTTCATTTCTGTTGTTATTTATGACCAGTGTTATAGTGTATATTGAGAACAAACCACTGGACAGAAGTATTTTGTCATTGAGGTTAGTCTTGGTAATAATATGTATCAATCAAGGTGGAATGTAACTGAATTTGACATTTCAAACTTCAGTCGGCTTGTTTTGTCAATTCAAAAAAGAACTGTGTCGTATGTGTTTTCTTCTGAAACTGTGAATAATAAAAGTTATTATGTTAAATACTATACTGTCTTCAGCTACATTAAACTTCTGTACTTTTATTTAAATTATTGTCTCAGCCAGGGGGGGACGAGGATTACGTTTTTGCACCTGCGTTCAGTGCGTTGTACCTTGAGTTACATTTGATAACGTCTGTGTTTGGAGAAAATGTATGTATTTACGTACTCTTTGGTTAAATTAGTAGGCTACTTTTTCACCGTCAGTTGATGCTTCATATCCATATGAGTAAAATCGCAGGGATGATTTCTGATTGGCTACGATTGGCTTCCAAAATTTGCGGGAAGTGCACGTTTTGAAAAATGTGCCACAAATTATGAACAGTGTCCGATCTGCCCAATTTTTTTTGGCAAATATTGAGGGACCACTAAGCAACGCAGAGCCAAAAGTGATTTCACTTCCACCCATAGGGGTTGCCACAAATGCAACAAATCACTGTTTGTTGCAGAAATGTGATTTATTCCCACCAACTATCACACAAATGCACAAATGTCTCATGTGACAATGACCGTCATACAGGGTTTTGATACACGATACCATTTTCACATAATTAAATTGTCGCAATTGTCTGAGCACCAAATATCTGCAGCCAATTTACTGTCGCAGACACATTTTGAACATTGTAAAGTGTTTTAGCCTGTTTGATTTCTGCCCCTGCCTTTAACACTGGTTTAATGTGAGACAGTCACAGACACAGTGGCTTCAGCTGACGAATTATTGGTCATTATGACAAGATCAATACTGCATCATTGTTGGTCTAGACTTTTTTGTGCTGTGCTCAATGCTTAGTAACCAAAATTCCAAGCTGTCAACTGCCAATGACTGCCAAGTTTCTTAACTTTGACATGCATGTAGTAGACTGATGCTGCAATTGATAGTAAGTCACAAATAATTTGTTTTATAAAACAGCACTCTAAATCAGTGTTCAGGGGCTCAGACATGTTTTCCCTAACCCCAGTTTGTTACTCAGAATTATCTGACATATCAACATAGAAGTGCACACCATCAACAATAAATCGTATTACTGTTTTTTTTTGTTTTTTTTCAGTATGGTATGCATTTAGATCAGTGTTTTTCAACCGGTGTGCCGCGAGTTGACTGGGTGTGCCGTGTAAAAAGACCCCCCAGGATTCCATGATCGCGGTGATTCCATGATTGATTCCATGATTTCTTGTCCGCCCGCGGATTTCTCTGTATATTGGTATTCTTTTCAGCATGTTTGAATATGGATGCATACAAATCATATTCAATGATGATGTTGTATAGTAGTGCCAATTAAATTATGCATGCTCAAGGAGGTTATGCAACTGCAAGGGGTATGAATGAATAGGAAATGGTACTTTGGCTGTCACGATCCAAGTACAGGTACCATCGGCTATTCTCAGTAGGTGCAGGAATATTCAATGAAAAGAAAAGATAGTGAAATGATGAGTCCTTCCATGTTTTAAGAAAATAAATCAGCCTATTCTTTCTCAAATGATCTTGCTAACACACACACACACACACACACACACACACACACACACACACGCGTACGCACGTGCACGCACACACACACACACACACACACGGGCACGCATGCACACACACACACACACACACACACACACACACACACACACACACACACACACACACACACACACACACACACACACACACACACACACACACACACACACACACACACACACACACACTTTCCTACTGTTTTCCCTTATGTGTCTGGTCTGTCTTGTGTGTGGGCGTGTGTGTGTCTGCCTGGGCGTGGCGTTCAATTACCCTCATGTGGAGCTGCCTGTACACCTGTGTTTCATCTACTCAGCATTTAAAAGCCCTGGTTCTTCACATGAGACTCTTTTCCTGGTGATTCACCCAGGTCGACGTGGTTTTCAGGTGAGATTTGGGCATAATTTCTGTGAGGTTAGGGTTAGGGTTAAGGTTAGGGTTATAGGCATAGTGTTTGTGAGGTTAAGGTTAAGGTTAGGTTTGGGCATAGTTTTTGTGAACTTAAAGGTTAAGGTTTAGGCACAACCTGGGCAACACACCAATGAAAGAGGGAGTCCCGGTTCTTCACTCCTGCAAGTTTGATCAGTTGCCAAAGGGTGTTGATGCAGTAGCAGTAGTGGCAGAGCCTCTGCCTGATCATCTAAGGCAGCTGGTGGGCAACATTTCTTTTCCAGAGGGCCACACTGACTTTTATAAAGTGAATGAAGGGCAGCTCTATTTGTCACTCTGGTGTACTCTGAAGTTGCAATGAAAAGATAAACATCCACTTCAGTGCATTATCAACTTTTAAATTAGCCTACTAATTTATATCTTTCCAGTTGTTTGATATTCACCACTTCATACTGTAGGTCACTGATGAAACACATTGCAATTATAAATATGGGCTCAAGGCTGACTGTTTCACAATTATAAACCTTTATTTAATATTTTGAGTACATACCTGCAATGCATCAATGAATTGAGACATTTGTAATATTCACAGGCACAACTTCATGAATATAAACATGAATTAACTGTACTCAAATACATTGTTTATCTGTTATTACTTGTATGACTGTTTTCACTTTTAATACCAATCAGATCTGCTTCACTGAATAACAGCAAAAAAACGTTTACCGTTCTTTATGAAAAAAACTGTTTTGAAGTGAGAGAACCGGAAGTGAGTCTATAGAACATGCATAGCAAAGAAAGACACACATGACGTTAAAATAATACCTTTAGGCCATGCTGCATTTTCAAAACCCTTCACATGATGAACTCATACTGATGCTTTCAGTGAAAAAGCATCAAATTACGAGCGCTTGAAGAAATTGCTTGAGAGTCCTTTGCTGAGTAATCCCAATTATGTAATTTGCTACATTACTTTAGCTAGATTAGCTAGATTACTTTATTAGACAGAAATGTAAACAGCACAGGGTACAGTCATACATTCGGGCCAAAAATGTACCCATGTTCGTTATAGGTGGGTGGTACCAGATCGTTGTTGTCGCTCCCTCTAGTATTGTGGCTGTGGGTGTCGCTCACTTTTGTGATGTAGTTAGTCAGATATGAGGGTATTGAGGGCATTTAGGGCAGAGCCCCTTTGACTATTTTGAAAGCCAATCCCATTTTTAATTGCTTCTACCCTGAGCCATCCTAGGCTAGCAAAATGTAAACCTACATGCCGTGACCTAGATTCTGCCACCAACCTGGTTCTTCAACCAAAACATATTTTTGTCAACTTGATCTCTATGACTCAGTGGGGAATCAATATATTCATTCCTAGTGGCCCATTTCTTTCTCCCCACTGTGGGGGGAGACGAGTAAGTGTCATTACATTGAGTTTGCAGTCATATTCTCCTCCTGGATGATTTTGCAGCACAGCAATTTGCCGTCATAAATTCAGAAATCTCAATAACCTCTGCACAGCTCCTTCGGTGGATGATCTTCTATTCCAAGAGATTAGAGAAAAAGTGTACCAGAGACATGACATAGACATGTCATGTCTATGACATAGACGTGTCATTGATGGCTATTCTAGTCATCGTGTGAACTATTCACCGCCACAGAGGTTGACATCTAGAAAAAATGGATTTGAAACAGTATGCAACCTGTGTTTTAAAACATTTATTAACATGGTAAATAAGGTTTGCGAGCTGACACTCCCTACCAAATTGAAATATTAAATGTGGATAAAGTTAAAATTATGTATTTCATGTCAAACAAACTGAATAACTTCTGAATGTCAGTCACATTGCCATGCCACTTTGAAAAGGTACTTACACACTAGGAAGCAGGGTGAATGGGTAGACAACCACAGAGTACTTTAAGTAATGTAATGATTTCTTATTCATGCACATCCTAGTTGACATAACAAGGATCCCATTATTATATTATTGGCAAGTACCTAGTCCCCCTCCCCCTCCCTCTTTCTCCTCCTGTGCCTGATTCTTGAATGAATTTCAATCCTATATCATGGAAATCCTTCTCACTCGACCCTCATCTATATTTGATTATGGGGAAACAGTGGCTCAGGACGTAGAGCTTGGAATCGGAAGCTTCCAGGTTTGATCCCCGGCTCCTACTGTCTGCGTGCTGAAAGTGTCCTTGAGCAAGACACTGAAGCCCTAACTGCTCCTGATGAGCTGCATGGTTTCCTCTGCCGTCGATGAATGGGTGAATGTGAAACACATCGTAAAGCGCTTTGGAGAAAGACGCTATAATCCTGTAAAGCCCACCCTAAGAAATGGGCTCTAATTCTTTGAAATCGGGTTGCTCATTAGGCCTTTTTGACTAGATGTAAAAATAAATTGGTCAATTTGTTTTGCATATTTGATACATCGGGTATTGCCAATTTATGGATCACAACATTATATAATATATATGTATATATAGATATGTATTATTAAAATGTTTTGGTTTTTAATGTCCTAATTATGACCCTGGGTATGCTCTAAAAGTGTGAAAATTTATTTTTAATTTCACCAGGTCTTTACTCTCATAATGCCATCGCCACTTGCCCTATTGTTGCTTGATAAAATGTGCAATCAAACCTTGCACTTTTTTAAGTAACTTTGGAAAGGAGTGCCCTGCTAAAACAAGGGAACCAGGGGACCTGGTACTGCCAGACCCCTAATGGCCGACAGAGCACTACGTCACGCTAAGCTTGGCCAATCAAAAAGAGGGACATGTAAGCACCATATATGCACCATATATGGACGAAAACGTTGAACCGTTTTCGTCCATATATGGACGAAAGAGGGACCGACAAAGCCTCATGTAGGCCTGACCCCCTGGGTCTGGCAAACATAAATTGTGAATTGTATAACATTACATACATGTATGTTTTTATGGCCTTACAACCCAGATATTTTGGCGACTACAGAGCCTTTCACACTGATTCTCTTTCACCTTCTAGTACTCCGTCATCTTGTGAACTACTTGGGTTGAACAACTCGGTTTAAGTTCTGCTTGAACACCATTGCAGCGGGTTTTAGCTCAGGTTTAGATAACCAGTCGAGCCTTTGGTCTTTTACAATTTACAATGATGATAATGGGTACTGCATTAAGTACTCTGTCTGGCATAGGCCGTGCGTGAGTGTGTGCGTGCGTGTGTTTCTTACAATAATTTATTTAACCAGAACAAGAACATTTTTGACTCATATGTACTTGACCTTTATAAGTATGTGGCCTCCAAGTACTCAGTCTGGAGCCTGTGGCACTCCATATTTGGAATGGCTGACCTGTTCGGTGCCCGTAATTTACAGACTATTTCCAGTACCTGTTCGGGCCAGTGATTTCATAATGATGACATTAGTCATCTCCATATTTGGCCATAAACCATGTGATGTTTGTGCTGCTGTATAAGTGGCCAGTGCCTGCAATGTTCACTCCAACTAGCTAGTCTTAGAAACAGAGCATGGAAAGAGGGAAGGTGATAATTGGTGTGTCCGCAACCGGTGACATCGACTTGGACCAAGCCATCAAGCAGTGGCTGGAATGTGACAAAAATCCAAAAACAGTGACTCTGGTAGAAAACCTGGTAAAGAAAGAGGCAGTGGCAGAGCTGAGAAAATGTTTCTCTTCCAGGATGGAGTTTGGCACAGCAGGTCTGAGGGCAGCCATGGGCCCTGGCATATCCCGCATGAACAACCTCACTATAATCCAGACCACACAGGGCTTTTGTCGTTACCTAGAGCAATGTTTTGATAACCTGAAGGAACGAGGGGTGGTGATTGGCTATGATGCCCGGGCCCACCCTGAAAGCGGGGGCAACAGCAAGCATTTTGCTAACCTGGCAGCAGCCATCTTCGTCAACCATGGGGTGCCTGTACACATCTTCTCTGCCGTCGTACCTACACCCTTTGTGCCTTTCACAGTGTCCCGCCTGGGTGTCTGTGCTGGAATCATGGTTACTGCTTCACACAACCCCAAACAGGACAATGGATATAAAGTGTACTGGGAAAACGGTGCCCAGATCATCCCCCCACACGACAAAGGCATTTCCAATGCCATAGAGGAGAACCTGGAGCCGTGGCCTGAATCCTGGAACGCAGAGAAGGCCCTGAAGAGCCCCCTGCTCCATGACCCTTACCAGGACACCCACACACAATATTTCACTGCCATCCAGAAACACTGTCACCACAGGGAGATTAACAAGGGTTCAGAGGTGAAGATTGTGCACACGTCTGTGCACGGGGTGGGCCATACATTTGTACAATCGGCATTCAAAGCATTCGACCTTCATCCTCCATATGCTGTAGAGGAGCAGAAGGACCCTGACCCCGAGTTCCCAACGGTCAAATATCCCAACCCTGAGGAAGGAGAGGGTGTTTTGGCTCTATCCTTTTCCCTGGCAGAGCAGGAAGGGGCTACCGTGGTGCTTGCTAATGACCCAGACGCTGACCGTCTAGCCGTTGCTGAGAAGAGTGGTGGACAGTGGCGTGTGTTCAGTGGTGATGAGTTTGGAGCATTGATGGGCTGGTGGGTCTTCCGCTGTTGGAAACAACAAAACTCAGATTCTTCTTCCATTAAAAATGTCTACATGCTGGCAAGCACTGTCTCATCCAAGATAATACGAGCCATCGCTTTGAAGGAGGGCTTCCACTTTGAGGAAACACTGACAGGGTTCAAGTGGATAGGGAACAGAGCCAAAGACCTGCTGGACCAGGGAAAGACTGTGCTGTTTGCTTTCGAGGAGGCCATAGGATATATGTGCACTACCTCTGTACTGGACAAAGATGGAGTGAGTGCTGCAGCCATAGCAGGAGAGATGACTTCCTATCTGGCCACTAAAAAAACAAGCCTCTCCCAGCAACTAACCGCCATCTATGAAGAGTATGGCTACCACATCACGAAGAACTCCTATTTCATCTGCCATGACCAGGAGGTGATACACAGTCTGTTTGAGCGCCTCCGTAACCATGGTGACAAGAAGGGTTCCTACGCGACTGAGTGTGGCCGCTTTGCCGTCACTGCTGTACGAGACCTCACCACAGGCTATGACAGCAACCAATCCAACAACAAGGCGCTTCTCCCAACCTCCAGTTCCAGTCAGATGATCACATATTTCTTCTCTAATGGGGGTGTGGCCACCCTGAGAACCAGTGGCACCGAGCCAAAGATCAAATACTACACAGAGCTTTGTGCTGCCCCCGGTAACAGTGATGTGGCACAGTTGCAGAAGGAGTTGGATGACTTGGTTGAGGCCATCATTGAAAACTTCTTCCAGCCCAAAAAGAACAATTTGCAACCCAAGCCAGAGTAACCATAACATACAGTACAGTATGTACAGTACAGTACAGTAAGTTGTGGTACCAATACTTGTTAAGTAGCCTACTATTTGTACTGTATATTTGCCAGACCCAGGGGATCGGCTTACAGGAGGCTTTGTCGGTCGGTCTGTCGGTCGGTCGGTCTGTCCCTCTTTTCCTACCCAGCCATTCAGATTTCAACCACTAGGGGTCTGGCAGAACCAGGTCTCCTGGTCTTGTTTTACCACTATCAATGGGGATATTGGGGATAATGGAGATAATGGGGATATAAAACATTGTAAAACACATTCGAACATGCCAACTGCAGTCAATGTTGTTTGTTAGCTATTGTGAGAAATTCTCCCCCAACTTGGCGGAGAATTTGTCGGTTTTTGGGAAGACAGCACTATTTGGGATATTTTGGGAGATAACTGGACACTACTTGGGGATAATTGGACACTACCATGTGTTTGTCCAAACTGTAATTTTGAGAAAAAGGCTTGAAAAGATTTGCACAATTTTCCAGCTTTTTTGTAAGTATGTAGTGTAGTTGTAATGTAGTTTTCATTTAGTTCATATTAGCTCTCAAAATGTAATGTGAATCATAAAATAAATACATAAAATATTTAGTTCACACTGCTAAGGAACAGTTTAACCCCCGGGTTAAAATAATCAGTTTGTTACTTTAGATTAGTATTTCTCAACGGGGGCGGTACAGCCCCCCAGGCAGGGAGGGGTTCAGAGAACTTTGGGGGGGCACTGGAAGCGATATTTGAGAAAGGGGGGCACTGGTTTAATATATTCGAGTTCATATTTTTCATCATAGACTTCCTTGCATTAACACTGCAGTCAAATGAGGTTCGGGGATTGTATGTACAGTAGTTGCACACACCTCGGTTGAGAAGCTTTAAGAAAGTCACATTTATTTGAAATAAATGTAAAAGAAAATAAATGAAAAAGAAACAGTACAATATTGTGCATAACACACAATATGTGTGTGAGTGACATACCCCACCACATTGTGGAAATAATAAACCATACAATGATAGTTTAAACTTTAGTGAAACAAGTATAAAGTGAATATCAGTTTGTACATTTTACAAGTACAAGCCGGCCGCTGTTCACCCTCAATCCCCTGCCAGCTGTTGACTTTCGTCTGTTTGGACTGCATCTTGATCTGAATTACCACAGTATAATGTCATTTTTTTGTACACACCGATAAGTGTAAAGTGAGTTTGCACAAAAGTGTCTCCTCTTGACTCATCTGTATGCCACAAACATCAGCATCAACCACTCTGTCTCCCTCCTTCATCAGTGAAGGATCTTTTCTCCCACCCACGCAGACTGTCCCTGCCTGACGACCCCACCCCTCCTCCCCTATCTGTGAACTCTACAGTGTCATTCCTGCTTCCTTTAATGCATAGTGGACATTCATTGATTTGATGTGCAATATAGGCCTAAGGACATGCAATATTATTTTATTGTTTTTATTCTAGTTCATTTTAAAGTGTTTTTGTTCTATATTGCTTATTGGCTTTTCATGTTTATTTTTGACTGAAAACTGCTACGCTCACCGTAACCAGAGACACTGCAACACTGTTCATTGATTTAAATAGCATTTACCGCCTATCCACATCCACTGCCAGTGTTGTTGTATTGTTTAAATTGAGGGCATTTGGGTTGACCAACTACTTGATCACATTTTAGGTGGTTTTATAAGGGGCAATTTCAAGCACCGCTGCCCTCCCTGACCCCTTGCATTGAGAGACGCAGCAGTTTTCATTTTAGTTGGCAGATTGTGTGAATGGTCGATTGAAAAGTCTTCTTTTCCTTTCGGCTAATTCCCATCGGGGAATCATCTGTTTCCATCTGGTTCTGTTTTCTGTGTCTTCCTCTGTGACAATTTTTTTTTAACTGTTTGTGTCATCAGCACATTCGCGATTAAGTCACATCATTTTAGTAGGTTTTCCTGAGCTTCTTCACCACGAACAAAGGCATCAACTTGCATGAGGAATCAACTATATGAATAGTTTTGATGCAAAATATATATTTTTATCATCACACCCCCCATGTGTACAGGCCTAATTGCCTACGGTAATTTCAAAAGACAGCGTTGCATGCCAAAAGATTGCCAATCTATAATCTCACAACAGGTGAGACACCATCGTACGATGAAAATTAGGAATAATAATTCAGGCTTTATTGGAAGCTTGTGTACCCCTGCTGATCTCGGATGGACTCCTACCAGAGTGTTTCTCTCGCTATATACTGTACGTACTAGCAGCAGTGGCTCATGAGGTAGAGCGGTCGCTTGGGAAATGGAATGTTCCTGGTTCGATCCGCTGCTCCCCCTGAATTTGTGTCAAAGAGTCCTTGAGCAAGACACTGATGAAATAGACCAATTATTTGTTTACCAACATTGAGACTGAACACACAGGTGATTGTTTCATGCAATCAATTCCCAACATAGGGTGCGTTCGGCAATACTGGTTCTTATCGCTTGCAACCAGTGTGACGTCGTCTGTTAAGGGGTCTATGGGGTTCAGTTGAACCCTTAACTGCTCCAGAGAGAGAGAGAGAGAGAGACAGACAGACAGACAGACAGACAGACAGACAGTACATCTGTTTGTTCATAGAGAAAATACTCAAGTGAGGCCTTACATCGACTCACTGGAGAAGCTAGCTACTGTAGAATGCAGTCAGTTGTACATTGGTCGAGGAGGTATGGTCCCGCTTTAAAACTGACTTCCTGTCTGTGGTAGATAGTTTAGCACGCATGAAAAAGGCCAGGGTTAAAGCCCGATCAGAACCGTGAATGAACGCGGACATCTTGAATACTATGAAGGTCAGAGATAACATCTACTCTGAGTATCGTAAAAACCGTACTGCTCAGCTACTTGAACAGAGCAAAAGGCTACGCAATAGGGTAACAAGCATGATTAAATCTGCCAGAGGCAATTTCCTCAATGACAAAATGTACGAAAACTAAACCGTGAGAGCTCAGGTATTTAAGCAGTTGGGCTACAGTAAAAACAAAAACAAACAAAAAACATCAAAATTAATTTGGATGGCACCCTCATACTGAAACGCTGGATGTGACTAATGGCCCGATAGTTCACCCCCAAAATGACTTTTTGTCTATCGATTAGTCACCCCATGGAGACTTGAATTCATGGACATTTTTTTGTTTTTGTCGCATTCCTAAACCAATAATTTGATAACCGGCAGCGGTTCCGGCAGGAGACACAAAAGAGTCTCCTTTGTGTCTCCTACCGGAACCGCTGCCTACCGGTCTGCTGGTCATCAAATTATTGGCTTAGGAATGCGACAAAAACTAAACATGGGGTGACTAATCAATAGAAAAAAAGTATTTTTGGGGGTAAACTATACCCCTTTAACTCAAGTGGATGGCAGTGTCTACACCACAGCTATAACGACAACATCAGTGTGCTCAGATGCTCAAATAAATAAGTATTATGGACAGCCCTTAACTGACTGCTTGTGCTGTACTGGCTTATTGGCCAGTCATAGAATATGTCATATGAAACACTGCTCAACATGTAAGAGTGACTTGCGATTCAAACAAAAGCTTGCTTGGTCAGGCTCACTCCTTTTGTCATTTTCTTCACTACACACTTCTTGGATATTGATATTTGGTCTGGCTGTGTATTGAAGAGGAGATCAGTAGCACTGCTCAGCCGTGTGCCCACATGGCGTGGCAGCAGCACACAGTGAATTGTGGGACTTCAGTGAAACAGCGAGCTCCTGACACCGCAGGACTTGTCACATTGAGCCTCCAGGGATACTATTGGAACAACTAGAAGAAGAAGAACACAGCCAACAACAGAGACATAGAGCTGGAAGTTGGTACTGTAAAGTCAGCAGTATGAATATAAAAATACACATTGCATTAGGCACAGAACTTCTCTTTTGCCCCCGAGCATTCTGTCCATCAGAGTGGATTGTCCCGTCCATTACTGAAGATTGTGTAGAGTTACTCAAAGTTATCCCAAAACTATCCTCCAGCTCTTTTGAATTGAACAAGAAATGATGAGTCCACAGTTTCTTTGAATAGGGTCCGGGCTACCAGCCAGCCAGCTCTCTTTATACTGTATTATGGACAGTTCTTTAATAGTCTACACAATCCTCTGTGTCTCTTTTAAAGTTTCAATCCTTATTTAACAAATAAAAAGTTAGTCAGTATGGTATAGCATGCTAGTACAATATAACTAACAGCACATCTGCAGTGGTTGGAGGTGGTGGTTGGAGATTGAAAGAAATCTCCCCTGGCCAAGTAGTGCTTCGGTAGAAATTGGTCTCTATGTTTACAATGGATTGCATGTAACTAGCCAATCTAAATGGGGTTAAAGTGGTTAAACTGATCTTTATGCTATCTTTTTATTAAAAGAGATTTTAATATAGCATATATTAAACCCCCGGACCCCTCTTTGAAAAGCACTGCTCTATAATTTTCTGGCCTCTCGTCTGACAAAGGACAGCAATTGTTGAGGCTTGATGTGGGTGGTAGGGTGACAGGTAGATCCGGCTTCGTAAAACTGCTATATGTAACATAATCTCCTTTGATATCACAATTTGCTGTCTCTGGCAGCTTTCGAAAGATGCCAAAAAAAAAAAGAAACGCTGCTGTTTAACTGGTGTGCGTTTGCCTGCTATTTCTCCTGTGACGGCTGTGAGCATCCATGTGGTATTACATGCGTGTAATACCACATCTTCACTCCTGGTTCATGTCATTGGTGACAGTTGTATGATAAAGATAAAAAGCCAAATACAATGCTATAGGTACACGCTGTTGTCTCCTAATAGGAGACTGGAGACCATCACAAACTTGTTAACCCACTGAAGGCTATAAAAACAACACAGATGTTGGCAAAGACATTGGCACATCGCCCTATAGGGAATACACTTCTGGCTTTAATTGCCAGGATGCCAGAAACCTGCCTGTATACTCAAGTCCACTTAGCTGTCTCATTAAAGAAAAAGGTCCAAAGGGGAGTGTAAAGGTTTCCCTCCCTCGGATGGGAATTAAATAACTAGAAAAGTGTAGGCCTACTCCTCGGAGCACAGGTCTCCGCCAGGCCGGGTAGCGTACCCAGGGCCCGCAAACTTTGGAAGGCAGTCATAGCTAATTGGAATGAGATCTGAACCACATTACCATATAGATAGTGGCTTCCTCGGCCTCATGGTGGCGCTATAACAAGGTTCAGATCTGGCCTCCAGGGAGTGTGTGTGCAAAGTCTCCAGACACAGCCTTCGGCCTGGCGGAGACAATTATCTGTTAATACATTTTAGCTGCAGAACATTTAACGTTAATTTCAGTTTAAATACTGTAGATGAAACCACATCGATGCATTACGTTCAACCAGGTTGGGGGGGAAAGACATTAAGCAGACTACAAACCGATTTCAATATATTTATATCAATAGGAGATCCATCACACACAACCAAATAACACATACTGCATTATCAACCATTGATCATGGTGTACCTTTGATGTGATTTTAAAGGTTGTATTCCTTAGGTTGCTACAGTAGGTGACTATGGCTCTCTACCAGTGAGCTACGCATGTTCAGTACAGTTCTCTGAATAACTTATTGAGGAAACTGAGCATGCACAAGGGAAGCCTTGATCTAATGTTGAGTTAAACTGAATTTTACTAAATGTACATAAACCTTTTTTGTATTTGGTTGTTTCAATTGGAGATGTAAGCCGAGTCTCTCTTATAAGCAGGCTAGTCACATAAAATGCTCCACAATTGACATGTTAAAGTTCAACTCTCCGACATGATTTGCATTGCATCAGTAGTCCACAGTTGTGGAGGTGCGCGCATGTCAGGGAACTTCTTGCACTGTGTTTTGGCTAGGGACTTGTGTGTAGAACCATTAGTGGTAGCTTTTGATGTGAATATATTTTGGAGGGTAAATCATACAATAGGTGTAAATATGTAAAACTAAAACTAAAAACAACCTTGTTTGACACGCCTACTTTAGAAAAACACATATACGCTGTGTGGAAGCAGGCAACTTCATGCACTACTCAGCCATGCTCACTCCTGTCCTGTGGGTGCACGTTTATCAGGCATCAAACATGACTGACAGCACAGACAGTGTGTTTTTAATGCCTGAAAATACAGATCTAGATTCAGTATTGTAAAATGCCAAGAATCAGCAGACGGAATTTTGTAAATTCCTGCTTTTTGTGAAATGTCAAAATTATCATACATTTGGCCATTTACTGGAAATGCTGTTCCAGATGTTCAAGCGGCCTCTGAGGGAGTGTCATAACAAACACCCCCTTCCCCAAATTGAAAAGCATCCTCAGCAGGAAAGGAATCAATCAATTGGACGGCCTGTTATAGAGCCCCCATGAGGCTGAGGATCTTCCTGGGCTGAGTTTGCGTGCAAAGTTTCACACCAATCGGTCCAGTGGTGCTGTAAATTAGATGTTCACAGATAAACAAACAAACAAACAAACAGACAGACAGACCGTCCAGCCTGGCGGAGACAATAAATAAACTGTTGTTGTCCTCGAAAACTAATTATGTTGAAATCAACACAAACTTTACTCTGTTATTTATTTTGCCTGCAGGTTGTGCAAGTGAAAATATAAAAGTTTCTCTTGCAGGATGTTGATGTAATCAGGCATGCTTACACAATACGGAAGTGTAAATCTAAAGGCAATTAACTGGCTAAACCTCCAACCTTGCATTTGACAAATTAAATGTGAAAATGTCAAAACTAATGGCATCAACTGGAAGTGATGACCGTCACTTCTGCTCCCTTAGAGAATGATTAAAAAAGAATGAGCTTGACCACCTTCTTGTTGTGTTCAAAGTGCTGTCATTTTAGTACGAGCGTGCCTAAGCCAAGAAAAGTGTAATAAGTCGAGTTAGGGAACGTGAAATTAGACACAGGGAATTAATGACTCATAATTAAGTCCCGCCTCAGCAGTACCTCATGTCACTCCGAGTCCCACTGTCTCCCCATTTAAAAGTGAACAATTTCTGCTCCCATTTTAATCTCTTCTCTTCATTCAATTCATCCCTCTCTGAAAGGGAGCTCAGCTGTAGCATACTTGCGTAACTTGCAATTGAAGCTGGAAGCCCCCCTTGATTTCCTTTTTAAATTCTTTCAGTTTTTTCTTCCGTCTTGCAGTGTGAAGATCTGCTTGACAGTTTGTGTGTGTGGGGGGAGGGTGCATTAGGAACCCACACTCCCCAACATTCATGCCCCACTTGCCGAAAAAAGCAGATCTAGAAGCTACAAGAAACATCACGACAGCATCACGACACGTTGTGAGTTTGTAGATCTGCTATTTTTTTATCCACAACATTTGCACTACTTTACATTATGCGTGTGCATATATCTCCTTTACACACACGTGACATTTATTACATGGCCAGTAATTGGCCAGGCAAAACAATGGCTAATGGAAACATTGCAATTGCTCAGGGAATATCATATTTTGAGGGGTATAAGGCCAAACTGAGGGGGAACATTAGCCATAGCCTTCATGACCTCCATGAAATTGCCGCCCTGTGTATGGCAGGACAACAGCTGCTCTCCGGAAATGGTACAACTCTCATTTCATTTTACCCTTTCCATTCCGATGGTGTATATACCGTACATGTCTTGCTGACATTATTCTGCACACTTATGCAGGCATCACATATAATCACACACTGAACACTCCAGCACTCTGACAGATGTAACTTGGCAGTGTAAATGTACTGCATGTGTCACTTGTATGCATGTGTATGTTCTCATCAGCAGAATCCATGCTGACACCCGCCGAGAGCCTTGTTTCTACAGACAAATTCATTTACAAGATGGATTCAAACTGGAGAAGATCAATGTAAAGATTTCCAAAGCAAACAGGTTCGCAAAGGGAAGCAAAAAATCAATTAGAACAGCAGTCAGGATCAATTTTGGGGGGCGAGTGCATTTGCCAATACAAGGATGTTGATTCTTCTTCACAATTGCCTTTAGATTTCACTCTTCACACAAAATACATAAAAAAGGAAGATATCAAATTTGGTACAGAAATATACTAGAAATAAAGGAGGTTTTATGAGCTGAATCAAGAGTTTTGAGGCGAGGAGTCAGATCTCAGACAAATGGGAGGCAAAAGGAAAAGACTACTGTACACACCTGAGTACACATTTTATAGATTATATAGCAGTTGAAACCCGATCGAGGCTCTCTACTTGTCACGGTCCGCTCCTCAGCCCTTGGACTTTGTCTGTGTTTATTGGTTTTGGACTTTTACTCATGTATTCCTGTTTTGTTAGGTCTTCTAGTTCTGTGTAGTTTGTTGCCTTGGTATTCTGCATCTCATTTTGTAGTATTGTTCCTGGTGTTTCCTGTTTTCCTTATCTGTACCTGTCTTGTCTAACCAGTCCTGTGATTTGCAAGTTTTTCCACCTGTGTCCTCTTAGTCCCCCAGCCTATCCCAGTGTTGATTGCCTGTTGAGTTCACCTGTGTCTAGTTAGTCCCAGTCTATTTATAGCCCTTGAATTTTCAGTAACTGGAATGTTCGTAGATATATGTCACAGTGTTCATTGATCCTAGCGTTTGCATTTCCTAGTATTATGGCTTTGCGCCTAGTTCTGTATTCCTAGTCTCCTCGTGTATTCCTGTGTCTGTTCCTGGTCTTTGGATAATAAATCCCTTGGTATTCGATCTGCTCTGCCTGTGCCTGGTTGTTCTGCACCTGAGTCCTATACCTCCCTGTCTCGAACCGTGACACTAATGGGTTTGTGCTGCGGCCAAACAAGAAAATCCCAATTGACCTGCCCTGCATTCACGCCACAAGCCTCGGAACAAAAGATTGAATGGCTCTATACTATAGAGCCATTTCATATTACAAAAGGAAAGGTTAGGTAACTCCAGCATATCTAAGTCATTTGAGTATTTATAAGGCACTGAAGTATATCGTCCAGCCATAATCATACCTAAAATGAGCCAGAACTCCACTTATTTAATTAGTACACAGAATTAGTTAAAAATATAGAAGTCTGCCCAATGTTCCCCAAAAGGCAGGACAGGTGAAGAGTGGGGGATACCTGGCCATTTACAGTGTAAAGACAGCCTCTGTGACAGAGACAACACCTCACTTTGGATAACAAAAGAAGCATGTGTTTTCACCTGGACTAGAAAGCTTTTGTCTCATTGTATTCACTTCGTTTGAAGCCCGGCACCATGTGGATCTATTTAGCATGGCTGTGGAAGCCATTGTCTCCCACAGCCCCGTTTTAAGAACAGAGCTACTAGTTCAGATAGAACCTGGGTTAAAATACAATGTTACTACGATGTTATTATCTCTTGGTGAAAGTATATACTGAAGTTAAAATGAACAAAAGTATTTAACTACGGCCTGTGTAGGTTTAATATAGGTAAAAAGCCAGGAGTAGTAAAACGTATTCACATGAATGGATGCTGTGTCATTAAAGCTTTTAAAGTTAACTATTGTTTACAGATGAATAAGAATGTAATTCCTGGTATCATTCTAAAGTGTATGTTGTACAAAGTACTAATCTAATAACAAAACTTCATTGTGAAATATGGTTCTGTACTGAAAGTAGATATTGCTAAATTGACTCCCTTGTACTGTGTGATCTAGAATATTATGCGCAGTAGCTGTCCGCCCGGCCACGACGGTTCAGCTCCCGATTGGCTGAGAAGAGACAGAGGAGGAGCTCTTGTTAAACAGCGTCTCTTTCGAATCTACTGTATATAAACATGTTGTTTAGAGAGTAGCAGGGTGCTGCGTTTCTGGACCCTTGCAGTCACCATTCTGGATTCTCCTTGTCGACAAATAAAAGAAAGGAGAGAAACCTTATCACCTTGGATTTGATGTCTCCTTTGTCCTAACATTCTCACTAAAGGCTTGCGTTGCTCCACGGCTTTAATCCACGGTGTTGCCACACAAATTATACATCAGCACCTCGCTAAATTAATCTCAGAATCTGGGTCACTGAGCGCAAGAGCTTGTTTGTAAGATGAATGGCCCCATTTCACAGACATGCCATAACAGGGTAAACACGTGTCTCACTGGAGAGCCCAATGCAAGGCTCTGGATCAGATTCTCCTCTAAGAGCCCAGCTCTTAGTTATAGAGCATATATTACACTGCTAAAACATTTATTTAAAGCTGATGTGAGTGGAGTCGCTTGACTTTTAACCACTTACTTCCTGATGCTTTCCTTTCTTCCATCAAAATGCACCCCATTGTGACCTATAGTGAAGATACAGTTTAGGATACATCGGTTTAGGATCACATTAGGTAATATATTTAGTAGTAAGTCTAGTTTTACTCTGAGGAAATATTCATTTAAGTGGTTTGAGCAAACATTTCAGATTCCTCAGCATGCAGGACCTAAATGTTTCCTTTTCACAGAGAGTTGTAGATTTTTAAAGCTTTTATTGCAGGCAGTTTAACTTAGCAGGTTATCCATTTATAGTAAGAGTTGATACAACATTAAATAATTCATGTATTAACCACTTAAACCCTATCTACTTAGTTGACCGGAGTCACCCAGGGGTCTATACTAAGCCCCTTCCTTTTTCCCCTCTACATTGTGCTGCAACGCGCCGCATTATGGGCTTGAAGATCTGCTATTTTGGCTGAATGTTTGACCCAGAACAGGGAGTCCCTGTTCTGTCAGGGACGCTAGGGTTTGTGTGGTTAAAACAGAATACAGTTATATGATTTGTTACCATAACGAACCAGAAAGAGCAGATGATCAGTCCTACTATTATTTTCTTGTGGCCCATTTTCGTAAAAAATACAAAAATATGATAATTAGCCGTCTACGTTTTTGTTTTTATTTCCACCTCTTTTTTTTCCATCAGGATACGGAACAATTATTTTAGCATATAGCACCCTAGTGACTGCACCTTTCAACAGAATGGAACATGATAAACATCTACAGTATGTAAGCACTCAAAACGAGTGTTATTATTTTTTATTGTGGTTAAAACCAGGACAATTTGGAAGTCAATGTTGAAAACCGGGACATTTTGGTGTTTTAGAGATATTTGTCAGGACCCAGGGCAATTCCGGCCAAACCAGGACGTCTGGTCACCGTAGTCACCATAAACAACAAGCCTCACTGAACAGGCCTGAGTGTGTACTAGTGCTGTCTGTTGTTTTCCATTGTTATTGCTGTTGTATTGCTGCTGTCATGCGTGCTGTTGTAAGTACAGTGCTGTGGAAATTAATTTACCCCTTGTGGGACAATAAAGTCTAACGTCTCTCTATACAGATTACATTTCTACCCCTCAAATCACTCCCCACTGAATAATTCCCCCCCTTATGACTAAACACATGAACTCATTGAACTCATGACTTGTTTCACAACCTCTATTATTTCAAACCACCTATTGTTTCCACAATTGGGAAAGATAGCTACATGCTTCCTGTTTTAATAGCTCTGTAAAAAGTAGGTTGAAACATTCATTATACTGTTGTGTTACTTGGTGTATTGTATGTAATTAGTTCACCATAAATTAGTATTTAATTAAAGTAAGTATAGAAAGTATTTTCATGTTTCACAGTAAAGTTTAACTGCTTCGTTTTGGATCTGTTGCTTTAACTCTGTGTTCATTTCTGTGATGACCACGACGGCAGTCATCTTGGGTTGCTTGTGATTTGCAGGTGGCTAGTTAGTGTAACCTGGAACACCTGAGAAACCTGGTGTGCTCAAGGTATATTTTTCTGCAGTCTATCCACTCTCTTCCATTTGTTTATACATTCACATCACATTCACTGCCATAAGGTCAAACCTACATTTGTGACCACTAATAATGTTTCCTCCTCCAAGAAGTGAGGCACACTGTCATAATTATTGAAAGGTCAAAGGACAAGGTGTGTGGGAGAAGAACCTGGGTTGACAACAAAGAGAAAATTAAAGGCTTCACTGGTGGTGAAAGTAACAAAGTACATTTACTTGAGTACTTTGGATACTTGACTTTCACTCCACTACATTCCAAAGACAAATATTGTACTTTTGACTCCACTACATTTTCAGGAAGAGAAAAGGTACAAATTGAATTAACCACTTGAGCCCTATTAAAAATATAGTGAAAATAGCAGATCTACCAGCTCACAACATATCGCAATGTAACGCTTTGTGAGCATGTAGATCTGCTATTTTCACAAATATATTTTTTAAATGTTTGGAAAATCATTGCTTTTTTTAATAATGTCTTGAATACTTAAATATTCTTAAAAGCAAGAACTCGAGTACTTTAAGTTCTCAACTCTACTTTGTCTGAAGTACTGGGGCTGGGTCCACTTTGTCCACCACTGGTCTACTACACTAGCAATCAAAACACTTTCATTCTTATTGCCACAGGCTGTGAAACAGCCAAAGGCTGATAAATAGACGGGAAAGAAAAGTGAAGTGTCACCTTTGCGCGACCTTTTGATGATTGGCCAATTGACAGCACGTGACCTTGTCTGCTGGAAACCTTGTCCGCTGTAACATAGATGCACCCAACGGGCGGAACAGAAATCGATATGTCACCACATTCAGCGCAACAGGTGCCTTTCACACCTAAAGTCCTCTAAAAAGCTCCGGTCGGATCAAGAACAAAATTGTTACATTGTTGCATTTTTCATTAGGTCTGGTTTGTGTTCACACCGTCCTTTGTTGGCAACCAAAAATGTGTAAACAAATGACACATGCTCAAACAGGCCATTCAGAGCATTTCTAGGGAAAATCACTTCATTGCCATATAGTCACTGGAGGAAGTGGGGAGAATGAGGTCTGTGTTAATCTCGAGGGAAAGTGGAGATATTTGACTAAATGCACATTTTCTGTCACTATTCCCAAGAGCCTCTTGTTTTCGCTTAGCTAAAAATAGCAGATTTTTAAGCTCACATTCTCACAACACTGCGTTGTGACGCTAGGGTTCAAGTGTTTAGGCTATAAGACGTCATTTTGATTATTGTAACTTTCATAATTACAGATTTTACGGGCGTCTGAGTAGGCTACATATCACAGGCGACGTGGACAATACGACAAAGCTGCAATACATTTGGAGAAACTTTCGGAATACACAGGAGTGAATACACAATCCATTCTATTGTGGATTTGTTTTAGCTGCTTTAACCCCGTAACCCCACGTCTAGCCCTAGAATGTCTGTGATCTTACATACATTTCATGTATTCCAAATACACAGTCATAGATCACCCTCGCCGACGCGCTGTGTAGTGACCATCTGCGCGGCCGTAAAAGTGCTCTAAACTCCGTCTGTACTCACCCAATAATTAATTCCTAAGACTTGGAGTCATAAATTGTCCTCTAGTTTCATATCCATTTGAAAGTTCTGCCAGAAAACGTGTGTTTAGTCAAATATCTCCACTTTTCCACGAGCTGCACACGGACGACTTTCTGTACGGGGCGAGGGGCCTGGAATGAGTGCACCGAATTTACCCAAACATCCTCTTGTCATCACAAACGTCATAACAAATTGACACAGGGAAGCACAAACGAATGGGGAACACAATTGACAGGTGATTGTGATTGGTGCGGGGTAATGAATCACATCACCTGCCAATTGTGTGTCCCAAACATTTGTGCGTCCCATCCATTTCAGTCCGTTTTAGTTTTTAAAGCAGGTTTACTAGTTTAGTTTTTATTTTGTGAAAATGCTTTGTATTATATTTTTTATATAATAATGGGGTATTTGTCAGGGGCGAGATCCAAAAATGTCAGAAAATGTATTGTGTAATAATAACACACCATTTACAAAACATATTCACAGTTAAACAAACGTGAGATTTGTAATTTACAGCCAAAATACTAGGCTTATGTAGGGAATAAATTGACAAAGACTTAAATTAAGGATTTTAGTTTGTTTTGTGAGCACACAATACTATGTCTATGTTTTATTTTGCAAAGCCTTGTTTTTTATTTCAGATAACTAAAACTAATTTCAACTATAGTTTTAGTTATTTTGTTTTAGTTAAAGTCGTATTAGGCAGGTCCCAAAAAAACGATTTTTAGCAGCCTCTGCTGGTCATTACCGTCACTGCAGGTCGTTCGTTTATTCCTGCATTAACGAGAATTCCATTTGTTTTCACCGGAAGACGGAAGCGTTTCAAAAAGCGTTCTTTTAATTGTTTTATACTATCTGCGGATCGTTTCTCTTAGCCAGTGGAGCATTAGTTACCGTGAGCTGTGTTTTCTTTTGCTGTTGTTTTCCATCTTCAAATCCTATAATGTCTTAAAAACATTCCTTTTTGTTATTAGCGCGGTAGTTCCGTTTCTGTTTTCCGGCCGGATGACGTCATTTTCGCGGGAATGACACCCTGGCCACCGTTTCAATAGAAAATAGTTTATAAAAGGCTTTCAGGGGTGAAATTCATGGAGTGGGTGTTGTGAAACATTTGCCACTCACAAAATATATACAATTTAACTTTAGCTTTTTTGAAAAAGTTACCTAGTATAACTTTAACTATAATAACCTTGGTGTGAAGCTGAAGTCAATGATTTTCATTTCACCCATACACCCACTCATCCTTGTTTGTTCATCTCTTCCCTTTCTCTCTGTTTCTCCCCAAGTTTGAAATGTTGGAAAAGTTCAATATTGCAAAGCCGTTTTCTATTGCTTCATTGTTGTGTTCAGCAGAATGCATTTGTGCCCAGGCGCTCATCAATGCACTCAAGGTGCCATCTTCCAGGACATAGCCTACAGTACGTCATTGAATATGAAGAGAACAAGGGAAGGTTGACTGCAAAGCAATCGCTGTAAACATGTTGTTTTGGATGGATCAATGAGCGGTGAACGCACACAGAAAGGAGCGCATATTGTCCTTCAGCAAAGTCTTCCAGGACAAAAAAAGGGTAGAAGAATTTGACCCTGATTCAACTTAAAAGTTGGCGCTGCCTGCCCTCTAGTTAGTCAGCAACTGTCAAAAGAAACGAAAAATGACATTGTTATATTCAGACTATCTAGTCCCTACGGATACAAGAACGCTCGCCCTGAAACACATGCGCCCCGGGTCAAATCCAGCGACCTCGGAACGGTCGGACCTACTTGCTATTGTGGATTAAGACTGTTTTATAATTAAAGCTTCTGTGCTTTATTGACCACCTACACTGTGTCTGTCAAATAAAGGCTCAGATAAAAGCCCCAAAAGATAACGTACAAAAGAAAAAAGAGAGAGACCTTGGAGATAGAGGTACTGGACCCACAGTATGTGTTTGAGAGCAGAAAGTGTCAAAACACTGTTTTGTGTTCAGACCTACTAATACTGTGTGTTCAGTGTTTAATTCAGGCCTTACTGTGTTTGTCTCAGTGCTGTGTGCAGCATTTTCTAGAAGTACATCATAGATGTACTTCTAGAAAATGGTCAGGTCACAGGTGTCATTTTAGTCTCATTATTGCACCTGCTTCTCTCTGTCCAAAAGCATCAGAACCCAGTTTTCCCCGGTGTGCTACCTGGGACTGGGTCTGTCAAAAGAGAAGCCCTCAAGGTACAAAGGCTAGCCAATGCGTTTGTTTGGCAACAGATGGAAGATATTACATCACATAGCACAGAAATATTGCATAAATAATAAAAGTGAGTGCCTCGACTCAAGTGTAAAAAGAACCAAAGGGCTCAAATGATCCCCACTGCATTTAGTTGCTAAATTTATGCATGGAATGCAATGATTACATGCCTGTAATCAGAACTCGTTATTTTACATTGATTCTGTGTAAACCTCCTTGGTTACAGTTTCCAATTCTTTCCAATTAGTAAGTGGTTGGTACTATGATTCAGTCCAAAGCTTTGATTAATTGGACCAGAGGACTCATGCCTTTGCCAGCCCTGCAAATAGGAAAGCTCTTGGCTTGGAGCAACATTGGGCCATTTGGTGCAGCTTAATACTCCCATGTGGACAAGATTGTATTTTCCATTTCCATTGTTGTTTTAAAAGAAAGCGCTTCTTGAAATTGTCTTATTCCACTAAATAAACCCATGTATGTGTACTCCTATGGAAATATATTGCAATAACTAAGCAGTTCTGTAATCTTGTGCCTAAATCTCAGTGCTGCACATTCTTTTAAGAACAAAGATTGCAAACTGAATGGTTATGCTTAAAATAGTATTGTTACAGTGTGGAATGCAGCATTATTACAGTCTTATCACAGTATTTACAATACTTTTAAAAATGTGTACTACAAAGTATTTTATGAATGTGGGGAAAGCTTTCGCTGAAAATAGCAGATCGACAAGCTCACAATGCAACGCGCTGCATCGCATTGTGAGCTTGTCGACCGGCTATTTTCAGCGAAAGCTTTCCCCAAAATAACGGAAAACCGAAAAGACAGTTGTATTGAGCCCTGAGGGACTCCGGTTACCACATGGGGTTTAAGTGGTTAAACCTTTATTTCAGAACTGAGCGGAGCTCATTCAAGCAAGGCTGATCCCCACACGTTATGCACAAAGGTACTGTACACCTTAACCAGCAGATGGTGCTGTTAATAAGACGGGCAAAAGTCTGGTCAGAATCTGTCTCATCTTTTAGACCAAATGACAAACTTTTAATTGATTTAATCTCTTATTTGTGGTTCTTATCTTCTTAAATGTAAGCATTGTGGTGTTGTTGTTGTTGTTGTTGTTTATCTTATCTTTACTTTTGTTTGTTTCAATCTTCCTTTTATATTATTTTTTTGTTATGGTCAGCACTCCATGTTTTGAATAGTGCTATTTAAAGCGGTGGTTGTTGTTGTTGTTGTTGTTGTTATTGTTATTATTATCATCAACATCATCATCTTAAATAGTGGTATAGATTATGTGGGTGTGTGCGTGCGTGTGTGCATGAGTGCATGCGACCATGTTGTGTGCGTGCCTATGTGCGTGTGTGTGTAAGTGTGAGAGAGAGATAGAGAGAGATTAATCGATTTCTCTCTACGTAGTCCTAGTCAGATCTTAATCTCTTTCCTTCTTTCCTCAATTGCCAAAACTGCAAATAAAACTCCAAGTCGTTCGTGAAGAAAGGCAAACAGTAGGTCCTATCATTTGCATTCAATCAGTATAGTGCTTCATTCACATGATCAAAATGATTGTTTTCCCGTTTTGTTTTCATTGCATAATAAATAGAATTTTTTTTCTGAAGTCTGAGCATTTGGCTGCATTGTTGAATGTTAACTGTTAACCCTGCTGCTGCTGCTGCTGCTGCTGCTGCTGTCTCACACCAGCTCTCTGTGGCTTCCTGTGAGGCTAGGCCATCCTGTTCTCTCTCTCTCTCTCTCTCTCTCTCTCTCTCTCTCTCTCTCTCTCTCTCTCTCTCTCTCTCTCAAACATAGATCAAAGAGTAGGCTTTATGTGTCGTGTGTCATCTAGTATATCTTTAGTCCCTTACTCAAATCTGTCAAGTTCATGCTGTGTTGGTCTGTGGAGCAGAACAACAGACATGGCTAGGACTATATTTGGGACGGCATTCGCTCTCCTGTTCTTTGCATACATCAAGCAAGGTAATGAAGGTTGAAAGTTCCCGTTGATTCATGTACAAGTAAAGATTCCATTTTCACTCCGCAGCATTGATGTGAATATTGGCTTATGAGGAGATGAGCTGGTCTGGGGCATATGATATTGCGATTATTTTTGTCTTTGTCACTCTCTGCTTTCTCTCTGTGATTGATTTGGCAGGGCTCCACGGTGTTGAGGTTTCCCATCATGAAACACTGAATGCCACTGTGGGTCAGAACATCAGCCTTCCATGCATTGTAAAACAACAGTCCAAAACCATCCATATTGCTCAAATTGAATGGAGTAAGAAAGATGCGCACAAGTCACATAAGAAACGCCAGACACACACGATGGTTGTGTACAGTCCTTCAATGGGAACCTACCTGTTCTGGCCCAATGTCAGCATCCAGTTAGTGAATGACGACCAGATGCCAAATGTCAGTGTCCCTGGCGGACTGATAGGCTCCATTCTGCACCTGGGAGCAGTGGAGGAACATGACAGCGGGGTCTATCTGTGTGACATCACCACGTTTCCTGACGGCTCCTTTAGGACTGAGACAAAGCTAAAGGTCAAAGGTCAGAAGAGGACATCCATTGGGACTGAGACAAAGCCAAAGGTCAAAGGTAAGAGGACATAGTTGTCAAAAGGATTTGGTTCATGGTTCAGTTAGCGGGTATGTGATTAAAAGGTAGTGTAATTATCAGATCAAATACTTTCAACATGCCTTGATTTCATCTCTTAGTGTAAATCAATTATATCAAGTAGAAATAGTGAAAACACAGTAAAAGCAGCTTTCTTTGTGGCCAATAAGCATCCAAAATTAAATATGATCTTGTTCATTATGATACAAAGTCAATCATATGTGATTCTATATGCTATTCTCTGTATTATTAGTGTTGATAGTGTTAAGTGTTGTTAGAGTGTTGATACTATAGTGTTAAGTACAGTATTAGTCTAATAGGTGGTTGCTAGTAGCTAGGGTAAAACCAGTGGTTGCTAAGGTAAAACTGGTAGTTACGGTAAAATTGGTGGTTTCTAAGGTAAAACATTAAAGAGAATCACCTTTTGTTTTGAGTGGACTGTACCTAGAGAATGACTTAATTTTGCACTTAAAGGACAACTTTGTTTTTTTACAACCAAGGTTTATGTTTTAGATAGTAATTAAAGTAAATAAAAGATGAGTGCTAAAATGTTTAAATTGACTGCTTTCTATAGTTTTAGCAATTTTCGCGATCTTTTTTACCGTGGGCGGGGGCATTCTGTCCGGTGGCTAAAATGTCTTATTATTTACAGTAGCTCTTCTAGCCCTCAATAACTCACATCTGGCCATCAAAGACCACAGGACATATTTAGCCACCGGACGGAATGCCCCCGCCCACTGAAAAATATATATATATATCGCGAAAATTGCTAAAACTATAGAAAGCAGTAAATGAAAAAAAAATAACACTCATCTTTTATTTACTTTAATTACGAGCTAAAATATAAACATTGGTTGTAAAAAAACAAAGTTGTCCTTTAAGTGGTAGGTGCAGTTAATTATTGGGATGTGATTAGTGGATAGAGTGTAGAGAAACATGTGTGAACATTTTGTATCTGTATTTTATGTATCTGTTGTGTAAAGATTCTTGTTGTAGAGACTTTACAAATTATGTGTCAACATTTTTAGGATTTCATCTGGCTCCACTATAGCTAAATGGCATTTCCCTCTCAAATGAATGGGATTTGTCTGGTGATTAAAAGTAAAAAAAATACGAAAGATATGAATCATAGCTGACATGATTCCTAAGCAAACCGAACATTTTAGAGTTGGAATGGAGTTTCTAGCTAAACGTATGAAGGACTATAGATAGGATTCACAAAACGGGTGGAATAAAAGAAAAGAATAAATAGTGAGGTAAACATTAGGGTGCTCGCCTTAGCGAGCCCACAATTAGCCTTTGTTTAACCAAGAAAGTTAATTGAGGACCAGTTCTCATTTGCAATAAGGAACTGGACATACGGTTGTCTACTCCGCGGCCAGTGTCTTTGAGTAAAGCATTGAACTTAGAGCTAGATCCCCAGGCACTGCTCAGTGGCTGCTCACTGAGTTGTTAGGAGATTTTACCCACAGGGATCAATAAAGTAATACATATACTTTAAACGAACTCAACTTAACCTCAGAGTACTGTACGCGAACTTTGTAACTCGTCCAAATTAGATAAACTTCGATTTTCGCCGCATGTTGGCAACAAACATGGATTTATTTTTAATGATACACTGAAAGTATGAATAAGTTTGGTGTCTTGATACTGAACGTTTTTCATATAAACAAGCCTGTGACAGACAGATAGACTGCCATATAGGAGCTCTCAAAGTATATGTATTTCCCAGCATGGGGTTTACACAATTAAATGCCCTGTCAGAATCCCATACTGTATGACTACAAATTTGTGCTGCAACCATTTCTTTTTATTTCTTATCGCAGCTGGAGGATGTTGCCAGGACAGTCTCAATGTGGAACCAATATTTATCTATCAATTTACATAGTAATTGCATTCAAGGTTTGGTGGGTTTCTTTAGTCTGTTATGTTTGTGTTTTTTCTGCCTGGCATCTCCTCGTCCCGCTGTTCAGGGTAGCTACTGTATTATAATTC
Organism: Gymnoscopelus braueri; assembly: GCF_963280865.1. NCBI lineage: Eukaryota > Metazoa > Chordata > Actinopteri > Myctophiformes > Myctophidae > Gymnoscopelus > Gymnoscopelus braueri. The sequence continues at coordinate 14,167,232 of NC_137609.1, read as the reverse complement.
ATCAATCATTTTGTAAACATTAAACAATATTTGACCCTCTTTCAGTGATCAGTTGGCAAACATGAACTTGTTTTTCTAGTTAGTCAGAGAACATCAGTAGAAAATGTGCTTTGCAGACACCATATCTTTTCTGGATACTATACTGTACGTCTAGCATTCAAACAAATACATTAAAGTAGAAGGCGCTGGAGCAACTCAGATTGAAGCTGCACTATGTAAGTTTCCTCTTCTACCCCGTTATATTGTATTAACATACCCCAAGTCCCATTTCAGTGTACTTTGCACCTGAATCAAAAAGGCAGTAAATAAATCTGAGTTGCTTCAGTGAGTTCCTTTCTACATGTGTTGCCATTGCCCTGCTCCTGTGATGTTCCGGACCTGCCAAACTGTACCTGGTTGATGTGCAGTCGAACCTCCTCTCTTCAAATAAATTAAAGTCTCATGTATACTAATATAACATTATTTAACCATTTTAAGCAGATTCCCCTGCAGTCAGTTTAAATTAAACATTATCGCACTATCCACTTTTGTTTCACTTAGGTGTTGAAATTGAGTGTAACAGGAGCAGAAGCTTTACAGCTAACCCTGGTGAAAATGTGACCATTCACTGTTCAGTGAACACTGCCTCTGATGCTCGCTACAATTGGACTAAGGTAGGCCTACTGTAGGCTTTAATGTACACATGTACTCAGTGTTAATTTAACCATTTGTATCTGTGACAAATGACATTTGCACACTCTGAGTTAAATTATCATGAGGATTTTACTGTGTAGAAACAGATACATTATCTCTATATGTCTCTTACTGAGTGTCTGTCTTCACTCTTTCTCTTTTCCCACTCCTTTTATCTCGCTTTCTTTCTTTTCTTTTCTTTTCTTTTCTTTTCTTTTCTTTTCTTTTCTTTTCTTTTCTTTTCTTTTCTTTTCTTTTCTTTCTTAGACTTTCCCCATCTCTCTCCCTCCTCTTTCTCCTTCTCTCGCCACCTCACCCCGTTCTCTCTCCACCTCTTCCTTACTCCTTTTTTCCCCTCCCCCCCCCCTCTCTCTCTCTCTCTCTCTCTCTCTCTCTCTCTCTCTCTCTCTCTCTCTCTCTCTCATATATTTCTCATTTCATGTGAAATGGTATCACGGTACAAATCATCATGGCATTCTACTGCTGAGTATCAGACTCACTTTGCTAAAGTTAAAGAGTCATTTCCATTCAGTGGGTGTCAGGAACGGTTTGGTGACTTCTGAGAACATCAAAGTTTAACACCTGCCAACATGTCTGTGCTTTGACCTTCAGGACAAGAGGCCTCTTTCACAGAATGACTCTTTACAGCTGTGGAGGGTTGGTGATGCTGAGGCAGGAAGTTACACACTGACGGTCCAAACAGGAAATGACCTCCTTTATGCAGTGTTCAACATCACCGTCCTGGACAGAAACACAAGTTTAGAGACAGGTGAATTTTACTTTCACTGTCATTTGTCATTTGTCTTCTGCCTGTCTCACTGCAAAAAGCCTAAATTGGAGGAAATTCCAAAGAGTGTCTGAATTTTATAAGCTACAGTTTAAGCTGGAAGATTGATGACTTTCTAAAATGCTTCAAATACAACAATAATAATAATAAATATAGCTGCAAGCAGCGATAATACGGGGCCAGTGAAGAGAGAGAGAGAGAGAGAGAGAGAGAGAGAGAGAGAGAGACCAAGAATTTAGA